>NC_052057.2:89662352-89974852 GCF_903992535.2 Arvicola amphibius
CGTGGAAGAAGTCACCTGTGTCCTCCCAGGATACATTCATTTAAGTGAGTGACGTGGGCTGGACAAACCATTGATAGGACTCACTTAACTCACTTCCGTTTCTCTGTTGAACATCAGAAGATGTCAGTGCCTGCAGTTCTGCAGTTATTTGTATGTTAATAATGTCTAACTTAAATTATCACATCTACAAAAAATTCTATAGAGACAATATGATGAGCCACTTTTTTGTTTTGGGGGGTTGTTTTGGTTTGGTTTGGTTTTTAGTTTTTGAGACAGGGTTTCTCTGTGTAACAGCCCTAGCTGTTTTTGTAGAACTAGTTTTTGTAGACCAGGCTGGAAATTAAATACTATTGTGACTGGATATATTTCTTTGATTCTGTTACCCTCCTTACTTGCAAATTCTTCTGTAGTCATGTAACTGATTGTTCCTTTAGCTGGTTCCACTGACGTTTTTAATAGTTTAGTGAAAAGTACTAATAGCTGTGTCTATATGTCTAGTGAACAAAACTCAGTGTTATAAATAACATTTTTTTCATGCTGAAACTGTTGGGTCTGGGGAGGGGGGTCACGCAAAGATGGGGGACAGATCACCAGAATCTGTTAAGCCAGAAGCAAATTAAAAAACAAAAATCTCGAGGGGGCACAAAAAGCGAACTGAGACCACAGCCAGAGATGGACTTGTAAGGTTGTGGCAAAGGAAGGTTTCTGAACTCCCCCTTTTATAGCAAGCATTAGACAATAACAAAAGAATTTTTACAATCTTAAGGTAAAACTCAGATACAAATTGCCCTTCTTTGCAGTTTTCATTAACAGAGTTTCTAGTTAGACTAGTGTTTATATTTTAGATTTTTTTACCCCCTGGGACTCCCTGATGGTGTTTACCGAAGCTCTGCTCTCCCTCAGCCAATTCCCATAGCAGGGACAATGTATAACCGAAAAGTCATGTACATCCCATTATTTAAAAGTTAACTCAGCTCAGATCAGTTGCTGGTCATGAGTGGCTGAGGGGTATCTAAAAGCTGACCCTCAGTTTGCAGAGGGCTGCTTCAGTCTTGCAGACAGCTATCATTTGTAAAGTAACCCACTGTTAATAGTTAGTCCTTAAGCTGATGAGAAAGCTGCTGACAGCCTGATCTCATTCTCCCACTTCTTTATTTCTACATCTTTATTTCTGGAATCTACATTTCTATATTCTTGTTCTTGAACTCTTCAAAACTTAAATTACAGCCATTAAAAAAACATTTTTGCTCTTGTTATTTGGACAGTTATAAAGAAGCACTTAGTAAGAGAAGCAGCTTTATAGCAGATGTCAAGCAACTTGGTCTTTTCTGAAGCTGCTTCCTAGTTGCATTTAACTTGCCAGATATCTGTCTGTTTCAGGTAATACACAAGAATTTTATAAAATAACCAAGATTTTAAAAGTTATAAGTAAAAACCAAGTTTTGTATTTCCTGACTTTCAAATTTGAAGGTTTTCATAATCTAGTGATTACTCTTCGCTAGACAAGTGATGTTTTTCTAACAGCTCTTTCCCATTTCGACATTTATCTTTAGAGAAGTGGCAGATTTCCAGCTTTCTGTGGATTCCTTGCTAGAAGACAACACTCCGCAGTCACAACTAGATGCTCAAGATCAAGCCAGGAGACTGGCAGAGAAGGTATTTTACCTGTGCGTTGTAATGAATTTAGCATTAGAGGAGAGCACAGCTCAAGAGGCTGCGGCCTCATGTTTCTCTGTTCAAGGCAGCTTGAAAGACTGTTCTGTTCATTTTAGCTGTGAGGTTTCTGTCATCTTTCACATTAGTTGTAGTTTCTTTCTGTTGTGATAAACATGACCAGAAATGACTTGGGGAAGAAAGGGCTTATTTGCCTAGGTAACAGTCCATCGTTGAAGAAACTCAAGACAG
The DNA here is from genome assembly GCF_903992535.2 of Arvicola amphibius. NCBI lineage: Eukaryota > Metazoa > Chordata > Mammalia > Rodentia > Cricetidae > Arvicola > Arvicola amphibius. The sequence continues at coordinate 89,664,258 of NC_052057.2, forward strand.
AACCTTATGCAGGAACTGATGCAGATGCCAGGAAGGAATGCTGCTTGCTGTTTTGCTCTCTCTGGCTCTTGAGTAGCTTGCCAGTTTATACAACTGAGGCCCATTTACCCAGGGGTGGTACCACCTCCAGTGGGCTAGACCCTCCCACATCAGTCATCAATCTAGAAAATTTCTCATGTACAACCTGGGGCAATCTGGACAATCTGATTGAGCCTATTCTTCAGTGAGGTTCCTACTAGGTTTATATCAGGTTGACAATGAAAACTGATTAGCACACTCCTGAGCTAACATTGTTTAGCTGGTGTTTTGCTTTGTTTTGTTTTTTATTAGCCACAGGGATGAAGTGTTAATTTATAATTTATAGATTGAAACTGTTTAAACTTTTAAAAAAGATTATGTATACAGTGTTCTCCCTGCATGTAACCTGCCGGCCAGAAGAGGGCGCCAGATGTCATTATAGATGATTGTGAGCCACTATGCTGGGAATTGAACTCAGGACCTCTGGAAGATCTGCCAGTGCTCTTAGTCACTCAGCTATCTCTCCAGTCCTGAAACTGTAAAAACTTTTAAAGGCAGATTTATTTATTCCCCTGCAACTGGAGTGACAAACAGTTGTGAATACGAGGACTAGAACCCAGGTCCTCTCAAAAGCATCCACTGAGCACTCTTAATATCTGACAATCTCCCCAGCCCCCTGGATGAGTGTTTGAATCTAGAAAAACAAACTAGATGTATTAGAGCAGTAGGTTGCAATTCTTTGACATGAACTTCTGAGAAGAGCATTAAAAATATGAGAAGAACTAATGTCTGTGGAGTGAGCGGGATACCGCAGAGAAGTTGTAGATAGATGACTTCATAAACTCTGTATTTCTAAGTCCTTTATCGTGGGTCTAGTAAAACAGAGGAATTGGAGAGTGAGTGACCAAATCTAAACTGTTAGCTTCAGACATTTACACAAAGCATGTTGGGAAAGCTTTTGTTTGTTTCTAAGTTTTTAATAAGGGCATATGTTGCTCAAAGATGATGTCAAGGAACTCTAAAAAAAAAAAAAAAAAAACCTGAAACAGTGAAAATCACTATTGGAAAAAAATGTATAACTAAAAATGACTGCAAAAGGAGCTTTGGTAACAGAGTAATAGTTATTTGGTAACAAGGTCACCTCTGTTTTTTTATTAATACGGATAATACCCGATATTAAGTTCTGATACCAGGAGTAGAATTAATCTATCTTTTAAATTTTAGAAATAAAGACTGCTTGCTCTTCAGTGACGGCAGGCGTCTTTAGTTCCATAAGTCTTCCAGAGGGTTTGAGTGGACACTGCAGGAGAAGTAGGCCCTGTAAGAGGCTTCATTCTGTGCTTGTGCAAACGCGTTAGCGGTAGGTGCCCACACGGTGTCCTGTTCGCATTAGCGGTAGGTGCCCACACGGTGTCCTGTTTGTGGCTGTAATATAAATAAGATAGTGTTCATGGTATGATAGATGGAGAAATTTGAGGTAAAAGAAAGAGAAAAGGGAAGGGGAGACTGAATAGCACTCTAGCGATGAAAAAGAAAATGCGTTTGTGTAAATAGGATTTTGGAACAGAAGACCTTGGCTAAGACCCTGGTCACTGGCTGTAATGCCTGAGAACTGATTCACCTGCTGTCTTGTAAGCCAGGTTCATGGTGTCAGGGCTACCGATCTCATTAGGTCTGTTCTACAATATGATCTGCTTTGGTTTGTTCTTTTTCAGCTTAAATGTGATTCGGTGGTGACTGCCATCAGTGCTGGTCCGGGAACGCTGAATTTCAAAATAAACCGAGAATTACTAACAAAGGTGAGAGTGGATTATAATCTGGTCTTTGTGCTCTCATGCCGTCCAGCCACACTGCTCACCCCGCTCTCATACGCCACCTCAGAACCTGTGCACAGGATCCCTGGTCGGCAGGGCAGTAGAAGTTAATCTTTCTTTCTTCCTCCCTCTTTTTTTTTTTTTTTTTTTTTTTTTTTTTTTTTGCGGGGGAAGGGGTGGTATTTCCAGTGTTTAAATCCAGGGCTTTTCATATGCTTACGCAAGCACTTTACCACTTAGTTACTTCCCTAGCCCTTGACAGTTGCTTACTGATCTTTTCACTATGGGCTGTCTTAGCACTGTTAATCTCTTCCTTGCAGAAAGCGCCTTGCTATTTTACATGCCATCTTTTTCTTCTTAGTTTGGTTTTTCAAGACAGGGTTTCTCTGAGTAACAATTCTAGCTGTCCTGGAACTCACTCTGTAGACCAGACTGGCCTCGAATGCACAGAGGTCCTCCTGCCTCGGCCTCCAGGGTGCTCAAGGTTAAAGTCACATTCCATTTGACTGGTGCCGCTTGTGCTTCAAATTCTTGATTCACTTTGGGGTTTAGCGTCCGTCTTTCCCACTCTCCTGTTTCCATGTTTTGCCGTAATGCCTGGCACGTCATAGATTCTAGATAAATACCTGTTTGTTGATAAACGTGCTCTGTGGTGGAAGTGTGCTGGTTTCTACTCCCTGCTATTCTATAATCCGCTGGAAACAAAAGGCTTAAACTGGAGAAACCATGGGATAGCTTTTTCTTTTAATAAAACAGTAAGTAGTAAAGTTAGAAGGTTTTTAATACAGTAAGAATAAAAAAAAAATTCAGATGCTGAAATCGGGATGGCCCGGAGGTGTTGGAGAAACCCTGCAAAGGAATCGACTCTCTCTCAAGCTAGTACGTCGGAGAACAGGTGACCCTGAATTCGTGATTACATTAAACCTTTTAAGTAAAGCTCATCTTGATCAGACTTTTACAGTTATAATGCACGCTTTGGCCTATTTTCTAAATAGAATTATAGCCCACTACTGGGTGTTGCAGCTTAGTGAATGTGACAGTCTTGAATTGAATATAATCACAAGATCAGAAGTTCTCTGGATATAGATCTGCCTGTGGATTGTTTAGTCTCAGGCACTTGCTGAGTCCTGGGATTCTTCTCAACAGTCAGTGCCTTTTTCAGGTCATGGGGATTTTCTTTTTTCAGCTGTCTTTCATTCTGAAATAAATCACCTAACCCAACCTTACTCCACAGACACTCCCGTTTATTCTGAGCTTGTTAAAACAGTGCCTACAGCCTGCTGGTGTCCTCACCTCCCAGCCCCCACTCCCCTCCCTTCAGGCTCTCAACACACAGCCAAGCCCAGCCTCAGGCTCAGAATTCGCTGGCTGTCACAGTAAGTTACTTATTTACCATTTTAAAGCCATGCTTTAGTAGTTATTTCCCCAGCTATTTGGAAGTAGAAATGAGTCTTTGCCAAATGTGCCTTCCATACTTTAAACCCCAACAGCAGTGTTTTCTTCCTTTTCTTTTTCCTTATCCTGGGGAAAGAAGTAGAATTTTACCTTTAAAGCTACTTTAGCTGAATGAGATAAGGTTTATACTTCCAGGGAAAATACATGTTTATAAAATAATTTAAAATTTCAGTGGCCACAAATTTGATACTTTATTTCAATTAAGAAACTGTAGAATTTTACCTAGTTTAGAGATGTCCGGCAGGATTGGTTACTACAAGTATTTCCATGGCTAGGTAAGGTGGAATACCCATAATCACGTAAAGAACACTTATTTTTGTACCACATTTACACTTGTTAGTAGCTTGAGACAATTTGTAGGAGAATCTGTAGCCCTTAGTGATACTTAATTCAGTTAAGAGGGAGAAAAGATGGTTTAAGTCAAGATCTATTTGCATGTTCTAAAAAAGTAAAATATAGATGAAACCTTATTTTCTTGGGTATATCTAAAAAATCCATGATGAATAAAATCACGTTTTTATTTGCAAATCTATCTTCGCATGCTTTACCAAGAGGAGGAGGAGTTATTTTGTGATGTCACTAAATAAATTTTGCCTGTAGGTAGTGAATACTTTTCAAGCCACCTTTAGTTTTTAGGAACTCATAGAATAATGAACGATTTTAATACCAAAGAATTGGCAAGGCACGTAGGTAGTGATGAAGTCCTTAGAGTCTGCTGACAGGCATAAGGAAACAGCCCACCAGCAGAGCTAAAGAGGAACGACATCGTCCACAGAGAAGAGTGATGACAGACAGCAGAACGTGCCAGCCAATCGGAGTATCCATTGATCTCCTCAAGCTCCCAACCTGGAATGCAAAAGACTTCATTTCTGATTGAAACCCTTCATGCACCAATATTTACATGAGTTTAGCTTACATTTCAACGTGCATGTTAGTCAATAGATTAGATTTTAGTGTTTATCTGTTGGAATATGATGGACCAATAGTACCCCCTTTACATTTTGTGGTTAAAATCTACATCTGTAATTGATAGCTGCTAACAGAGGGAAAGTGAGTTTTCTTTAAAGATGTGACCCCTGGTAGATTGAACATGCCCCACTGGGTAGACACACTCCAGAGCGTGTACAGACAGCATTAATTAGACTCAGTGGGTTAAAAACAAAGCAGCGAGTCAGGATCTCACTGTGTACCCTAGGCTAGCCCATAACCCAGGATCTTCCTTCCTTCTCCTTCCTTCTTAATTGTTTGAGTTTCTAGTATGCACCATCTACCTTAGCTCACTTCTTGACTATATTAACTAATTCTTGATAATAAAATTCCTATCATACACTACATTTTTAAGACAGATGAAGTTAGCAGTGCAAATCCAACTTCATAACAGTTTTAAATTAAAAAATTGGAAGGCTGGAGACATGACACAGAGGTGAAAAGTACTTGCAATTCTTGCAGAGGACCCAGGTTCAGCACCAACATTGTGAGTCACAACCATTCGTGGTGCTGGTTCCCAGGTACCTGCCTCTTCTTGCCCCTGCAGTCACCAGGCACCATGTGGCCTTTGTGTATACATGCAAACACCCATACAAATAAAACTATTTAAAGTACACATAAATAAGAGAATCTTTTAAAAACAACTTAAGTGTATTGTAACTGCACAAAAATAATTTATGAATTTTGTGAGACAGACTGTAGTTCTGTCACTAAATAAAAATTAACCTACAGTACATTATGGAAGTTTATGCTAGTTTTGACTTTCCACATGTACAACCAACAGGCATTTAATTACGTATTCTTATTTATTCAGTAGCTCTCCTTTGGGTCTTTAGTTAGTACAGAAGTAGCAATAGCATACATGCAGTCTCTAATTAACATAGTCACTTGATTGGGAGAATTTCTGCTATTTGACTTCATGTCTCCTGTATTCCAGGCTAGTCTTGAACTGGATATGTAGCCAGTGATGACCTTGAACGTCTGATCTTCTTGCTTCCACCTCCTGAGTGCCTGGTTTATAGGCATGAACCAGCACACCAGGATTATGCAGTACTAGGGTTGGAACACAAAGATTTGTACAGGCAAGGAAACTGCTGTTATCAACTGAGCTGTTATGACCCTAGGAAAATTAATCTCCCTGCCTTGCCTTCCTTGTTTGTTAGCATAGTACTACTCATCTCTGAAGCCTTTATGGAGATTGACTGAGTTAAGACATGTAAAGTCCTCATCCCAGTCTTTGTAACATCATCTGCACTCAATAACTGATCAGATACTGCTTCTGGCTGTGCTATTACTATTTCCTTGGGACTTTTGGCAGTTAACCTGAGCTCACAAAGCTTCAGTGTCCTGATCATTCGTAGTTACTGTAATAATGAATAGATGAGGTTTATGGGCCCGGAGCAGCCCCTTCATTATTAGCTCACGGTGTAAGTGCTCTCAGAGAAACTGGCAACAAGTGCTGTTGGTTCCCGAGCTGGTGCTGCAGACAGTGCTGTAAAATTCTGGGCTCTATAGTTAGAGTGAAGAAGTCAGCAACATTTAATTCCCAGGGATGCAGTAGTTAAGGACATTCTTTCCATCACTAAACCCCACCCTTCTGTTCTTCAGGCGGTGCTGCAGCAAGTAACTGAAGACGGCTCAAAGTATGGATTAAAAAGTGAGCTTTTCTCAGGTCTGCCCCAGAAGAAGATTGTGGTTGAATTCAGGTGAGTGACTCTTCAGTTTATGTGCTGATTAATCCAGCTGATAGGGCAGAGAGGCTCATACCTCAGGATCGAGTTTTCTTTCCATGGCAGTGGAAAGTTGAGAATCTGTGACATTGTGTTACTTTGTAAGGATCACAGTCAATCAGTCATTAAACCAGGAATAAAAAGGATAAAAATAGATGTTTACGTCTCCAGTCTGTTTCTCCTTTCCTTGTTTTAAGCAGGATCTCCACATTGGCTTTGAATTGGATGTGTAGCCAATGACAACCTCCTACAAAATTTCCAAATAGCACCATCGGCTTGGGACCAAGGACTCAGCATTTTGAGCCTATGGGGGACATTTCTTATTCAAATCACAACACTCTCTTTTTAAAAAAAAAAAAAAAACATGTATCCTCATAAGATTTAGATTACATTAAATAGTTTACAAAAGTAAGGTATCCAATTGTAATTCCGTTGTGGTTACTTTGGTTGCCAAAGGAATTGAATTTGTCTTTCCATTTTATAGGATTCTTTTCTTAGTAGGGAATTAGTTTCAGAAAATGTCAGATTAATGATTTCAAGGAACATTTTGTCAGTTTGTCAGTCCTGTCAGTAAACACCATTCCCTGCTGAGCCATCTCTCCAGCACTTTCTTTCTTGTCTCAAAATAGTTTCATACATGTGCCATTTCTGAGTGTCGCACTCCTTTATAGATCACAGGATCAATGATTATTAGTTAATGATAGGTTTGATTCTTTCCAAATTCTAATTCATCCTTACTGTTAATTCTGATGTCTGACCTACCTCCTGAATTGTCAAAAGCCCTGCTCCCTAATTTTGTCACCCCAAATAAGCATTATCATCTAGTTCATGTTCAAAATTTTTGTTATTGGAATAAGAAAATATTCTTGCAATTTTTGCAGTTCACCTAATGTTGCAAAAAAATTTCATGTTGGCCATTTGCGCTCCACCATCATAGGTAAGTGCTCCCTTTAACAGACAGTACTAACGTGTCTAGGAGACATACGTAATAATGTGATGTTATGGGTCAGAGTTTAAGTGAAAAGGGAGGAAAAAGCTCCCCACAATGTAAATTATATGAGCATGTTGGACTAAATTGAAAAATTGGTTTACAGGTTAAAAACCAAAATTTATTTCAAAAGGTAAAGACTGAAATCAGTTTTCATTGGTGTGTATGTTATGATTGTAACTTAAACATATAGAAAACTGAAAGAGGCAAAAATAAAAAATAGTCACAAATTATTTCTGTGGTCTTGGCAGAAATCTTTCATATTTTTTTGTTCCTGCAACTGTAATTTTCGAGACTGGAAACTAAAGTTTTTAATAGAAATTATTTACCTTAGGAATACTGGAACTACTTTATAGTTACAAAGCTTTCATGTATAATGTGCTTTTTTGAAGTGTGTGTGTGTGTGTATGTGTGTGCATGCATGCTTGTGTATATGGGTGTGGGAACTGCCTACGGAGTTCAGAAGAGGGTGTCAGGTGCCCTGGAGTTGGAGTTACAGGTGGTTGTGGGCCACCTAACACAAGTGTGGAGAACTGAACTCTAGTGCTTACTAGAGCAGCCAGCACAGCAAACACTCTTTAACCACTGAGCCATCTCAAGTCCTGCCCTCTATTTAAAATACTTTGCAATACTGCAGTTCAAAACTCAACTTAGAATTGTGCAATATTAAAATTGGAGTTTATTCCAGGTTAGAAATCTGTGATGTGTACTCAAGAATAAGCCATTTAAATGCTACTGTGATATATTTCAAAACTGGAAAAAATTATATGAGTGGCAGTTTATTGATGAAATAAGAAAGCTTTCATTGTTAGAAAGTCCTTGAGCAATATTTTAAAGGAAAAATAACTGCTTGTGGATCCCAATTTTTACCCCAATCCACCGGCCTAGGACGACCCCGTCCGCTACCCCTTCTTTCTCAGATCTTGGTGGGACCTCCACTTGCTGTGCCATCACCACGGCTTACTGCTTTTGTGGAGACCCACCGGCCAAAAACCCACAAACATCCTTGTCAGTTACAGACCACAAAAAAGTTCCACTGTTGGTCAAGGAGAGTGAGGACAGCTAGATCACAACAAAGATAGAACGGTTTGTAAAGTTATTGGAGAACCATAGATGTTTTTAATTGAGCGACAAGAACAATTCCCAAAACATTCCCAGAGTTTAGTTACCAAGGGAGGTCTGCCTCTTCTGCCATTGCGTCCGTGCTCTGGGGCCACTGCCGCTGTCTGGAAACTCAACTCCACTGTTCACGCCATGTCTTCTGTTAGAGCACGTGAGGCTCCAACATATAAAATTATCTTCCCTAACCGGACTGGTACCGAGACGCAAGGAATAATCAGACACAACTTACACGGTCATCATGGAAGGGCATCTCAGGGTCTTTTTTTTTTTTTTTTTTTTTTTTTTTTCGATCTCCCCGCGTTTATTTTTCAACCAACTTTTATACCAACACATATACTGAGTGGGGAAAAATACATTAGGCTGTCTCCTAGGTAACCAGGTGAATGGCCTTTTGTGAAGTCCTGTTTGCTGAGTACTCTAGCTGTCACATAGGCCTAAATTAGCATCTCTATAAGATATCCTCCAAATTACAAAGAAAGGAGCACCAAACATCCTGACCATTGTTAGGCAGAGACAGCTTGTCTGCAGAGCTATGTGACCCCCTCGGATGGGGCCTATGGCTTTGGTGCCTGGCTGCCATACCATACAGAAATATGGGCCTACAGTCTTCTGCAACCCATTACGGCAAAGAGGTCAGACCATATCAGCTTGTTTTGAAATGGCATGGTACTAGAATCTCTATTAGCAGGTGCCACTGAAGAGAGGGAAGAAAAAACAAATGCCCCAAGGTTGCATCACTGCTTGTCATGGCCAAACAAAACAGCCAGAAGTAACTCCTTTGCCAAATCTCATGCAAACTGTCTAAACCTAGACTTCTGGAACCCTAACTACAAGGGACTCTGGGAAATGGGGAAATAGATATTTTACGTTTTACAGTGTATGGAGGCAGGTAGAAGGTTGAGTAGAGAAGATATTGAATATCGGATTTGCATCAGCAGAACATGGAAGGACAGGCTGTGGAGCAGTGTGTGCTCTTGGGGAACAGTCTTGTGGAGGATGCACAGTAGTGCTTGGAAGGAGATATCTGAGCTAGTTAGAAAAGGGTGGGGTAGACACATATGAGTGCAGGTGCGTGCAGAGTGTGTGCGTGTGTGTGTACGTGTGTATATATAAGTGCAGGTACCTACAGAGGCTGTGTGTGTACACTCGTGTCTAAGTGTAGATGCCTACAGAGGCTAAGTGTGTATATGTGTGTGTATACATGTGTAAATGCAGGTGCCTACAGAGATTGTGTGTGTGTGTGTGTGTGTGTGTACACATGTGTATGCAAGTATAGTGCCTGCAGAGACTGAATGTGTGTGTGCATGTGTGTACACATGTATGTAAGTGCAGGTGCCTACAGAGACTGAAGGTGTGTGTGTGTGTGTGTACACATGTGTATGCGAGTACAGGTGCCTACAGAGACTGAATATGTGTGCATGTGTGTACACATGTATGTAAGTGCAGGTGCCTACAGAGACTGAAGGTGTGTGTGTGTGTGTTGTGTGTATATGTGTGTGTGTACACATGTGTATGCGTGTGTGTGTACACATGTGTATGCAAGTACAGGTGCCTGCAGAGGCTGAGGCTGGGTGGGTGTGTTTGTGTGCATGTGTATGCGAGTGCAGGTGCCTATGGAGGCCAAATGAGGGCATCAGATCCTCTGGAGCTGGAGTTACAGGTAGTTGACATGAGTGCTTGAAACCAAACTTGGACCGTCTGGAAGAGTGGCAAGTAACCTTAACCGCTGGGCCATTTCTCTAGTTCCCTAAGTGCTATATTCCTTGGAAATAACTAAGAGTAGTTATTATTCTTTTTGTTTTGTTTTTAAGATTTTATTTATTTATTTTATGTATGAATACTCTATCTGCACGTATGCCTGCAGGCCAGAAGAGAGTTTCATATTCAGCTATAAATGGTTGTGAGCCACCGTGTGGTTGCTGGGACTTGAACTCAGCTCCTCTGGAAGAGCAGCTGGTGCTCTTACCCACTGAGCCATCTCTCCAGCCCTGAGTATTTATTATTCTAACATGTGTTTCTAACTGCCAGCGATGCTGCTGATGAGAGTTCTATTTCTGTGACTATTATGGGAACCTTTGGAATAACGTCTCACTAAATAATTCCTTACTTCATATCCTCACACAAGTAACACATCATAAATGCTTTAATGAAAAAGATTGAGTTGGTATGTTTTGTTAAAAGGGCTTTCTATGTTATAACTTGGTAATAGAAAAGTACATAGTTTTAAGACAAAATGGATTTAAAAAATTAAGATTATGCCAGGCGGTGGTGGCGCACGCTTTTAATCCCAGCACTCGGGAGGCAGAGGCAGACAGATCTTTGTGAGTTCGAGGCCAGCCTGGGCTACAAGAGCTAGTTCCAGGACAGGCTCCAAAGCTACAGAGAAACCCTGTCTCAAAAAAAAAAAAAAAAAAAATTAAGCCAGGCGGTGGTGGCGTACGCCTTTAATCCCAGCACTCGGGAGGCAGAGGCAGACAGATCTTTGTGAGTTCGAGGCCAGCCTGGGCTACAAGAGCTAGTTCCAGGACAGGCTCCAAAGCTACAGAGAAACCCTGTCTCAAAAAAAAAAAAAAAATTAAGCCAGGCGGTGGTGGCGCACGCCTTTAATCCCAGCACTCGGGAGGCAGAGGCAGACGGATCTCTGTGAGTTCGAGGCCAGCCTGGACTACAAGAGTTAGTTCCAGGACCGAATCCAAAAAAGCCACAGAGAAACTCTGTCTCGAAAAACCAAAAAAAAAAAAATTAAGATTATATATTTATTTGCTTCTAGGAAATTTTATAGCAAATCTAAAAGAAGCTTTAGGGCATCAAGTAACAAGAATAAATTACATTGGAGATTGGGGCATGCAATTTGGTAAGTATGTTTGACTTGCTTTTCATTTTGTTATATGGCCTAACTGTTTCAAGTACCATAACATTTGGTCATCTGTATGGAATACAGACAAGACCCCTGATGGCTAACAGTGTGATGTGTCTGTGGTGCTAGGAATTGAACCTGGGAACTCCCGTGTACCTGGCACGTGAACTGCCACTGGGCTGTGTCTGCCTATAGAGTTATATATTCTACGTAATCTCATTATATAATTAAATTGAATATTCAGAGCAATGCCTAATTAATACCCTTAACACACACACATGCACATTAAGCCTTTAGTAAGGAAGAGTATCTTACCTTTATCGATTAAAGGTAGAAATGAATACACAGAGATGAAATAATTCAAGCTATTTATTCCCATCTCAGCCAAAGCCTGCAATTTTTAGATCTAGTGAGGTCCAACCCCCTCCCCCATCCAATAAGAAATGGGATTTATTGTTATGTGACTGAGTAACCCAGAGGTAAAACAAAGCATGATCCTTTGGCTTTCTCTAGAACCTCCTAGTGGATGAGGTGGAGGGTGCAAGGAAAAGGGTGAGACCCAACAGTTGTGTGGTGTCAGTCATGTCTAAGGTCATTTGGAAAGTCTGTGGTTCATACAACCAGTAACCTAGGTATGAGGAAGGCAAGACAGATGAAACAGTTATGACTGTGAGGGACTGGTTGCACACTGAATACAATCTTGCGATGTTTTAAGATCCGGCCATACTTCTACATTCTCTGGCAGAGAGGTATCAGCAAATTCCTAGAAGGCAGGTCTCCTCACTAGGATTTTTGTTGTAGCACTTTTTGTGTGCTCTTTCTCCTACAAGATGCAAATTCCTTGAAGGTATAGACTATGCCGTGATTACTTTTGTACCCACAATGTGTGGCACATAAGAGATACTCAGTGAAAAATGACTGCTTATGGTAATAGCAAACCTAGGTGATAGTGTAAGGTTCTCTAGGAGTGTGTAGTCCCCATCACTAGTTCTGAAATTCACTAACACACTTATATTCCACATACAGTGGGAGGAAATAAGTTTCCAAAAGAAAGACCACTTTATTTAAAGGAACTTTCTTAAGAGTAATTACTTCAGTTTAAGCTCTAGTCTTTATAGACAGCATCCACTTTTTATTCCTTTGACTGATCTAGACATTTCACAGGCTTCAGCAAGTGTATATTTGAGTAGTCATCAAATTTTGGCTGGAAGATTTTACAGTCATATTTTTCTTTATAGAAATATAATTGGTGTTTTTTGTTTGTTTCTTTTACTTTTGGGGGGCCTGCTACCCAGCTCCCAAATAAATACGCAGAAGCTTATTCTTACTTATGAATGCCTAGCCATAGCTTGGCTTGTTTCTAGCCAGCTTTTCTAACTTAATTTAAATTATTTCATTTCTCTTTAACTATTTTTTTTACCTCTAGGCTTTTTACCTTTTCTTTATATATCTTTCTTTCCTTCTTCCTCTGTGGTTGACTGGCTGGCCCTTGGAGTCCTCTCCTTTTCTCTGTCCTCACTCTCTTTTTTCCTCCTGTTTATTCTCTCTTCGTGCCAGCCCCTCCTCTCCTTCCTCCTCCTGCCTAACTATTGGCCGTTCCGTTCTTTATTAGACCAATCAGGTGTATGAGGCAGGCAATGTAATTCAGTTTTACAGAGTTAAACAAATGCAACATAAAAGAATGCAACACATATTTGCATCATTAAACAAATATTCCACAGCATAAACAAGTGTAACCTATCTTACACTAATATTCCACAACACAGGAATAATGTTATTAGTGACCTGTCAGCATTTCATTACAGCTGTTAGAGGAATTAAAATTTTCTTTCAGCTATCCCATTTGAAAGTTGGCACATGGCTTCTGTGCACAGAATTAGTTTTCAACATGTATCAGACTGAATGTTAAATGGAAGAGTTTTTGCTTTTCCCATCTTTTTTTCAGCACTCACTGGACAGGCATCGCTGCACATTCTGATTCCAATACCCTGAATCATAATCACATTTGTTTTTCTTTTGAAATAAACAGAACTTTAAACATCTTCCTCAGTGCTCTCTGGGATCTAGAACATTGCTTACTCTCAAAATAGCATTCTGCTCTCTGCTGAGTCTTATAGGAAAATGAGCATTGGTGGTGGAGAGATGGCTCAGCAGTTATGAACACTTATGGCTCTTGTAGAGGACCCAGGTTGGGTTCCCAGCATCCATATGGCAGCTTACAGCAACTTGATAACTCCAGTTCCAGAGGACTCAATTCGTTCTTCTGGTCTTTGCATGCACCAGCAATGCCTGTGCTACACATACAAACATGCAGACAAACACTCATACACATAAAATTAAAATTAAACAAATCTTCCTTAAAAGGATGCAAAGTGAGCATTCATAAGACCTTTTAGATATGAAGCTTGATGATTGGCATGGCTGCTTAAACATTAGTTTTTCAAAGTAACAAGCCTACATCCTGCTCTAGACCCAGGTTGTGTTTGTGTAGGCAAAGACTGTTCATTCATTTCCTGGCCACCCAAACCCAAATAATCTCACAGAAACTATATTAATTACAACACCTTTCAGCCAATGACTCGGTCATATTTCTAGCTAGCTCTTACATCTCGACTTAGCTCATTTCTATTACTCTGTGTATCGGCATGAGGCTGTGGCCTACTGGTAAGGTTCCAGGACATCTGTCTCCTTCAGCAGCTACATGGCCTCTCCTTGACTACTTCGTCTCTATGTCTTTGTTCGGATTTCCCACCTGGCTTTACTAAGCCAGCTTATTTAATAACCAATGATAATAAATCATATTCATAGCATACAGAGGGGAATCCCACATTATATTTGTCCTTTGAAACTAAAATTATAGTCATCTTTTACCATTTTTATTAAGAATATTCTAAAACCTCATTTAGTATTTTTTGAGAGTTCAGATTAGTATAATTTTGAATATATCAGTATAATTTTGAATGTCTAATGCCTCACAAAGTAATTGTTCAATAAATGTTTATTTTCTTGCTGTCTGCCAAGGCATTACTGAGTGCAAAGATGAGTCGTCCTAGACTTTGAGTTGGCTGAGCTTACAATCTTTTAAACTTAGGATCAGTGATCCATTACAGCTTGGAATAAGTTTTTCAGTGTTTTTCTTTTGATGTGTCATGATGTGGGATGTCCTTCTGTATATGTGTTGCTCTTAATGGTTAATGAATAAAGCTGCTTTGGCCTATGGCAGGGCAGAATATAGCCAGGCTGGCAGAGATATAGAGAGAAAGTAGGCAGAGTCAAAGAAATGCCATGTAACTGCCAAAGGAGAAGGACTCCGGAACCTTTCCCGTAGGCCACATCCTCGTGGTGATATATACATTAATAGAAATGGGTTAATTTAGGATGTAAGAGTTAGTTAATAAGAAGCCTGAGCTAATAGGCCAAACAGTGTTATAATTAATATAGTTTCTGTGTGATTATTTGGGTCTGGGCAGCTGGGAACGAAAGAGCAGTCTCTGTTTACAGTGTCATTTTGTAAAATATGCCTTATATATAGCAGTAATTCTCAGGGTTTATAACTGAGAAGTTCATCTTTTTATAGAACTATACCTGGTTTTCACCATGACTAATTGCTCTATTATTTTATTGAATAATGTTTCATTTACTCATTATCTTAACAGGTCTGCTGGGAACAGGTTTCCAGCTGTTTGGTTATGAAGAAAAACTCCAGTCCAATCCTTTACAGCATCTCTTTGAAGTAAGTTGGTAAGGCAACATTAGAGAATGCTTCAACATTTTTTTTCAGGATACTTCACAAAGACTTTTTAAAGGCTCTCCCAAGACCTGACTAATTTCAGTTCCAGTCCAACTGGTTTCTAAAAAAAAAAAATAAATTAAAAAAAAAAGTATTCTGTTTTATTTGATTTTAAACAGTATTTCCCCCAGATACATGGAATCATCTTAGAAATAATGCATAGATCTGGTCAGGCAGTACCCATTTATAGTCCTAGCTCTCAAGAGGCCAGTCTGTGCTACATAGCCTTAAAACAAACAAACCATAAAATCTACACAGCCGAATGGCTAAGAAAGACATAAATTTCTCTCTGTTCTGTCAGTTTATATATTTCATCTTATTTTCTGGTTTTTATAGCAATGGCCCTGACTGTCCTGGAACGTGCTCTGCAGACCCAGCTGGCCTTGAACTCACAGAGATCTACCTACCTCTGCCTTCCCAGTGCTGCGATTCAAGGCTGGCGCCACCACCGCCCGGCAAGACTTGTAAATCTTTAGTGTATGCTTTTTTGCCCTTTTATTTTCTCATTGTGCAGGAAAACCACTGTATAATTTGTACTCTGAAGTTTTAGGTTTTGTTTTATCCATTAAGCCGTTCAGTTCTTCCTGAGGTTTGCCCAGTGTGAGCACCTGTTTTCTTCATTTTGTCCTGGATAGCTTTATTCTCTATCTCTCAAGTTTCTTTTCCTGCCCAAGTAATCTCCAGAGTCAAATTTCATTTTCATTGTCTCATTGTTTTCTGTGTCACACATGTTAGTGACATACAGGGGACCAAACTACAGATGTTCTGTCTCTGTAAGGAAGAGTACTTGACAAACTAAGGGTCTACATCCCTAACCAAAGAACTCAGAGAGGCATTTGTCATTTCCTTTTTGCTTTATCTTTCCCTTGAAGCTACCTATGTAGTAAAGTTGAATTCTCTATTTCTTTAAGAGTTTATGCCTGCATCTTTTTATTTTCATTATTTTAGTTCTGTGTATATGCATGTTGGTATGTTCACATGAGTGCAGTTGCCCTCAGAGGCATCAGATTCCTTATAAGCTAGAGTTACAGTGAGCTAGAGCCAACTTACATGGGTGCTAGGAGCTGAACGCAGGGCCTCTGGCAGAGCAGTGAGTGCTCTGAGCCACTGAGTCACCCCTCCTGTTCTGCACCTTACATGGAGACTTACATTTTGATTTACACTAAAAACTTATCTTCTCCATTGAGGGTTTAATTGGTACAAACTTAAAAACTAAATCCACTTTACCATTATCAATAAATAAAATATTCCCTCTCACTGTCTATAAATATTTTCTGTATTATGTTTTTAATACTTAGAAAATAACATTTTTTTACCACAATTTTAGCAAATTGTTCCCAGACCCAGGTTTATTATCCTAATTCCACGTTGGTCTCCAGTATACAAGCTATCCCCACCAACCCTGGGAGACATCAGCTCTCTTTATGTTGCATGCTTCACCTGGATGCTGTCACCTGGTCCTCTGGACCTAGAAAAACTAGAGGGACTCCACCATCCTGTGTTGGTGCACTAGGAGTGGTGCCCTCAGAGGCTTGCCCCCACCCTGTGGACTCCTCATCTGCTGTCTTCATGGCGGTGCTCCCAGTCCTCTCCAGTCTAGACAGTTCTCCTTCTTTCAGAAAATGCATGCCTTTCTACCCACCTGCAGCTTTCTGCTATAATACTGCAGTATGCAACATCAGAATGGGGGCACCTCAAAAGGACAAGGTATACAGCGTGTATCTGTGCAAACCATACTATTTTCAACATGAACTAGTGCACACTGCTCTACAAAAGTTAGTATCATCCTTGAGTGATATTCAAAGGCTGGGCAGATCAATCAGTGGTAGAACACTAACTAGCTTAGCATTAACAAGACTGGGTACAAGTCCCAGTTGTAGGAGAAAAGGCATTTTATCAGGCGCCATGGCACATGCCTGCAATTCTAGAATTTGGGAAGTAAAGGCAGAAGGATGAGGTGTATTCCCTTGTTTCAAAGAAACAAAACAGAAAGAGAAGATGTTTTTTATTATATTACAAAATAAATAAAAATAAGAAAAACAACATAGGGAAGAGATTAAGGCTCAAATACTTTTCATGTGCAATGGTAATATATTAAGAAGAAATTTGATGGTGAATTTAGAAGTTGGATTTTTGTTGTAGGCAGAAATTTTAAACTTTATTGTTAATTGTTTAAAGTGCTGATATGCTGAAGTTCAGTTGTAAAATATATCCCTTCTGTTCTGCCTTCTTCTTTCATTCCCCCAGTGCTAGGAATTGAATACAAAGACTTTTTTAAATTTCTGTGATTTTTTTAAACATTCAGACTCAGTCCTGGGATATATGTGCCTCAGTGCAGAGCACTTGTTCCCCACATGCAGACCTGGGCCCATTGCTCTTCCAGTGAGGTGTGGGCAGGAGTTCTTTTCAGCATTTGCACAGTGTTTGTTTCAGAGCACATTCTTTCAGAAAGCCTTAGAAATTTTCTTTAAAATAAGTCATGTTTTGCAACATAAAGCAAGGCTTTTGACAATCACAAAAATTGAAATAATTTTGTAAGCGGAGACTGCCCCTTCCTTCCCCAGCCACCCAGACCTGAATAATCACACAGAAATTATATTAATGACAACACTGTTTGCCCAATGGCTTAGGCATATTCCTAGCCAGCTCTTAAATCTTAAATTAACCCATTCCTATTATTTTATATTTTACCACAAGGCTTTGGCTTACCGCTAAGATTCTGGCATCTTTTTCCTTCGGCAGCTTCGTGGTGTCTGCCTGACTCCACCTTCTTTCTTCCTGCATTCAGTTTAGTTTTCCCACCTACCTATATTCTGTCCTGCCACAGACCAAAGCAACTTCTTTATTAACCAATGGTAATAAAACATTCTTAGCATACAGAAGGGAATCCCATATCATAATTTCTTTCTTCTTATCAGACCACAGTGAAATAAAGCTGGATATCAATAATAATGGAAACTTAAAATACATATAGTGAAATTCTGAGAGAAGTTTGAAGTTTTTTTGACTTTCCTGTTTGCTAAAAATGAAAAATCTTGAGTACTGTTGTAACAAAGGCTAACATTAATTGATATTATTAACCCTTACAATTTGCAAATGACTAATGGCAGATACCGAAAAAACTATTAAAACTGCATTAGAAGTGAGCTTTAGTAAAGCATCAGCCCCATACCTTTCCAGTTGTTTACAGAACTAAACCAGCAAAGTGGATAGTGCAAAACCACAAAATGCCTATTCCACATAATGCTGAAGAGTCCAAGCTGGAATTAGTTGACCTCTCTGAAAGTATTTCTGTTTGCAATCACCACCTGTTGTGCTAGTCTTTTATAGCTTGAAAGAATAGCTTTAAGTTTTTTCATAAAAAATAGCTCCTGAAGCACATCTGAAAATATTAGGTTGAAGAGTAGTCAGATGTAGGTGGAAGAAGACTCAAAAGCCCCCACCCGCGATGCTCAACCCTTCGATGATAGGTTCAGCGCTGGGAGCGTCATTACCCTCAGTTGTTTGCCTGCTGTTGCCCACCAGGGTTTGATGATAAAATCTCCAACCCAGTTGTCATACAGATGGCCCTGTTTAAACTAAATGGGTCACAAAACCAAATCAGAAGTCATAAATCTGGGGGCGGGACAGATGGAGGAGAATGGAGGGTGATAACGGTGAGAGGGGTGGGGGGAAGCACAATTGGAGTGTATTATGACATGGGACACTGCCAAAGAATAAACAATAAAAATAATCTTCAGTAGCTATTAAACCTCCCATTCATCTTTTATTTACTGGATTAAGCCATGCTACTCTGATAAGCCTTTCTCAATGAAGTTTTTGTATGGAAATAACAGAGTATAATAATACATTTAATGTACTTTTAGGTTTACGTACAGGTTAATAAAGAAGCTACAGATGATAAAAATGTAGCGAAATTGGCACACGAATTCTTCCATCGACTAGAACTGGGTGACGTGCAGGCACTTTCCCTGTGGCAAAGATTTCGGAACTTGAGCGTTGAAGAGTACATTCAGATTTACAAGGTATCCCTAGAACCTCTGTGTTCCCTTTGCTGGTATTGTGCTTACTGCCTGCTGCTTAAGCTCTTATTTAAGAGTTGATTTCTAGTTTAGTTGAAACTCCAGTCAAATGATGTTCTTGGGTGAGAGAGCTAAAAACAAAATAAATAATCCAGAGCTCCTCTCATCCTCATTCTCTCAGAAAACATAATTTGTGAGGTAGTGCTAGATGGTGGGAAAGAAGGCTGTACTGGGGGTGAGTGAGCAAGGTGAGCGTGTGGAACGGGAGCCAAGAGGCTGGACTGGAGCATGACGGGTGCCCTCTGCCAGGCTGTGCAGTTAGTGCAGACTTCTGGCCACAGAAGCCTCCGCAGCTGCCTCCGCCACATGGCTGCCTGAGTGTGCTCAGTGCTATCTAGATCCCGAGGCCATGGCTGCCTGTGACTGCAGATACACACTGAGGATTTGGCCACTGGCGCTGTGGTCGTTAGAAAGTCTAAGCTTTAGTTTCCATCTTTGTGGCAGGGGGTAAGACATCTTTAGTTTTGTCTTAGTAAAAAATTAACCAACATTTTCCCCATACTTCTGAATCTTCTCAGCGCCTTGGAATATACTTTGATGAATATTCAGGAGAATCATTTTATCGTGAAAAATCTCGAGATATCTTAAAGTTGCTGGACAGCAAAGGACTTCTACAGAAAACAATGTATGATCAAGCTACTCTTCTCCCTTTCCCTCTTCCTGCCTCCCTCCCTTCCCTCCCTTGTTTTCTTGAAGATTGTAACTCACTATGTAGTCGTGGCTGGCCTAGAACTAACTGCAGACCACGCTGCCCTGAAACTCACAGAGATCCTCCAGCGCTGAGATTAAAGGCGCGCGCCACCACACCCAGCCCCAGGTTACTGTGCTCTAGTCAAGTAAGTGTGTTCTTTGACACTGATGTCACTTTAGTCTCTGAGTGAGGACAAGGATAAGGTATGTAGCCGTCTTCCGTTTGTACTTTCTCTTGCCAGGCATGGTGGTACTAACCTTTAATCTCAGCATTTGCCAAGCAGAGGCAGGAGGTTCTCTGTGAGTTCCATGATAGTCAGGGCCACATGGTGAGACAAAACTTACCTGTAATTTCTGCATGCAGAGGCAGGGGATTTATGAGTTGAAGGCTGGTAATGAGATGCTTTCTCATATGATATATCACTGTCATGACCAAAGTCTCATGTTCATAGGAGAATGGATGGCCCCTCTTATAAAAGGAGCAGAAGTATAAAAACAATGTTTTTCTCCTTCTCAAATTCCATTTATGATGTCATGTCATTTCATTTTTAAGGCCTAAATAACGCTACTTCATGGCAGGTGCATGTCACATCTTTAAAACCTGTGAGTGACGAACCCTGAGGTTGATTTCGTGTCTTGACGATAGTACATAATGCTACAATGGGCAGTGCAGTATTTTTTCAGCACAATATTTTTAATTCCTTTGGATACATATTTATTAATAGAATTGTTGGATTTAAGAATAATTCTTTATTTCAATGTTTTTCAAGACCCTCTTTACTACTCTCTGTGATGGCTGTACTAACTTACATTCCTCCCTGTGGTGTGTAAGGATCCCTTTTATCCACATCCTTGCCAATGCTTGCCATCCCTTTTTTGGGTTTTGTTTATTTGTTTAAATAAAAGGCATTCTAACACAAATGAGGAACTATCACTGTAGTTTTAATTTTCTCCACGTCAGCCAACCTCATGGTTTTGACAGTTGTTGCTTAGAGTGTGAGCTGACACCACTTGCTGTTGCACGAGCAGTAAGAATGGCTTCTGGTGTGCTAAAAGTGCTCTACCTACTCTACCTTCACATACAATCAGTATATTGATTTGGGCATCTCTTTTGCGTTTTCTAGAACAGGAAATGTTGTAGTAGATCTCTCGGGGACTGGTGACCTCTCTTCTGTCTGCACTGTGATGCGAAGTGATGGAACTTCTCTCTATGCAACCAGGTTTGTAGTGTCTGTGGGTGAGCAGCCCGAGACTTCATACTCTTTGTCCCAAGACGAAAGCAAAACAGTCATCTTGCCCTCCAAACTATTTTTAAAAAAATTTACTTACAAGCTATAAATCTATTTGCATATTTTAAGAATATTTGCTGGGTTTCAATTTATTGCCAGTTACAATTTCCAGAAAAATTTAATCTCAGAAGAATGGGACTTTATATTAAAATTTATTGACTATCATAAACTGTTCACAGCATAGCACATCATTCTGTCTGTGGTCCTTCATAATCTTATATTAAGTGTTTTTATAAGAACACATTGTCAGGAAATATATTCTAAAAATGACCAAGTTAAGGTTCAACGTTGACCTCACATATTAAAAACCATTTTACATGCAATGCCAAATCTCATTATATTGTGAAAAATTAGAAAGTGGGCTTCTCCATACCACACCCTGTGGAAGTGAGGACTCATTATTCATATTTGAGAGTTGCACTTACTAAGCACACATGGTTTCTCGAATAAAGCCAATGGGAAGAGAAGGCAGAGCAGTGAAACAGCCATAACCGTCCACTTCTGGCAGAAGGTCCCAGTGTCACCCTGGCCTGAGTTTTAAGTAGGTTATAAACCGCCGTATACATTGGTTTGTTGCCATTAATTCCTAATTTAGTTAGGAATTAAACCCAAGATTATGTTCATGTTAGACAAGCACTGTTCCACTCACTGAGCTATGCCAGTATCTTTACACAGAGCACATTTCTAACAATGGTAGTTTTGCTGTTGAAAATTTCATGATTACACATAACTGAGACAACCAGTTAATTTTCTAAAAGCCCCTTAGAGAACTCATCTCTTTCTAGTTTAGTGTCTCTCTTCATCAGTTTCTTGCAATCGGGGTTAATGAGAAAAAAATGGAATGCCTTATGAGGGGTGTGTGTGGGAGTATGTATAAATGCACACATATACCCGTGTGTGTGTGTATGAAAATGTCGTTGTGGCAACTAATTATTACTAGGCAAATTAAAGAAATCAAGCCCTGCACCAGTGTGGACATTTGCACTTAGAACAGAAGCCCCGTGTCAGGAAGGTGTAGTGATGAGCGCCGCTCCGGCGCTCTGGAGGCAGATGCAGGCAGTTCTCCTTGAGTTCAAGAACTGCCTGGCCTACACAGAGTTAGAGTTCAACCAGTGCTAGCTAGTGAGGCCCTGGCTTAACAGTAAACAAACAAACAAACAAACAAACAAATAATAAATAAATAAATAAATAGATGAATAAATAAATTTTTACTCAAGTGTGAATACATATTCCATATGGTACCTGGACCACGAGATGGACACAAATGATATTTTGATACTTTATAATACTTAAGGGCTATAAGAAATGTTTAGGTCTTTTCAGCATTTTCAACTTCAATATTTTAATAACCTTTGATGTTACTTTTTAATATGTATATATGTGTATATCTGTTTGTGGGAATAAGGTACATGGGAGTTCGGGTGCCCTGGGGTCTAGAAGAGTTTGTTGGACCCTCTGGAGCTGTAGTTATAAGCAGTTGTGAGCTACCTTTCATGTGCTGGGAACTGCACTTGGCTCCTCTACCGAAGTAGTATGAGCCGGGCTGCTGTGGCGCACGCCTTTAATCCCAGCACTCGGGAGGCAGAGGCAGGCGGATCTCTGAGTTCGAGCATAGCCTGGTCTACAGAGCTAGCTCCAGGACAGGCTCCAAAGCTACAGAGAAATCTGTCTCAAAAGAAAAAAAAAAGAAAAAAGAAAAGAGAAGAAAAGGAAGGAAGGAAGGAAGGAAGGAAGGAAGGAAGAAAGAAAGAAAGAAAGAAAGAAAGAAAGAAAGAAAGAAAGAAAGAAAGAAAGAAAGGAGAGGTAGGGGAAAATAGTATGTGTGCTCCTAATCACTGAGCGATCCAAGGTCTTAGGAGGTTTTTTAAATGCAGTAGAAGTTATTGCTTTTGAGTGAGCCATTTTGAATGCTTTTGCCGACAGACTAGGGCAAACAGTACTTCTTTAGCTCTTTCATCATCTATATTCTAGCTGTGTTTTTTGAGAAAATGTGTGGTAGAAAAGCAGTAACTGGATGGCTCTTTTCTGTGAAGGCTCAGTTAAGTGTAAGACACCTGAGACCTTAACTTGCTCTACGGCCTTTGTTTAGTTAGTTGCTTTTTAATTACACTTTCCAAGGCATTGTTGTTTTGTTTTTTCAAACCCAATTTTGTTATTATTTCTTATCAAAGTGTACTGGGACTCTACAAGGGTGTGTTGTAAACTCCAGGTCACAGAATAATACAGTAAAAGTAACTATAATCCATTTTTTCAGGGATCTTGCAGCTGCGATAGATCGCATGGACAAGTATAATTTTGATACAATGATTTATGTGGTAAGTAATCACAATAAAAAGCAAAAGGTTATGAGCCTACATCATGGAAACTAGACAAAGACAGAAATCGGAAACCAGGGCCAGAGAGATGACTCAGTGGGCAAGGTGCTTGCCTTGTAAGACTGATGATGTCAGTTCAGTTCCTAAAACCCACGTAATGAAGGGAGGAGAGAATCAACTCTAAATTGTCCTCTGACCTCCACGTGTGGATCATGGCATGAACACCTATGTACATATGTGCCCACACTCACCAGCAGAAAGCAAAAAGGAAACTATGTTGAAAAAATTGCCAAAAACAATTTGTGACACTGAGGAAAATAATTAAATACTAGGTTGACTAAAATAGTGGCTTCTTTTAAATTTTTTTAAGATTTATTTACATTTATGTATACAGTGTTCTGTCTACAGGCACGCCTGCAGGCCAGAAGAGGGCACCAGATTTTATTACAGATGGTTGTAAGCCACAATGTGGTTGCTGGGAATTGAACTCAGTACCTCTGAAAGAGCAGCCTTAACGACTGAGCCATCTCTCCAGGCTTTAAATTTATTTTTTAAAATACTCAAAAATCAAAAGTTTATATTGCTTCATAGTGAAAAAAATTAACAAAACCAAGAACGTGGTTATATGAAATTACTATACATGAGTTAGTATAAGGCACTTGCATTTATCTTATTCTATTGGTGCATTCTTAAAAAATTATTTTTAAATTTATTTTGCGGGGAGGAGTTTGTAATCTGAATATTTCCTCTTAATGTTTAAAATTGCATCAAGGGAATGGAGGAACAGCCCACATGTGGTACACAGACATACATGCATGTAGAACACTATACACATAAAATAAATCTTTTTAAAATTTTAAATAAAATTTAAAAACTATATCAACTTATTATAGTGTTATTATATAAGCTTTATTGCTGTAAATAAAATAAAGTGTTAGAACAATGTTTTAAAAAGAACTTTTCAGGTGGTAGTGGTACACACCTTTAGCCCCAGCACTCACGGAGCAGAGGCAGGCAATCTCTGAGTTCAAGGCCAGTCAGGAAGGAAGGGAGGGAGGGAGGGAGGGAAGGAAGGAAGGAAGGAAGGAAGGAAGGAAGGAAGGAAGGAAGGAAGGAAAATTAAGAAAAGAAGAAAAAGAACTTTTAAAATTTTGTAATATCTTAAGACACAAAATTTCAGACTACCAGTAGTTCTGAGTACCCTTCACCTACTCCCTTCTACAGACACATGTAATTACTTTGTCAAGAATAGATTAACATGTGTAAAAACATTCAAATCTCTTCAGTTTATCTTTGCATTCCTGTATAGGCTGGTTTTATGAAACTCTGTCCCATGTATAGATGTGTAACGACCACCATATTCAGAACACGGATGGTCGTCTACTTGATCACAGTTCCCTCCTGGTGATCCTCCACTGGATCACAGTTCCCTCCTGGTGATCCTCCACTGGATCACAGCTCCCTCCGACCCTTCCCTTGATCTTCGGCACAGATGCTGTCAATTTAAGAGTGTGTAACTGGCATCATACAGTGTGTAACTTTCTAGAATTGTTTTTTTTTCT
Organism: Arvicola amphibius; assembly: GCF_903992535.2. Classification (NCBI taxonomy): domain Eukaryota; kingdom Metazoa; phylum Chordata; class Mammalia; order Rodentia; family Cricetidae; genus Arvicola; species Arvicola amphibius. Next base: position 89,688,957 of record NC_052057.2, read on the forward strand.
CCAAGCTTAGCGATCGTCCCTGAGACCCATCCAAGTCAGCGTATCACTAGCTTGATCCTTGTGTTGTTGACGGGTATTTCAGTCTCTTCTCTGCCTACTTCCTTTGCATGTGCTGCCTCCCTGTAACTAATATGGCGGTGCCATCTGGTTCAGCTTATCTTTGGTCTTCTGGAAACAGAGATTATAACATCTGAGAGAGAAGGAAATGAAATAGAATATTCTGAGTGTTTTTTCAGCTTCCTCCTGTCTTAAGGTGCTACCACTCTTATTTTCCTATCAACCTAAATAGTCTTGTCATGTGTTTAAGATTTATTTTAATTTTTATTTATGTATATGAGATAAAGAAAATGAATGCCTGTGTGTGCAGGTACCCACAAGCTAGAAGAGGGCATCAGATCCCGGAGCTGGAGTTGTGAACCGCCCAGTGTGGATGGTGGGAACCAAACTTGGGATCTCTGGAAGAGCAGATAGTAAATGCCCTTAATCATTGAGCCATTCTCCAGCCACTACTATGTTTACTTAAAACATTGACAATGACTCTAGGCTAACAAAACTCTAATGTTTTTTTACGTAGGACCAGCCCATTTTTACATATTAACTTGTCTTTGTTTGTTTGTTTTAAATTCCAAAAAATTTCCTCAAGGCAGACAAAGGGCAAAAGAGGCATTTTCAGCAAGTGTTCCAAATACTGAAGATGATGGGATATGAATGGGCAGAAAGGTAGGATCCATGTTGGTTTTTGTTGCCTGATCAAGGTCACTAATGTCAGCTATGCCTCAGGACATTACAGTAATTTATGTTCACGTCTCTTTTCAGGATGTTAGTATGAAAACACAGATTGATTTTGTGCTAATTTATGTCCTGATAATATTTATTAGATGTCTGCTATCAGTGTTTTCGTTTTCAATTATTAATATCCATTTCCTCTTCCTCATAAAGACAACCAGTAATTTAATCACAAGCTAATGGTTTTCTCAGTAAAGTGAAACTTTAGTGAACTGCAAAGAATCACATTTTCTTTTTTTATATTTTATATTTTAATTATACATAATATCTTTGGGTTTTTTTTTTTTTTTTTTTTTTTGAGACAGGGTTTCTCTGTAGCTTTGGAGCCTGTCCTGAAACTAGCTCTTGTAGACCAGGCTGGCCTCAGACTCACAGAGATCCGCCTGCCTCTACCTCCTGAGTGCTGGAACATGATTTCTTAATACATGTATATATTGCATTTTTATCATATTCACACTGTTTCCCTCTTCTTCCATTCCCATTGATCCCCTTCCTAATGAGTCTTCCTTTCTACTTATTGATTGATTGAGTTTTTTCTTTATGGGACCATGATTTGTTAGGGTTGCCTAAACAACATAGGAGATATTTTGATAGAAGCATGAATGACTTTCTTGGGGCTACAGTATGGACAAAAATGTCTCTCCCTTCACCAGCAACTGTTAACTGCCTATATGTCCTCAGAGAGGGCAGGACCTCATGAGTCCCTCCCCACTCTGTGAGGGGATGGTCTATGGGCCAATCTTGGGCAGGTTCACAGTTTATTAATGTATATCCCTACCATACATAGAAGACATCATCCCACAACACTCTCCTACTTCCTCCAGCTGTTACATTCTTTCCAACTGGGCTCAGCATTCAACAGTCACTCTGTAGTTAAACTTTGCAGTAACTGTTGCAGAAATGCCCGGCGGTGGTGGCGCACGCCTTTAATCCCAGCACTCGGGAGGCAGAGGCAGGCGGATCTCTGTGAGTTTGAGACCAGCCTGGTCTACAAGAGCTAGTTCCAGGACAGGCTCCAAAGCCACAGAGAAACCCTGTCTCGAAAAACCAAAAAAAAAAAAAAAAAGAAAGAAAGAAAGAGTAAAGTTTCTCCCACCAAAGCTGGACAACACTTAGAAGGTACGTTCATAAGTATAATATGTCCATTTATCAGAACAACACTAGTACTTCCTTCATTACAGCTCAAAACCATTCAAGCTGTGAGCTTTAGCCATGCATGCATAACCAGGTATGAATTTCCTTCAGAGCGATTAGGTGCCTCTCTAACAGTCTTCCCCGTGTTACACCTGTGGGCACATCTCATCTGGCAGGAGGAGTATGGCATGCAAGGTTCACAGCTGAGTAAGATTGTTGATTATACCTCTCCTCCCAGCCTATGGCATCTTCTGGCACTATGAAAGCTAGCTAGCAGGGAGGAAGCTTCTAGCCCAGTCCCAGCTTGATTTCTCAATGTCCTGCATGCATATTATGTCTTATACTATTGGTGGGTAACCAAATAGCTTGTATTGTTTTAGGAGTTCAAGTCATAAGGTGGTATCCACCCTGGCACTGAGATTTTTTTCTTAATAAACGTATTGGTTCTGGGAGCAGTTTATGCATCCACACAGTATTGCCATTCAAACTTTTATATATTATTTTGTTTTTTAATTAGCTCACAAAGTAATCAGTTTACTAATACCTTTCTCATCCATCCTTAGTTTTGATTTCCCTCTCCCCTAAGATCTCTCCCACTTCTTTGCTCCCCATCCCCACTTAAATCTTTCCACCCCCATTCCTCTTTTCATTTCTCTATCGGATGTGTTTTACTGTGGTTGTCCCCACCCCTTCCCAGGCTTCTCATGAGTCCCTTTCTACTTTCTTAGCCTCTACCCACAACTGATTCCAATATGAATGCCCACGTGTAAAAATCAGAGGTTAGGAGCGAACATGGCAGTGTTTTTCTGAGCCTGGGTTACCTCACTTAATGTAATGTAATGTACTGGATATGTGCATGTGGGATAATGAAAGAAGATAGTTATCTCTCACACACTGGACATAAACGTCAACTCCTAATGGGCTCATAGACTTTAAATAAGATCTAAAAGCACTGCAAGAACAAGTATGGAAAACAATTTAAGATATAAGGACATTCTAATGGCACCTCAATCACTCAGGCAGTAGGCTAACATTTAACAGGTGAAACCTCATAAAGTTAAGCATGTGTACAATAAAGGAAACAGTCAAGTAACAAAAGAGGATTTCTGTGAGTTTGAGACCAGCCTGTTCAACATAGTGAGTTCCAGAACAGCCAGAGGTATATAAAGAGACCCTATCTCAAAAGAACAACAAAAAAGTGTGTGTGTGTGTGTGTGTGTGCCAATATTGCTTAAGTATTCACCATTATAAGCCACCAGGAAATGCAAATGACAACTACTGTGAGATTCCATCTCACTACAGTCAGAGCGCTGTTACCAAGAAAACAGACGGCCACCAGTCGTCATAAAGACGTGGGGGAAGGGAAAGCGTCTACTCCTGTGCTGGTGGAACTATAAACTGGCACAGTCACTATGGAAATCAGTATGGAGCTACCACATGACTCGGCTAAAACCATGTCTGGATATATACCCACAGGGCTCCGTGTCCCACTACAGAGACCTCTTTCATAGTAGCAAGGAGATGGTATCAGTCTGGGTGTCCACCAAATAGTGAAAATGTACCTGTATACAGTACAACTTTTCAGCTATTAAAAAATGATAACTTTTGTTTGAAACGAGGTCCCTTGCAGACGTTGGCCTTGAACTGCATATGTAACTGAGAATGATCTTGAACTCCTAGTCTTCCCGCTTCCATTTTCCAGCGCTTGAATTGGCTGCCACGGACACCGTTCCTGGCTACATCCTATTTATTTGGTAATTTTTAAAAACTCAACTACAAGGTTAAAAGTTTTCTCAAAGGGTGCTAAGATACACTCACATCATTAGCACCATTTTAGCTTTTGGTTAATAAATGCCTGTCCGTTTCAGGTGCCAGCATGTGCCTTTTGGAATAGTAAAGGGAATGAAGACAAGAAGAGGGGATGTCACTTTTCTGGAAGATGTCTTAAATGAGGTTCAATCAAGAATGCTACAGAACATGGCTTCCATTAAAAGTAAATACTCTGCTACTTTTATGCTTTCTTGGACTCCACTGAACCTGAACAAAAGTAGCTTTCATTAATTTGACATGTAACTCAGTTGTTCATTAATCTAAGTTGAGTCTTCTTTTCATGGACAGCTTGAATGTTGACAGACTGTTTTCCAAGTTGTCCTGTGACATGCTTGTATTTTTATATAAGTCTGTGTGTCAAGTGCACACATGCATACATTCATGTTGAGGCAAGAGTTCTCAGACGTTGCCCACTTTTTATAAAACATGAACAAGCAGGATCTCTTACTGACTAGGCTGGCTGGTCATTGAGCCTCCCTAGCACTGGGATTGCACACACAAACCACTACTAGCAGAGGTTTGTTTGTTGTTGTTTTTAAACAAAAACATAGGTTCTGGTTTTCACACTCAGGTCCTTGTGTTTTCAAGGTGTCATGCTTTTTTATTGCTGTGTTGAGACACCATCAGCAAAGCAACATATAAAAGGAAGCATTTCATTTGGAGCTGATGGTTCCAGAGGTTTGCAGTCCATGACCATCATGACCGGATATATGGCAGCAGGCTGACAGACACTGGAACAGTAACTGAGAGCTCACACCTTGGTCCCCAAGCAAAAAGCAGAGAGAGCTAGCTGGGAGTGATGTGGGTTTTTGAAACCTCAAAAGCCAACCCCTCAGTGACACACCTCCTCCAACAAAAGCCACACCTCCTCCCCTTTCCAAGCAGTTCCACCACCTGGGAACCAAACACTCAGATGTGAGCCTGTGAGGGTTCTCATCCAGATCACCACAGTAGGCGAGCACTTTGCCAGCTAAGCTGTCTTCCCGCCCAAGTCCTTGCATTGTGAATTGGATAAAGTATAACTATTTAATCTTCACCCTTGAAAAGTAAGGGCTTTATCTAATACCTTACAGGGATATTTATTTTAAAAAACAAATGAAGTTCCTGTTTCTTCACTTTGATGTAGGCAGGAGAACTGACTATTACCCTGAATTAGGAAGAGGAAGATCCATTATCATCTTAGTTTCTGATTGTACGTTCTTAGATTTTTTTTCCATATGCTGATCCGTTATTCTGAAACTGTGGTGCACTTTGAAAGCAGCCGCCTTTATCTGTTTCAGCAACGAAGAAAATGGAGAGCCCACAGGAGACTGCGGAGAGGTTGGGGCTCGCAGCGCTCATCGTCCAGGTGTGTTATGGCTTCTTCCTCAGGGGTCTTTTTTGTCTGGTGTGCAGCTGAACCCAGGGTAATGATGTATTTTCATTTTAGGACTTCAAAGGTTTACTCTTATCTGACTATCAGTTCAGTTGGGATCGTGTCTTCCAGAGTCGTGGGGACACTGGAGTCTTCCTACAGTATACCCACGCCCGCCTCTATAGGTGAGGAGAGGCTGCAGGGAAGCTTGGCTCTCCTTCCCTAGGCTGGAGCCTGCTGGTGTGGATCTCAGATCGGTGGTTGGTCCTGTTTTCTGGACTTTTCCAAAACTTCTAATTCAAATCTGGGTAAAACAGAGCAGACCTTGTATTGCTAAGCACTTATCAGTCACCTACTATAAGAAACACTTTTGATTATTGCCTTATTTCATCCTCAGAGTAATTCTGCCAGAGAATATCTTCTCACCTACAGTTTAAGAGACACTGAAAATACTTTGAGGAAAATAAGGATTGAAATCAATGTCATTGTCAAAGTCAAGGATTATATTAGGGAGATCAAGAATGTATACACCCAGGGGCTGGAGAGATGACTCAGCGGTTAAGACCACTGGCTGCTCTCCCATAGGATCTGGGTTCAATTCTCAGCACCCACATGACAACTCAACTGTCTGTAACTCCATCTCCAGAGGATCCGACACCCTCACACAGGCAAAACACAAATGTACACAAAATGAAAAGAAATAAATGTTTAATTAAAAAAAACCAGATGTATACCCAAAGCTAGTATTTCATCACATGTAGTTGTGGACCCTCAAATGCTGATCCTTTCACACTTGTTTAAACTCTTGGTGACAGTTTGGAAGAGACTTTTGGATGTGGTTACCTAAATGACGTCAACGTTGCTTGTTTACAAGAGCCACAGTCTGTTTCAATTCTCCAGCATCTTCTCAGGTATGAGGTTTTCTGTTATTACCAAGTCTGATTTCTCAACTAAATTGAGAACATTTTTTGCTGACTTCTAGAATCACTGGTTCAGAGGCTGCCTTCTTCCTCTAGACAGCCCAAAAGGAATCTGCCTTTTGAGGACAGACTAGGATCACCGTTTAAGCCAATGTTCAAGCTCAATCATAGCCTTAAAAATATTATCACAAAATATAATGCCATGAAGTAGTGGTGCACAATCTAAGGCCACGGTCTAGGAAGGTGAAGCCTGGGAAGAGCATGGTCTTTGGATAAGAGCATCCTATGAGGCTGTTATGACGGTGTAAGGAAAAGCCCGGTCTCTGCAGTTTTCCGGACACCGTGAATCCTCCCATATGCCTCGTGGCTTCAGTTCTCAGTCTCCAGTGCGTTTGTCTGCCTAGTACTGCCACACAGGCAGACCACACCTTGACTCTAAGAGATGAAGGCAGCTTTCTTCAATTGTCATACACTGGTCGGCAGATCTTTCTTCAGATAAGGAAATTTTATTCCCACATAACTAATATGTGAGAGAAAATAAGCCCTCCTGATTCCCTTAGCTCTGAGACCAGAGCTCACTGCCTTAATAATTAGGCAAGGTTTTTCTTTTTCTCTTTTTGCTCAGGACTAGATCTAAGAGATACAAAGATGATTTAGAACGTCTCTGCTATCAAGGAATTTATATGAAAGAAATATGCACATTAGTGATCAGATGTACTCAGGTCTTTTCTCATATGCCTCCTTAACCCCCAAGGTGTTTAACATGTTAATGTGTTAGCTTCATATAACAAATGAAATCTGTTCCTGTCGTCTTTTAGGTTTGATGAAGTACTTTATAAATCATCTCAGGACCTGCAACCTAAGCACATTGTTGGCTACCTTTTAACTCTAAGGTAATTTTTCTTAATCTCCCTTTTTTCTTTTCAAAATCTTAAGATTTATTTTTATTCAAGTGTATGTGTGTACTCACAGGCATGCATGCTAGTTTAAATTCATGATAAACTCAGTCACCAGTATGGGTAGGTGCTACATTGAAGAAAGAAATCAAAGCACTTCCTCTTAGAGTGGTTTAACCAAGGGTGAGGCAGAACTTCTATTCTTCCCATGTCATCTGTCTGTAGCTTCTGAGTCACTGGCCTCTGTAAATGTACCTGCTGTACGATGCGGTCCTGTCTGTCTCTAACAAAGGGCTTTGCTCTCTACTGAACAGAAGAAATAAGAGACACCAAGAAACCTTGCACAGTTGTACTTACACAGGAGGAAACTTTACTGACTCCAGCTGACCCAGAAGCACTCAGAAAAGCACACATCACAGTGAACATACCGTCATCAAGCAATATCCATGTGCTCTTTTCAGATTAATGGCAGATAATTTATGGGGCCACTTTTGCCATAACTGTTTTCAAATACATGTACATTGCTCTCTGGGTCAGGGACATGGAAGAATGCATAACTTACACTGGCTTGGGTTGTAAAAAGTAATCACATGGGAAGTCATTACAAGTGAGGTTGATTACAAAATTGTTCTCTTGAAGGTTAAACGGGCCAAATCCACAGCTGGGTATCTGCCTAGGCTTTAAGTGACCTACAGGTGTATTAGCTCAGCTATAAAGTCCAACTTCTTTGTAAGAGCTGGCTTCATAAAAATGGCACCACCACATGTGTTTGGTGCCTCAGAGGCCATCGGGTCCTGAAGCTGGCTTTAGGAGCAATTGTGACCTACCTGGCGTGGGTGCAGGGTCCTCTGGAAGAGCAGCATGCACTCTTAACTGCTGAGCCATCTCTCCAGCCCGTCTATTTTCTCCTTCGTCTAAGTTTCTTATAAGGAAATCCCTTGCCCTAAAAATTGATTTTTCCTATAAGTTATAGGAATTGTTACATCTTTTCTGACAATTAGATTTCATTGTAGTTATTCAGTGATATAAAGTAGAATCATAGGAATTGACAATGGCAAGGGTCGTTATAACAGTGACATGTGTATTGTCAAAACTGGACATACGAGATGTTCATCCAGCCCAGTTTTGAGGGAATCAGAGGGGGCTTTTCATTTGAGAAAGGGTTTCACTTGTGTAGCCCAGGCTAACCTGGGACTCCTAATCCTCCTGCTTTTGTTCCCTAAGTATTACAGTCCTACCCCTAAGTGGTTATTGTTGTTGTTATTGTTTTCCTACTTACATATAAAAGCAAAGCCAGAAAGTCTAAATAATTAAATGATGATCATGTGCATTTCATGGCGCATTGCTGCCATTACCTTAACTGAGGAAGTTCTTCAGGAAGTATCCAGTGTGCAGTGCATTGATTACTAGTGCCTGTCCCGCTCCGCTGGCACAAGGTCTACACCATGTTATACTTTAAAAAGCTGTCTACATAAGGAAATATTACTTGTAAGAAAGGCATGTCCTATTTCTTTAAAATAGTCAAATCAAAATTTTTAAAATTTGCCATTTAGTAGAAGCAGAACTAAAGTCTAAAGCTTGAGTTTAGTGTTTTACTTTATTACAGGCAAGCAACTGCATTTATTTCAAATTTTAGTGATTCTAGGCTTTTCCTTCAAGTTAAGTGTTGGATTGGGTGTGGGAGTCATGGAAGAGGAAGTTCCTACTCGTCCTCATCTTGACTTTTCTCTTGCTTGTTTCAGTCACCTTGCAGCTATGGCACATAAAACACTCCAAGTGAAAGACAGTCCTCCTGATGTGGCTGGGGTATGTCACTTTGACTGAAATTAATATTATAAAATGTTAGCACTAAAAGTCTTAGCAAGTTTTCTGAAATTATTTTGTTGATTAACTACAGCAGTACACTTTGTGACTTGGGTAATAAATAGAATTGGGCCATAATAATCTGTTTAAGTATTTCCCAAAATAGACCTGCCAGTGGTGTCTTCTTCTGTCAGGTGTCCAAGTGACAATTCCTGCCACTCCCGCTGGAGACTAGAATCTGTCTCTCCTTGCCTGGAGTATACAAAGGACTATCACACAGGATTCCTTCCCTAAATTAGAGTAACTTCTAAAACCATTCTTTATTTGCTTATTGCTAACCTAATATTGAACATTTAATCATTTTTTATTTTGTAGGCTAGACTTCATCTTTTCAAAGCTGTCCGTTCTGTCCTAGCCAATGGAATGAAACTTCTTGGAATTACACCTGTATGTAGGATGTAATATGTAATTTCTAATTAAAGTGTGGTTTTTAATGCCAAATAAGTTCTAGTTATAAGATGCCTTACTGTTCAGAATAGAATTTGTTCTGTGCCAGAATTTTTATATATATGTATATATGTGTGTGTGTGTGTGTATATATGTATGTATGTATTTTTTTTAGGGGATGGGGTTGTTTCCAGACAGGGTTTCTCTGAGGCTAGCTTCAAACTCACAGATATCTACTTGTCTCTGCTTCCTGAATGCTGGTATTAAAGGCATGCGTCACTGCCACCACCTGATCAGAATATATATTTTTATATAGTAACATTAACTTATTTAATCTTTACTCTTAAAAAATATGCATATTTCACTCATGGTCAGTAGGTATTCAAACACGTAAGAAACTAAGTTGAGTCTTTTAAATTTCAAACCTTGTGATATAATTGGGGCAAAAGACTAACATTTAAATTCTGGCCTACGGTCATTTTTCTTGAATACATGTGTGTGCGTATGCTGTGTGTGTGCATGTATATGCATATATACTGTAGATTTAGATAGAGACTGAGCCTGGAACTTTGTGTGCACTAGGCAAGGGCTCTATTCCTGAATTGTATACATACCCTTCTTTTTATTTTTTTATACTGAAGTAGAATCTCATGTAAATTGTCCAGGTGGACTTTGAATTTATAACCCAGCCAGGCCTTGAATCTATGATCCTACTGGCTTCGCTCAGCTAGGGTTACAGGCCTGCACATTTAGACCCCGACAAAAACTTCTTTTCAGCTTCTTCTTGGTGGTGGTGGTGGGGGTGTTCACTTGAAAGTCAGAGCACAACTTCTGGAAGTTCGCTCTCTCCTTCTATGGTGGGTTCCAAGTCTCAAACTTAGGGTGTCAGGCTCAGGCTTATACTCATAAGCATTGAAACAACTTGCTGGCCCCAGAAATCTTTTTCTTTTCTTTCTTTTTTTAGTCAATATGAGACAAGGTCTGTGTAGCCCCAGCTGGCCTGGAACTCACTATGTAAACCAAGCTAACTTGAACTCAGAGATATGCCTTTTGAGTGCTGGGATTAACAGGAAAAAAAAATATTTTATTTTTCCCAACTGCAGTGTCCCCTCTCTCACTTCCACTCTCTCCAGTTTCTGTCTCCCACCTCCCAGATTCCCCAGATCCACCCAGGGACATCAACCAAATACATGCTACAGTAAGGCTAGGCACAAACCATCACATCATGGCTGCACAAGGCAACCAAGTAGGAGGAAAGGGGCCCCACAAGCAGGCAAAAAGAGTCAGAGGACTCCCACTGTTAGGAGTCCCACAAGAAATGTGCAGAGGACCTAGGCCAGACCCCTACAGGCTCCAACATGGCTCATAGAATCAACAGACTGAGACTTATGGGGGCTTGTAGAAATTATTCTTATAACTGAGATTACCTCCTGTTTTCATCTAATAACTGGTGAAGGTTGGTTGCTAATTTTATTTTAACTGTAGCTAGTTCCTGAACCAAATACAGGGAGATGTAAAGTAAGCTTCTCCTTGGCAGACAGCAGTGAGAACTGGCCTCAGGCTTACCATTAGCTGGAATGTACGGGTAACAAACTGTGAAGTCAGGGACATACGCATCTAAATAGCAAGCAGCTACCGAACACTGACTTCAGGTTTTTTGTCAAGTGTGGGCCAGTATTAAAGCATAATTTGAGGTGGAGTTTGGGCTTCCATGTATCTGCATACAGACAAGGTAGTTTGTCTGACCTGAGTCAGTGATAGGAGTTTAAGTAATAAGTACAATGTGCTGTGTTTGAGAACCATCACCATCTTCTGCCAGCACTTCTATTTGGCCTGCTACATTTAATCTAAATGTTATGTGGTCACAACTGTAAGTGATTTGCTAATTTTCTACTTACAGTAGCATTGACCTTCCTACAGCAAACCAGCTGTGGAATGAACGCGCACACCTGGGGCATGTTTTACACATCTACTTTTTCTCTCCACTTCTTTGGAGAAACTCTCCTCAGACCACTGAGTATTTCAGTCTTGAGCAAAATTATACAGGGATTAAGTCTTCAAAAATACAGTTCTTTGAAAAGACTTGCTATGCTGTAATCCTCCCTAGAAATTCTTTTTTGCTCAAGGCTTATAAGAATTAGATTACTTTGTTAAATTTTCATACATAGAAAAAAGCCATGTTTTTGCATTATCATAGTGATCATATCCACAAAACAAAGTGACTACACAAAAGTGATATAAATAAATTTATTGCTGGATTTCCCCATTAACATTATAGAAATATTTTAAAATCACTGAAAGTTCACAAATTGAGAGCCCAACAGGTAACCATACTTTATAAAAAAAGAAAGTATAAAAGCGACTTAGAAAATTTTTTGAAAAGTATATCCGCTAACAGCAAAGAAATATGAACCAGACAGTGACTGGCACAAATACAGCACTGAAGTTCCCAGACAGAAGTCAGTGTCTGAGCTATGAAGCAGATTCTGTTTACACACTGAGTTTTGTTCTCAACTGTCTTATTCGTTCTTCACTTTGATAAGAGAAGCTAGACTTTTTACTGCTACCTGGACAAGGTACTATCCATGAACTAGACAAGGAAGGCTCACCCTCCTCTCCCGGTACCGGAACCGGAGAACAGTGTGTACAGAAATGGCTTTGGCACTTGAACCTTCAGACACCGTCTTAAACCTTGTTGACTGAATGTTGTAGTTTCACCTGATGTTCTGACCCTGTATCGTCACCTCCGCTCTGTGTACATGAGACACACACATATGTACGTCCTGATACCATGTCAACTGAATACTCCCTGTACACAATATACATACATACACACACGCACACTCTCTCTCACACTTTGTAGTAAAGTCCTTCATTCTGAAGTAATACAGCTTGACACCAAACATACTCAAATTAAATCTGTTTTTTTTTTTTTTTTTTTTTTTTAGCACTTCACTCAGTCAGTTTTCTTCTTGATTCTTATGTCATATAGTTAATCCGCTGATATTGTTTAAGCTACCATCTGGGGTTGACTTAAGGCTCTAATTTATTATCAACAGTTAAGTCGTTATAGGAACAGTTAAGATTCGGATCACACACCAATGATCCTTTCTTTCGCAGTTGCTTCTTGTTGGATAGATGTAGTGTCTTGTCTGGGTAAGCCATAGAGATAGATGGAAACACACACAAGAGCAGCTCCCATTGCAAAGGAAAGTGCTGAAAAGAGAAAGAAAAATAACTATTTTTTTTCTTTAAACTATAAAAAATGATGAACTTTAAGAAGCATTTTTATGTATATGTGTAGGGTTCATGTCCTTAGGAATGCTGTCCATCTCTTTTTCAGCAAGGTCTCTCATTTGCTTGGAGCCCACCAAGTAGGTTAGACTGAAGAGCCAACAAACCCCAGGGATTCCTGTCCCCACCTCCCTGGTGCTAGGACTGCAAGCACTTTATCAATGAGCCATCTCCCCACTCCTAAAATCTTTTTGACAATAGGTTGCACTACCAGGTCACACATGTTTTTATGAGGAGTTATCTATTCTAAGCAAAAAGGAAACTGGAGGCAAAAGATAAATATCAAAGGAGTGATAACACCCTTTTCAAAAACATTAGTAAGCCTCCTGTCTTAGACTACCCCAACAAAAAGGTATGTTGTTTTCCCTAGAAGACATATAGTGAGAGGAAATAAGTAAATGTAATATAAATATGTGTGTGTTTGAATAGAAAAAATATGTGGTGTAATATGGCTTACTTACAATCCCAGAAAGCTTAATGTAAAAGATAGCGACACAAGATTCAGCTTTGAAAAACCCGAGATTCAAAAACGACTGAAAATTTCTGGATAGTGATAAAGTGGTTGTTGTGTTTCCTGCCACACTTGCCTCTTTTTCATGCTACTCCTGAAAACTGTGATGTACAAAACTTGTACGAGGGCTGAGGTGCCTGTTGCACAAGCCTGAGAGCCTGAATCACCAGCACTCCTCCAAACGCTGGCATGTCTGTAGCCTCGGTGCTGTGGGAAGACTGTGGGAGCAGACACAGACCACCCCTGGAGCTCTCTGTCAGCTAGTCTAGCCAGACAGTGAGTGGACCTGTCCCCAACATAGGGAGAGCAACTGATCCACATGGACCCACACACCAAAGACAAAAAAAAAAAAAATAGTAATAATAAAACCCTTCTATAAGCTTCCTATGTAGGCATTATATAAATAAATGCTAATGTCAAAACTGTATACTTAAAACTGAACCACATTCTATACATATTAACTGTACTGCACCGTGGTTCAGTATTAATTAATATCTTTAAAAATTGGCACGTTGGTACATGCCTGTAATCCCAAGACAGAAGGGTCAGGAGTTCAAGACTGCTAGCTTTCTACTGAGTCTGGGGCCGGTCTGAGCTGCATGGGATAGCCCCGCCCCCTAAAGAGAATAGAAAGAAATAGCACCAAGCCTCAGTTTTAGTTCATCTACAGTAAAAGACCAGCTTTGAATTCGAGGGGCAAGACAGTTTATATCTCAATAGTTAGCTCAGGAGCAAGGTCACAGGGTTACACTGAATATAAGGACAGATCAGAACAGAACTACAATTAAATGTTCACTCAAATCGGGTGAAAAGATCAGAAATGCTGTGGTAGGGCGTGCGCAGCTTCCTCGTGATCTGGGAGAGACTGCTGTAGGCAAATCACCTGACAAGCCCCAGGACCGATGACATCACTTGAGAGAAAAGGTGTGAGACACGATTATGTTCTTTCCCCAAGGCTGCTGCCAAAACTTACAATAGACAAGGTTTGAAGCATCCTATAAATGGCTTTCTGCAGCACTGATAATGCTTCTGTCTATTTGTAGGAGGTTTGTTCTAAAGTGAAATGTAGCGCAGGACAGTTTCCCCCTTTCACCTAATGTACACATTTAATACATTTTCCTGAGTAGTTTATGGCATAATAATTGATCAATAAAGAAAATAATTACTATAAAGCTTAAAATAAACCTGAAACACTTAAAACATTGCTGCTTAAATAATTCAAAAGCTGGATATGACAGCTAAGGGAAAAAACAACACTAACAGGATTAGCATAGCAAAGGTGCCACAATTCTGCTGTAAACCTAAGTCCGGAACAGGAAGCCATGAGATAAAAAGGAAACGAAAGGAGACTTTTAAATAGGTCTCCATGTGTTGACTCCACTACTGGAAGGAGTCGCTTCCTCCTGTGCTCGTGGCTGCTTCCTGAGATCCTGACTATAGCACCATAGTCCCTGTGGGTCCGTAGGGATGGGTTCGAGCATTTCTCTCAGACACCAAAATCTTCATGTCCCATATATGAAGACAGCATGGCATTTACACATAACCTACACATAAATACCTTCCCTACAAGTCCTTCATAGGCTACTAAAGTATCTACTACAATGTAAATACTGTAATTATTTATATTCTTGTTTTAGTTTGGTTTTGGTTTTTCGAGACAGGGTTTCTCTGTGTAATAGCCCTGGCTGTCCTGGAACTCACTCTGTAGACCAGACTGCCCTTGAACTCAGAGATCCGCCTGTCTCTGCCCCCCAAATGCTGGGATTAAAGGTGTGTGCCCCCTTGCCTGGCAGTTATTTTTATTCTTAAGGAATTGCTTACAAGAAGTATATTCATATTCAGACAGTTTTCTCCCTAATATTTTCTAACATGACTGAATCCGCAGTTGCAGAAGCCACAGTTATAGAGGACCAAATGCACAACCTGGCTCACCTACAACATCTGTATGTGATATTTAAGGGGACAAGGACACTGAAGTGTTGCATAATCTCCTTCACACAGCTGCACACCACAGAATAAACTGCAGCAAAATTAGGATTGCTCTAAATAAGAATTGGAGCCGACCGTGAAGAGAGAGGCTTGTCCATGTGAACAACTTACTTATCTGTAACCCAAACAGGATGACTGAGGCAATGGTAGAAAGGACAATGGCGGCGGCGGCGGAGAAGCCTTTCATGATGTTGTCTGTGTACTTGACCACAACAGAGGTGTAGAGTCCGCCAACACTAGCAAGGACTTAGGAGACAGAAGAAATAAGATCTTATTACTCAATCATGAAAACATTCCATCCCCAGAGATGGCACACTCATTTACCTAGGACAAGGAGAACAGTTTTCTTCAGAGGCAAGTCTCTGATGTGTAAAAGACTACTCCACTACTAAATCAGACACAGTTATTATAACACAAGATTCTTTCTGATTATTTTTCTGAGGTAGCAAGTTGATAAAAACAAAATTATATATTCTGAACTGGTATTCATCACTTTATCAAAGGAATAATTCCAAAATGCTTTAAGTGCCTAGGACAGACATCTAACTTAAGAGTTAAAATAAAAAACAAAAAGAATCTACTCAGACCTTTTATTCCTGGATACTTACAGATGACAAACCAGACATAATACGTGTAACCATAGAAAAATCCTTTTTCTTTAATTCCAATTCCGTCTGACAAGTAGGCACCAACTAACGTCACAGCGATCCCGGACAGATACATCTGAATGTTTCTCACCCAAAGGGAAGTGTCTGAACTCTTTAAAACTTTTTCAAAATAAACTCCTAGAAAAAAAATGGGCGTAGATGTATTAAAGATATTATGAATTAACTAATGATATTCTGTTTAGAACACACGCCAAGTGCATGATTTGGGGAAGAAATATTCTTAGTATTAGTTAAATACATGTTTATTATGTAGTTTACGACATGATATATTAAATATCACCACATTGCTCTTACAAAGCATATAGATTAATAATGAGGAGGAAACGTCATAAGCTCCATTTGACAAAAGGTTGTTAAACGATCAAGAACAGTTTTCCCTTTAGATCACCAAACTCTACTCAACACCAATAAAAGGCTGGCTGTGACCACCTGAAAGCGACAGCACCGGAGTGGGTTCTACTCCCGCCCTCGTACCTGTGAGCATGAGTGTCCTGCTGTGTGGCACGGCTGTCTAATCACCAGTTGGTGTCCTTCCAGTGACCTAGCCAAACCAAACTGCAGCTTTCCCCGTAAAGCTGTTTTCCTTAAACAGGGCTGCAGACAGCATCATATGCCTGGGAGCTGCTAGTTAGGTATTAAATTTGTGTGTAGATGTATTTTTCCCAGGACTAGGGTGGGGGGTAGGGCTCAAAAAATGTTTTTCCCCTTAGAGAAAAGGGAGAGGGAAAAAAAAAAAAACCTTTTGTCCCTAAAAAGTCAAATACCACTATTTCAGGCTTTAAAGTTAGATGAATGCATGTTGACACAGAGACACTGGGAACTGTTATTTACCAACTAAAAGGTATAACTAAAAATAATTTATATATTAATCTTTATTTTGGGGACAGGATCTCACCATGTGGCCCTGGCTAGCCTGGAACTGTAGACCAGGCTGACTTTGAATCTGCCTGCCTCTACCTCTCAGGTCCTGCCACCGTACCTGGCAAAAACAAGATTGATTTTGATGAGGCTATTTTGGAAAGAGCCAGACTATGGCAACAAACAAAATAGCTGTTAAAACTTCCAACTTGGACTTTCTGTCTGGAGGCATTACTATTCAGTAATCTGTTACTTCAGCATTAACCACTTTCTGCTTCCTCAGCTCTAAGCAGAGGCTAGATCAAAGAGGAAATGGTATATAAGCATTTCACTGTTCAAAGATATTACTGAAAATCAAAAGAATATTTTTTGGTGATTAAAATTTTGTTCCTAATTTGTTGATTCTTAAGAATAAGAGTTTACCATGACTATGGTTAAATTAAATATATTCCTAAATTTAACCTTTCTCTTATAAAACATTAGCAATATTTTATTTCTATGTCTTTCCTGTTTTCCTAGTTTAAAAAAAACACGTCATTCTTGAAATAGGTAGAAATGAAGAGATATACAAATACCACTAATATATTCTTTATTAAAAAGCTCTTGAGTTTCATACCTGTTGGAGCTATTTTTACAACACATTTCATTTCTTACATTAAGCTTCATATATTTATCTTTTCTTAATTCATGAGAGGAATAATTGTCCCTAATATGACTCCATACTTTCCTGTTTCCTTGATGTTTTTGGCTGTTCTTCTCTGATATTATGTTTGCTAAGGTACATTTCACCCACCTCTTCTTTCTATTCCATAGCTCCTAGTCTGTTGAAGCAAAGGAAGAATTTGAGATTATAGGTACAAGACAGTCTAAGCTGGTTATCCTGGTAACCATGGCAGCAGAGACAAGTTTGAAAACAGTGATACTTTGGGGACATGGGAAGTACTCATTGTGGCCTCCCTGAAGGTTAATTCCCTTCATTGTCGGAGGCCTTTCCATTAACTTTTAGTCCTTGGCTACACTAAGATGGTCAAGAATGGCAGAAGTATATTCCTAGCTGCAATTCTGAAGTCTGAACAGCTGTGGTAAGTGAATCACATACTTACAGGGAGGGGGGAAATAGCTAACACAAAACAGCGTAAGAAGGAATTTAAAGTCTTAATGGAAATAGAATTGTTAGGATAAACCAAGGAAATGAGATCCAGTTTTTACAGTTACACAATAGCACAGTGCTTTCACAACTCACCTGCAAACCCAGAGCACAAGACGGCAACAGCTATCGCGCAAAAGCCTAATAATGGGTTCTGCTCTACCTGCAATTGTAAGGTTTTAAAGTTACTCTTAGTAAGTGCAACCAAATTAATCCAACAGTCCAAAGAAATAACTACAAATATACATGTTGCCAGGCCTGGTGATACATGCCTTTAATCCCAGCACGCAGAGGCAGGTGGATCTCTAGGAGTTCCAGGCCAGCCAGGGGTGTTTATTAAGACCTTGTCTTTAAAAAAAAGAAAAATAGAAGGCCTGCATTATGCTTATACTAAAAGTAAATTTCATATCAGACATAATTAAATAAGAATGATAAAGCAGCAAACAAAATGAAAAAACAATTTTCAAATTAACCAAAGTGTTTAAGTTGAAAGAATTTCTTTCAAATCAGACACAGAGGATATGCACAATGTAACATGTACACCTCAATTTCCAAGTACTTGACCTGCTTACTAATTTTAATTTCTGCTTCTACCCTGAACCAAAGTATCAGTCCTGAAAATGGTACAGTAAGATAACTTACTCCCTTATGTTTTGGATAAAGTACTAACTTGTGACACTACACACTTTACTGAATTTTTACCAAATACTTACACCTTTCTGGGTACCAGAATCATTGCTCTATGCGGAGCAGATAAGTGATAACATACATCTCGGAATGGCCCTTAAGCAGCTTCATGTACAGGGGAGGCTGACAGGTGTTTATACAGTAAAACAGATAAGTACCAGAAGATGTGTGTATAGTACCCAACATACTGTTTCAGCTCTCCTTTTCTTCCTTCCCTAAACTAACTTTCAGGAGTGTCATCTGTCATCCTGAGAAATGAATACTACCTCAGTACTCCCCTGGAATTAAAGCATTGGGACACAGGATGTATGTACTACAGTAAGGATGAGATCCCTGTTCAACAGCAGAAAGCCTAATGTCAGCAGTGCCTGGGACTGAGACATAAAGTGTAGCCTAAAATGTCCAGTCGTCACTGAAAACTGACAACATTTTACTCCTGAGATACTAAAGGGTTTTAACGACCCTCTGTGATTCCTGACTATTGCTCAAGTTACAATCTGTAGTCTCAGTATTTTGTAAACAGGAACCTGGTATATACCAGTGTAACAACAAAATGAAAAAGAAACTGAAATTTGGAAATCCAAGCCTACTAGTCCGAGCTCCAACAGTGTATAGGATCTTAGAATACAATTAATCTAATACTTAACCAAAAAGTAACCCACTGCTACAAGGTGGTGTGGAATGAATGTATGCAAAAACTCCTGTCCACATGGTAGATACTCCACAGGAGACTTTCTCATCTGACAGGATGAGTTTAAATGCAAATACTGGTTTAGGATAAGCTAGCTACACTCGAAATTCAAAACAAGTTGTACTTATATAACATTAGTTGTACATAGCCAATGAAAAAGATAAACTCGCCCAAAACTGACTATATGCTGACTTAGCAGACCTCTGTTTAAAGAAAAGGAGTAATATCAAGCTATATCTGATACAATTCAGGTAGTATCTGGACATCAAATCCAGTTTTAGGGCATACTGTGGAACAACGACAGAACGACACATCTGGAAGTGAAATGCCGGCCTCAGGAAGGTCTCTAGAAACAGGCCACAGAAATAAACGAGTTTAAATTGGGACACCTGAAGAGTAGGGTGTGACATTACCTCACACACTCACAAGTCCATCCTATGAAGGTAGTATTTTCATTGTTATGACATGAAGAAAAATCGGGTAAGTTCCTTAACAGTCAGTGTTGAAACCGTTACATAAAGGGCTCTTTTTACCCCTTGGTGTCAATGTCAGAACAGTCCCCCACTGGCTCCCGGTGGCTGACAGCGGGCGTGCTGCCTGAGACTAACTGAAGGGCGATGAGAACTGGACAGGGAGACCGTACTCAGCATTTCCAAAAGGAGCTTAAAGCTGTCTAGAAACTGCAAGGGCATGAAGAAGCCTGTACAGTTTAGCTGGTAACTGTCTTTGGACAGTTACCTCACCTGTTCTGGAGTTAACCATTGTGGAGATTTAAATGAGAATGAATGGCCCAATAGGCTCAGATGTTTGAATCCTTAGTCCTCTCTCAGTGAGGTTGTTTGATAGATTTAGAAGATGTGGCCTTGCCATAGGAGTTTGTCACTTGGAATAGGCCTTAAGGCTTCAAAGCCATGTGTCGTTCCTCGTTTGCTCTGTTTTGTGCTGTGGTTCAAGCTGTTCAGCTTCTGTTCCGGCCACACGCGTGGACTGCCGCCATTCTGCCATCACAGACCCCCTCTGGACCCAAAAGCCCAATTAAACTCTTTCTTCTCCAAGCTGCCTTGGTCAAGGTGTTTCATCACAGCAATAGAAAGGTTCCTAATACAGTGTGCTGTTATCCATTAAAAAAGGCATATACTGAAGAATATATCCTATCACTAATATATATTAACACTTTCCTCTTAGAAACAGAAAGCCAGCAGTATTAGCTACTTTCCTGTTGCAGTGATAAGCATCATGACCAAGACAATTAATGCAAGAGTGGGTTTCCTTTGGGCTCAAGCAGTGTCACACTGGGGAAGGCAGCAAATAAGCACAGCAGCAGGAACAGCTGACAGTTCACATCTTAAACTGTAAGCAACAACCACTGCAGAGGGAATTGAATTGCGAACGGTATGTGGCTTTTAAAACCTCAAAGCATGCTCCCAGTAGCACACTTCCTCCAGCAAGACCACATCTCCTAAGCCTTCCTAAAAACATCACCAGCCAGTAGTCAAATACGTGGTCTACCAGGAAGTGGGGGCATCTCATTTAAACCGTAACACCATACTAAGTATTATGATCCTCAGTAACTAATGCTAAGGAGGAAAGCCCACCTATAAGGCAAAGTGCATTTTACATCAAAAGTAATTCTACACTCCATTCACCAACGTGACTGGATGGAGTGATCAGGTGCTGTACGAGAGAAGTTTCCTTTTTACCTACGGCACATGATTTTGTTTCTTACCACAACTTTTGTAGCCTGGGCAGGTTTCCATTGTACAAGTGTGACCCCAGCACACAGCATAAAAACGGAAATCCACTGTAATTTGCTGAGTGTTCGATTTAACATTAAAACGGTACATAAAGCAGTACAGGGGATCTTCAGTTGGTAGGTCACCTAGAAACAAATGATAAAGTCATCTGATGTTAGTCTTTTACAGAAATATCTCCTGTCACTAGAATTAAGAAAATATTTGTGAATGTAGTAAAGAATTCATTTAAAAAAAATCTCCATTGGAGAAATTCAACAACCTCAAATCCCAGTTTTCTTTTGAGACAAGATCTCAATATATATCCATGGCTGGCCTCGAACTCAGAGATCTAGAGTGCTAGGATTAAAGGTATGCACCGTCGTGTCTCAGTTCAGAGCTTTTATATCTATCATTAACTCCGCTCACCTGGTAGACTGCTGCGTCCAGATTGCTCAGAGCTAGGAAAGCCATGTTGTTCTGAATAGCATACACCAGTGATGGCACACTTAACTTCACCAGTTCCTTGGGGCTCCCCAAGACATTTTCACTTAAAGACGCCTTAAATCTCTCCAAGCTTCCAGTTTCTCTTTGAAAACAAAAGGGGAGACCAGAGAGCGGTGAGGCAGGAAATCCAGTGCTAGGCGCGGAAGCCAGTTCTTGTTCATGCTGAGCAAGTCATCCACCACTGAGCTCCACCCTGACCTTCTGTTCTTGAGACAGGGTCTTATTCTGTGGCCGACTTGAATTTAGAATCCCCTTCCTTCACCTCCCAAATGCGGGGGTTACAGGCATACACACATCTGTAGCATTCTTTGAATGAGACTCCACACCCAGTGAGTACCTGATATAATTTACAGTGGACTCTTAAGAACTCTGCCCAACTAATGCGAGACTTATTTAAAGAAATAGACCTATAAAACTTAAATTCTACTTAGAAAAAAGTATAATAATTCAGGAGGATTATCACCAAAATCCTCTGGCCAAAGTTCCAAGAGTTTTTCAGTATGATTAGTAATAGATATCAGGAGACAAAATTAATGCTCTGTCACTTCAACTCTGTGGTAGCAAGTATACCTCAACATCTTTACAACTGATCAGGCTGCATAGCCATAGCTTGAAACTGTCCTTCAAATTATGCATTTAAATGAAAACAAGAGAAGGCTATAGTGGTTATACAACTTGGGTCTGAAAGCATGTGGTTCTTATTATTTATAAATTTACTTAGTGCTGATTATAATAGGTAATAAATCTTTATAGAAACATACTTTTAAAATATATGTATAGTCCTATAGAAAAATCTGAAAAACTGATTAACTTCAATAAAAGTATAGTCTGTAGTATACAAAAAAAGCCACATTAACCAAGGCTAATGTAGCTTATACTTCCCCTACAGAAAATCACCTCATTTGCTTCCTAAATATAAAAATAAAACAATATTTTATAATAAACATCAATATTCCTCAAAACTTTATCAAAATTGTTCTAGATGTAACTGAGAGCACCCTTAAAGGACCATACTCATATTTACGATAATCACAATGAACCTGTGCTTTTTACTAGCATTAGAATCAATACTTGTGATTATTTTCATATTTAAATGCTGCAGGAACAATTACATAAGTTCTGGGGAAGGCGACAAAATTTTGGTGCATTGTATCAAATTAATTATTCCTATGTATTCATTGTAGAACATTCTAGCCCTCAAGAAAATGTTTTACTTAAAACAGGAAATTTGGTCTAGACCACAGGAACACAAAGCTTCTTTCCCAGTTACAGATCTATTACCAAGTTCACAAGTCTCCATACTACATACAGTGTTATATTTCTATGCTGAAAAGTTCTGTGCACAATCTGGGCTGGGGGCTACAAATAGTATGAGGGGAAAAGGAATCAAAATACACACGTGTAATTTTCCAAACTATCTGAACATCTTTAAACATTTCTTTTGTGAGGGAATGAGATCACTCAGCCTTCTTTACATATTCTAGGCAAGCACTCTACCATTGATCTACATCCCAAGTCCTTGGTTGCTTCCTAATACATGTCTAAAATGTACTATATACTTGACTAATATCTTAACCAGAGTATAAAAAACAATTTCAATTACTTTCTCCTCCATTATAAAGTAAAAATAACTGCCAAGAGGTCAAATTCAAGTGTGATGGTTAGCTTCAATTGTCAATTTGACACAATCTAGAATCATTTTGGAAGGGATCTCAATGAGAGATTTTCTGGATTAAGTTGACCTATAGGCTTGTGTGTGAAGAATTATCTTGACTGTGTTAATTAAGCTGGGAAGGCCCACCTACTGTAGGTATCACCATTCCCTCAGAAGAGGACTGTCACTAGCATGTATCTGTATTCCACATTCTCTTCAGTGTAGACACAATGTGATCAGCTGCCTCTAACTACTGCCACTGTGACTTCCCTGCCAGGAGGATTGTAACCTGTAATTGTAAGCTTAATAAACCCTTTGTCTCTTGTATTTGTTAGGGCATTTTTGTCACAGCCACAGGAAAAGAAACTAAGATACCGAAGAACCCTCTTAAAAGATTATATATCAGAAAACGTAATAGTTTCATGGTTTTCCATAATTACCACTAGTCCGCATCATATGACAGGACAGGTCTAATTCCTACATGTATAGGCTCTACCATGTATTCTTCTTCTAAATGCTGACTTGCACACACTACCTTGTCTTCAGAATGGCTCCCTGGAGAAACTACTGAGCGATATTGTTTGTACATCACCAGCCTCCTACCCTCTCCTATATCTGTTTCGCTCCAAAAGAAGGGTCTTCATGCTGATCCTTCACACACTATAGCATAATCGTTATTATCCTTTTCTAATCCTCATTTACTGTCAACTCTTAGCGTTAAGAGGCTGATTCAACACTATTAGTGACTTTTTTTTCAGATGGCCACAGAACAGAATTGGCTAGCCTAAACTACTTCTAGGATGGCCTTGACTACAGAATGAAACCTTGTGTCAAAACTCAACAGAAAAACAAGAAAATTAATGATGAAACTAAATCTTTCTGAGCCAAAGTAGGCCTCCTTTAGCAAGAACAATCAGAAAGGGAAAATCCTTGACTGGGTTGCCAAGGCACTGTACAAACACAACACTGAAGTTACTTGTGATAGGTATTTCAGCTTTGTTTACAAATGTCTTATCTGCAAAGTTTAGTATACTGAAAATTAAGACACGTTATATGAGAAAGTACATGAGGTGCATGATTTTTATTTCTTCCCTAAGTTTCTGAACATTATTACAGCAGGGGTACTAAGAGGTAGAGAAAATGTCCACCCAACAGGATAAATGAATAAGGCTAGAAAATCTATGACTTATGTAAATAACACCATAAAACAGTAAAAGACTCCTCTGTGATCTTATTGTAGATAAGAGCTTAACGATGTGTGGTGTATTTTAACTACGGGAAGACATCCAAGGTCTAAGTACATTCACATTTACACATCCAGCTAGGGCCATGCCATCCGTGGACCGTGGGGAAGAGCAAACAATGAGAAAGCCAGTTCTCCTCTAAAGCAGTATGGAAGCGTCGTCACCTCCTTCTCCTTAGTCTACCTGTGATTAACTTGTACCATCCGTGTTAATGGGTTTCAGAGGGATCAGTAGAGCATACAGCTAATAAGTGATCTTCCTATGAAACTACTAAATCAGTTTCATGAGCAAACAAAACAATCTTTAAAGGTACTTTATATTTTAAAGAATAGTTAAATGCTAGGAACTCCAGTTATCCAAACAAATCTCCGTATCTATAGAGCAAGCTTCTGTTCTGTCACTACTGGCCTGTCCCTCTTCCCCCAAAGCACTATCTCCTGATTGACTTTTTCATTTCAAAGTGACCTGAGGTAAAGTGTCTTCAGTGGTAAAGTACCTGCCTAGCATGTGTAAAACTCTGGGTTCAATCCCACCACCTCAAAGAAGAGAAACAAAAAGTATCTGATATAATCACATGGGCACACAACAGTCTATCTATGGACAAAGATAACCACTGTGTCTTATTATGTAATAGGAAAAACCGGAAACAAACCAAATGTCCATGAATGGTCTCTGGCATGTATCATACGTCTATGTAGTGGATTACAATGCACTTTGGAGAGAGATTTGTATGTACTGACATGAAGAAATTTATGTATGAAAAATGATAATAAAACATTTCAGTACAGAAACTTAAGTAAATACAGTTACTGTATTCCATACCCAGTGCCCAGCAATTTCCTGCATATAAAAATTTCGCTAATTAGATCACATAAGCTTTGTCAAAGTATCCATCCATATATTCCTCCACATATTCAATATTCTCTCTTCCTGACATTCTAATTTATGGTTTAGTCAGTATAATTTTATATTCCAAAGACTCTGAAAAACTATGAGTAAAATCAGTAAGAATGAAGAAATACTAAACAAAGTAAAAGCTGAAACCATTACTTCAAATGTACAAAGGTGTATAAAAAAATTCTATTTCAGAGATGGAAAAGAGAATGCAACCACCCTAACACATTATTCACTACAGGATCTAACACTTACAGCAAAAAACTGCATACAGATTACTGAACGTCAGTAACTTTGTACTAGAAAATCTTTTTAAAGCCAGGCAGTGGTGGCTCACGTCTTTAATCTCAGTACTCGGGAGGCAGAGGCAGGCGGGTCTCCTTGATCAGGCCAGCCTGGTCTACTGAAGTGGCATTTCATTTGTATTGTGATAAATAAAGCTTGCCTGAAGATCAGAGAATAAAACAGCCCCACTGGTCAGCCTTACAGACCAGGCAGTGGTACCACACACCTTTAATCCCAGTAACCACTAATTGCCATAGAAACCGGGTGGTGCAGGCCTTAATCCAAGCACTAGATAGGATTATAAAACAGAAGGAGACAGCTCTCAGTCTTATTCTGAGATTCCTGGGTCAGGATCACCATTTCGGACTGAGGTCAGTGGCTGACTGTTTTGCTTTTCTGGTTGTCAGATTGAACCCCAATTTCTGTCTCTGGGTTTTTATTAGTTGTGCTTCATTTGGCTCCCGACACACTGGGGCACAAATTTACGAAAAAGCTGTCCACCTGAGGCTTTTTAGCCCCAGCCCAAGCCAGAGATGGGACTGGAACTCCAGCTCCAGGAACTGAAACCCAAACCAAACTAGCCACCTGGTTGGGAGAAGTACTAGCACTCCCAACTCTCATCTGCCCCGGCTTAGCTTCCTCTCCTGCTGCGCCCGTCCTGGCTGCCACCCCACGGGGGACCCACAGGGCTTCTACAGGGCAATTTCCAGGACAGCCAAGACTATTACACAGAGAAACCCTGTCTCAAAAAAAAAAGGGAAAGAAGGAAGGAAGGAAGGAAGGAAAGAAAGAGGAGAGGAAGAATCGTTTTGATCTTTTTATCACACTTATTTACTTGTGTGTGCATATGCGTGTTTTTCCACGCCATGGTACTCATGTGTGAGTCAGTTCATCCTTCCACCATGTGGACCCAAGGATCAAATGTGGCTCATCAGACATGGCAGCAAACACCTTTGTCATCTGCTGAGACATCTTTACAGCCCAGTAATTCTTAATCTATTACATATTCTAGGATTAGCAAATTAGTAACTATCTGAGAATAACAGAAACTAAACTCATCAACACTGCAGAAGGAAACAAATGGGTACCGGGAAGATGTGAAAACCTGGTGGTGCTGACCATAACTGGAGGTATCCTGCAGAGACACAGCCGGGCACAAGTATGTCTACACGGGCATAGACTTCCTAGCTCCATCTGCCCAAAGAGCCTAAAGCAGTGGTTCCCACCCTTCCCAATGCTGCAACCCTTTAATACAGTTCCTCGTGTTGTGGTGCCCCCAGCTGTAAAATTATTTCATTGCTGTAATTTTGCTACTGTTACGAATCATGGTATAAACACCTGTGCTTTCAAATGGTCTTAGGCGACCCCTGTGAAAGGGTCATTTGACCCCCAAAGGGGTCACAACCCAGAGGTTGAGAATCACTGGCCTAGAAGAAAGGCTAGTGCATTAGCAATGTATATAACTAATATTTATATTCTAGTGTCTAAATACCATTGAAGGGGTTACAAAAGAACAAGGGATTTTAAAAAAAACTGTAGCCTTTAATACCAGCACTCGGGAGGCAAAGTCTCAGTGAGGGTCGCACTGAGTTTGAGGCGGGTCTCAGTGGTTTGAGGCCAGCCTGGTCTATAAGAGCTAGTTCCAGGACAGGTTCCAAAGCTACAGAGAAACCCTGTCTTGAAAAACAAAAACAAACAAACAAAAAAAAAAAAAACCTGTAAATTCAGAGTCAGGACAAGAAAAGTACAAAGTAAGCCACTTACAGACGATAATCTATTTAGTGTGGTCAGTTTAGTGCTATATTTTTCCCATCTTCACGCTGATTGTTGGTGATGCTACTTTTCAAATGGCCCCCAAGTGCAGTGCTAAAATAAACACTGTTCTAAGTGTCTGTAAGCCACAATGCAGCATGAAGAAAATGCATGTAAGGAAATAGTCTTCATTCACACCAGAGTCATAGTTATCCGAGTTCAATGCCAGTTAATCAGTAACAAACTAAATGTGTTAACTCTCGTTAACTGTAACAAAGTCACCTTTTACAAGTGAGGGTTTATTCTGATCAACGTTTTGGAGGTTTCAGTTAGCCCCATTGCTCTGGGCTAGGCAGCAGGTTCCACTAGCAACATAGTACCCAACAACTGTTCACCTGTGGCCCCGAAGTAAAAGAGAAAAGCAGACTGGGGTGCTGCAGTTACCTCTGAGGGCATGCCCCGATGTACTGAAGCCCTCCAAGCTCCTCCAGGCATGCCCCATGTACTGAAGCCCTCAGAGCTCCTGCACTAGAACCAACTTGGGGATGAGACCTTTAATGGGCCAAATAACAGGTTTTTAGTGATCAATTGGGACCTAAACTATAGAACTAAGTAGTGATTTTAAACAGAAACACACATAAATGAGGTTTTGTATTGATCCATTCTACAGTGCATCATCATAAAGAGCAGACAGGAATGAGCTTTTCTTTCTACTTTCTCATTCTAAATAGTAGTTCCAAACCTTTATCTTTTTAATAGAAGTCTTCCACATAATTATCCTGGAAAAAAAAGTCTTTCTCCAATGATAAAATACTGTTTCTACTTTGAACACCAAGAAAAATAACTTTGTTTTTTAATTTCACATATCAATCCCAGTTCTCCTTCCCTCCCCTCATCCCACAATAATTTCTTTTTTTACATCTGGAAAATTATTTTAACATTATAGCAATGAATTTTCTTTTTTTGTTGTTGTTGGGTTTTTTTTTTTTTTTTTTTTTTTGGTTTTTCGAGACAGGGTTTCTCTGTGGCTTTGGAGCCTGTCCTGGAACTAGCTCTGTAGACCAGGCTGGTCTCGAACTCACAGAGATCCGTCTGCCTCTGCCTTCCGAGTGCTGGGATTAAAGGTGTGCGCCACCATCGCCCAGCAATGAATTTTCAACCAAATATAAATTCAAACTGTGAATCAGCCTTGCTGTCTTTCTGTTTAAAGAATCATTTAATAAAGCTTCCAAGTAACAAATGTTTCCTGACTTTTATCCATCCCAGTAAAGCACTGTTATACAACTGTGCTTCTTTTTAAGATTCTGTTTTATGTGTATCAGCATTTGCCTATATGATGTCTGTGCATCTCACGTGTGCTTGGTGCCACAGAGACCATAGACTAGAGTGGTACTGACAGCCATGTAAGTGCTAGGAATTCAATCAGGGTCCTGTGCAAGAGCAGCCATCTTTCCAGCTCCCCTAAGATTATTTTTATGTCTGCATACATATGTGTATGTGACTAATGTGTGTGTGTGTGTGTGTGTGTGTGTGTGTGTGTCTCCAGATACCAGAAGGGGGCGTCAAAGGCAGATCAGCTGGCGTTCAGGAGGGTGTGAGCTCTCCAACATAGGTGCTGGGAACTGAACTTGGGTCCCTGGGAAAAGGAGCAAGTATACTTAACCACTGAGACAACCCTCCCAGTCCCCAGCACCCAGGGTTTGGTTTTGAGTTTTATGCTTTTGTTGTTGTTTGTTTGTTTGTTTGTTGAGGCAGAGTCTCATTATGTAGCCCTGGCTAGCCCAGAACTCTAGATACAAACCAAGCTATTCTGGACACCACAGAGACCAACCTGCTTCTGTTTCCCAAGTGCTGGGAATAAAAGAGCACGCCACCATGCTCGGCCCAAACCATGTTTTTTAATGACTGGAGTAACATCCCGTTTGAACGATTCTTTTAACTTTCTTTTTGTTACTCTTTGTGTCTTTCACATCATGCATCTTGATCCCATTCATTCCCTGCCTCTGCATGTCCACCCTCTGCCCTTGCAGCCCCCAGTGTCATGACGTCGGCAGAATTGTTGATTGATATAATATACCAATATGTCAAATTTTTAAAAATGACATGAAATTATTAAAAAGCACCTAGCACAATGCCTGACACCACCGGAAACACCTATAAATGTTTATGATTATCATTATATTCCTCTGAAAACAGATCAAAAAATTTTTCCATAAAGGTCAAATAGCATATATTTTAGGTTTCATGAGCAAAAAAAAAAAAAAAAAAAAAAAACAAAATCTGCATTTGGGCAACTCCTGCTTTATACGGGAATTATTCAGTTTCAATATTACCAACACTGGGTGCTAGACAGGCCTTTGCTTTAAAGGGCTGCTGTAGGCACTACATGATATGTAGAAGAATTCCTGGCCTCTGTCGCCCAGATGCCAGTACATACCTATTATGATACACATGCAAAACCTGCCAAAACCTGTCCCTAGGAGAAAAGTACTGCTTCAGATCAACCTAATACATGAAGCTGTGACTTGAATTTTCAATACCTTAACTTGGAGGAAAAAAAAAAGAACTGAACACTCTAGAAGTATTTTACTCACTTAGCCAAGAGTCCAACACTTATCAGTAGCTTTATAACTTCTGTGATGCACACGGCTGTGGTTGAGAAGTAGAGTTCTTTAGCTGTTGTCCTTGTGTATCTTAAAGCCACGGTGTAAGCTGCAGCCACCAGGGTCATCACTGCCAAGCAGTACAGCTTGAAGAATAAACTGACATTTTCTGGAAAATGTGTGCAATAAAAAATATTATTTAGCATGTGTGTAGATATATATGTATATACCGACAACAGACTAGTTAGTCCATAATGCTTTCCAATTTCTAACACCAAATATTTTTCTAAATAATGACACCTAAAATTCAGTTTCAAACCAATTACATAAACACAAATAGCACTGACTTTAAAACTCCATACAAGATATTGGATAGATATTTTTTAGTGTCCCCAACTGTAAAATTATGTGACATGCCAACCTTAGTTAAGTTTGTTATAAAATATATAACTATCTTTATGATTACAAACCTGTGAAAGCAAAACTCCAGAGCAATCGCAATACATTCTAAATCTCGAGACAGCAGAGAACAGACCTGAGGGCTCTCTGGCTACACCCGTCATCCCACTGACAAGGGTGCACTTGACTGTGTGGCTAGAGGGATGTTCTCGCCTTCCTTTCTCACCACCTCAAGGATGTTCTCCTAACACTCTGGCTCCACCTCAGTCAAATGGGCAAGCTTTCCAGGGGGAAGAGGGTCACTCCTCATCACGGGTATAAAGCCTAGCGAAGCTCCCCCTGCTAGAACCCAAATATGCTCCTGAAGACAGCAGAAAGCCAAGGGTTAACTGTGTGACAAACGTGCAACTTAGCATCACTGCGGTGGCACGTGTGTGCAGTCCTCGCACCCATGAGGTCGACACCAGGATCATACGTGATCCTGTACGTCCTGGATGGGCAAAAAAAATGTCCCTAGTAGAAAAGTACTGGTCTGGAACAATCTAATACACAAACATGTGGTTTCATAATCAGTCTGGGCTATATTCTAAAACCTTCTCTCTCTTATCTCCCCCCACCACACACACGTAAGATTTATATAGAACAATCTCAAAGTCAAGAATGAATTAAATCTAGCCCCTTGTCTCACTGCATGACATGTAAGTAACAGGTTAACATAGAGTACTTAGAGAAACCTCTATGAAACTTGAGATGCAGGATGTAGCAGCCTTCACTCGAGTGCCAAGGACAGTCCAACGCCTTTGGTAAATTCAGTCGCTGGTGCGTCCAGTCCTCCCTTCACCCCCAGCCCCATGCTTCCTGCTCTGCTACTGCCACCACCCGAGGCGTCATCCATTTCTGCTTTCTTCTTATGACAAAATGTAGGGTATCATATAAGATTTATATGAGAAAACCAATTCCCACAACTGATTTTTATTAGTTACAAATGAATCCCTGTAATTGAGATCTACTCATGAGACTGGAATTATGTGAGGGTAACATTTCATTTACTTGGTACTCAAAGTTACTGTTTTGCCATCGAATCAATTCCAAGTGTCCACCTGGGAACACTGTTCTTAGCTCATGGGTCATACATAATGAGCAGGCTTATTAAGTTGGGTCCTACTCTGCCAATCCCAGTAAATCATAAGGACATCGAGTGACTTCAGTGTGCTAATCTTCAACTGTCATATGTGCTTTTGTTTCCTCTTTGGAATCATAATCTAGGTAATTAATACCTAGTCATAGGTAATTATACTTAATTATAGGTAATTATACCTAATCATAGGTAAATAGAATAAGGGGGTTCGGGAGGGGGGAGTTGAGACAGGATTTCTCTTTGTAACAGTCCTGGCTGTCCTGGAACTTGCTTTGTAGACCAGGCTGGCCTGAAATTCACTGAAATCCACCTGCCTGTGCCTCCTGAGTGCTTGGATTAAAGGCATGCACCACCACTATCCAGCTTAAAGTAGGTGTTTCAAACAGATATTTTAAAATATGGTGATTAAAACTTAAGGAAACAGTGTCTTCAGATAAGTATTTCCTCCTTGGTGAATTAAAGATTAATCTGTACAAATACTTAAAATTATACCAAAGAAGCAATATGGAAGAAATGTCATAACTATTTATCTTTCCTTTCTAAAAGCTCCAGCAAGCCAGATAAGCAAAGCTTATGTAAAGGGAAGTGGAGGAAGCCACTATAAAACTTCTACTGTTCTAAAGCTTTCTTATGAAAGAGTTTATGACTTCAAAAAACCGGCAGCAATAACATCTAACCAATCAGTATGAGAGAAAGCAAACTACACGATCCCTTATTTGTACAAGATCACGCAGAATGGCTTTATAACTTCAAGTGAATAGAAAAATGTTAAGTCCCATCTCAAGACAAATGAAAATTACAGTCAATTCAAATCTCAGTGTCCATAAATGAAGTGGTATTGGAAGACAGCTATGCTCATCTACCCAAATATCCTGGCTACATTTGTGCTACAATTTCAGGGTTCAGCAGCTATGGCAGAGACTAACAGCTCTGTACAGAAAGACTGCTCATCCATGTCCTGAATTATCAATATTCTCATAACTGAGGAGTACAAATTCAAATACAGGTATGAATAGGTTTCTGGTCCCCCAAAAAACTAGATACTGAATGTTTAAAGACTAAACATAGCATTTACTCCAAAAAAAACATACTACTGTATCTCTCCCCCTCCCTTGAGACAGGGTCTATCTATGAATCTCAGCTTGGCTTGAAACTTGCCGTGTAGAAAGAACACACTAGCTTCAAATTCATGGAAGTCTGCATGCCTCTGCCTCCTAAGTGATGGGATAAATAGGCATGAGCCAGTATCATAGGTTTTTAAAAACACCCATATGATGCCAATATCTGCCAATGTAATTCTTGAAAATAATTAATAGTCAAAGTAGAAAAGTATAAATTTAGATACTATAAAAAATATGTAAATTTGGTATGTAATACCACTTCAGAAGCATATTTCAACTTTTAAAATCAGTGTTTTCTTAACCATGGCTTTCACTGATATTTCAGTTTACCATTAAATCAAAACATTTCTTCTTCATTCCCAATTTTCTAGGATGAAATTTCCTTTATTACAAATTTCAATGCTTTCAGAGCAATAAAAAAAATCCATGGTATGTAAGTAACTTTTAAACTTTCCTAAGAATTCAAATCATGCCAAACCATTAGCTAGAAACTTAACCCACACTTCACCTACCGTCCCTCTCTTGCAGAAAAACCCATTAGCCCTACAGCCTTTGTTTCTGACTGGGAAATATCCCCAAAAGCCAGTCTGGAGTTAAACTTTTGTTTTCCAATTATATTTTTAAAAAATTATTTAGATTCATTTTATGTGCATTGGTGTGAAGGTGTCAGATCCCCTGGAACTGGAGTGACAGACAGTTGTGAGCTGCCATGTGGGTGCTGGGAATTGAACCCAGGTCCTCTAGAAGAGCAGTCAGTGCTCTTAACCACTGAGCCATCTCTCCGGCCCTCCAGTTACATTTTATGGGGACTATTATTTCTCATACCTGAAAGCTTGGACATTTCAGGAAGTAGCTGGTAAATAATCTTTGAGACGACTCTAGGGAGGTATAGAAACTATTTCACTAGGATAAAACGTGCATCACAACCAAATGTACTGAAGTATGTACTGGCAATAAGTCTAAATTTGTAAACTGTTCACAACCCCTTAGGTACTGACTTGCCCTCTGTAATGTTTAACTGTCCGTCCATGTTGTCATCCGCCCTACTATCTAGCCCCTCCTACTGTAATCAGAACGGCTTTTTCCATCACTCCCTTCCTGGGTTCCTAAACGCCTTACCTGAAATGGGATAATCCACAAGCGAAGCAAAGACCACCACACAAAACATATCTGGCGCCTAATGTTAAGTGTTAATTCCCCTCACAAGATACATAATGTCACGTCCACGCAAAAGGATATTCTTTAAATACTCGTCCAACATTTATTTAGATTTAAAGCCAAGTACTCTTTGAGGAAATGGAGACAAAGAAAATAGCGATATGCCAAGTATGGTGGTTCAGACCTTTAATCCCAGCAACTGGGAAGCTGAGGCAGGACGAGCTCCCCGAGTTTGAAGTCAACCTGGGCTACAGAAAGAGACCCTGTAGCGTTGATCCCTGCTTTAAAAACAAAACAAACAAACAAATCACCGCTTTTTGACCTCTCCTGGTCACAGTGCTACAGAACAGAAACTCAGCCCTGGGTTCAGCTTATGTAAAACTTGAAACAGCAGTCACCACAGCACGGCGAGTCGGCCCACCATGGAGGGGTGCACAGCGCGCGCCCCTTTAAACCCAGGGCTCGGAACAGCAGCCTCGCTCCAGGAATGGACCTGGCCCACTCTGCCGGGCTGCGGGTGCAGCCGGGGCCGCTCGCTCCAGCGGGGTGCGGGTGCAGCCGGGGCCGCTACCCGCTGGGGTGCGGGTGCAGCCGGGGCCGCTACCCGCTGGGGTGCGGGTGCAGCCGGGGCCGCTACCCGCTGGGGTGCGGGTGCAGCCGGGGCCGCTACCCGCTGGGGTGCGGGTGCAGCCGGGGCCGCTACCCGCTGGGGTGCGGGTGCAGCCGGGGCCGCTACCCGCTGGGGTGCGGGTGCAGCCGGGGCCGCTACCCGCTGGGGTGCGGGTGCAGCCGGGGCCGCTCGCTCCGCCGGGGTGCGGGTGCAGCCAGGGTGCGGGTGCAGCCGGGGCCGCTCACTCCGCCGGGGTGCGGGTGCAGCCGGGGCCGCTACCCGCCGGGAGGGCGCGGCCCCTCGAGCCCGCCCGTCTCGCAACGCCCCGGCCGCCGTTCCCTACCCCTCTCCCTGCAGTCCGGCCTCACCTTTCGCCTGAGCCATGGTGCCGAGCCAGCCTGCGGAACTAACGCCCCTGCAGCCATAGAGACGCGCCGGCCTAGAGAGCTCGCCGCCCCGGCCGCGCCAGGAGGAAGCCGCTGGCAGCGGCGGAAGGCGCGCGGGGTGCGGAGCGACAAGCCCGGGACTCTCGGCTTTAGCGGGGTTCTGGAAAGCGCGGCTTCCGGTCGGCTGAGGGGCGGAGTCAAGCTGGCTGAGCGCTTCCTGCTGGGCGTTGCTGGACATCCAAAGGGAATTCGGCCATGAAAAGGATTTCGAAATGCTCTTGGTTATTGGTTTGTGTGCAAACCGTTAGAGAAGCTCTGAGAACTCGAACTTTTGTAGCTTTCACCTCCATCACTACCTCCCATTTGTTACCGCTTGGATAAATTTTGTGCACATTATATACCCTTCCTCATCCTCACTGTCACGGTCTAGCCTGACACGGCAACTGCATGATCTTCGGACAACAAAAGGACCTCAGAAACATTAGATGTATTAACAGGCACTTAAATCACTAGAATGGTTACTGTGATTAGAGGATGTTAATTCCTAGAAAATAATCTCGTGGTGAAATGGCTAGTGTTTAAACACGTGTATTGATGTGAGGTTGGTAGCACATGCCTGTAATCCCAGCTTTTGAGAGGCCTAGACAGGAGAAATCTGCGTTCCAGGGTCAGTCTGGGACACGCAGCGAAACAGTGTATCAAGCACACAGAAAAAGATGGGTCTTGGTATTAAAAACTACAGAAATAGCATCAGCCCTTACAGTAACAGGGATATGGAATTCTGAGATACCCAATAGCTTCCAGCTTTGGCAGCAAATTTTTCCCGGAAAATCCTCTTTGGAGAGTTGTGGAGTGCATGCTATAAACCATTCTATAGGTACTGAACATTGTGTGTGTGTGTGTGTGTGTGTAGCCAGCCTCTTAACATGACAGGAAAACCTTATTCCTTATCACATATTGATATGATGTAGGTGCTCCCAGACAGACTTTTTTTTTTTAGGAGTTAGGACTCATTCGCTAGGTCTAAAAAAAAAAAAAAAAAAAAAGAATTAAGCTACATTCTTAGCCCCAGCATTGACTGTAGAGTTTGACATTTCATTTATCTCATTTTTGGAATAGTATTAGGCCTTTACTTGGCTGCATACATGCTCCCTGAGGCTAATCACCTTTTCATGTGATTTGTAGAGTTTATACTGGAGGAATTATTCAGTTCCTTACTCTACATCTATTTGAGCACACAGTAAATAAAAAACTCAAAACTTGTATTTTAAAGAATACTCTATAATATACTTCTTGTTTTACAACTACTGCTTTGTGTAGTTTCTGTCTCCCCACTGTTGAGTGTCACTGTGGTCTTAATATTATTTTTGAGACGTAAATTACTTTATTAAGACCACATTGCTATATGCTGTGGATCGAAGACGTGAAGCAAGGCAGACTGATCTAGAATAAACTCTAAACAAACTTGCTTTGGTTTTGGTGTGTCTTCACTAAGTACTACTATTCCTTTCAAGTTCTGTTTCAGAAGCCTAAAGGTGGACTGTGTTCTCCACTTAGCTTCGTGGTCCTGTCTCCAGGGTTCTCTTCTGCATGTTCTAAATTGTCTGAGTAATCGTAACAGATTTGCTGATTTCAGAATTATAATTTAGATTCTTTTTTTCAGGGTTTTTTTTTTTCACTATACCCACTGAAATCTTAGAAAAGGCCTATGTATGACCAGAAAGGTGTATAAAGAAGGAAAATAAAACCAGAGTCAAAAGAGACTGGTACTGCCTTCTCACCTGAAGCAACTATTGAAACAGAAGCATCCATGACAAAGATCCTCAGGGCATTGGGTGTGGCAGGCTTTCTTGAACTGCCAGTCCCCAAATCATGAATTAGAGACTTTATTATTAATTATGAATGCTCAGCTTTAGCTTAGGCTTGTTTTTAGTAAGTTTTTCCCCCCCGAGGCTCATTTACCTCATCTACGTACTATCTATCTATCCTGCTTTCCTGCTTCCTCTGTGTCTGGCTGACTGAATCCTGGATGGCTGGCTGGCTCCCCATTTTCTCTCTGCACACCAGCCCTGCCTACCTCTCCTCTGCCTAGTTATTGGCCATTCAGCTTTTTATTAGAACAATCAGGTGCCTTAGGCATGCAAGGTAACACATCTTTACATAGTTAAGCAAATGAAGAATAAACAAAAGCACCACACCTTTACATAGTTAAGCAAAAGCAGCATTAAACAATTGCAACACATCTTTATATAGTTAAACAATTATTCTGCAACACAAAAAATACAATACATCATTACAGGATTAAACAAATCTTCTATTCCACAACAATTGGACATTAGACATCAATCAATGGTGCTGAAAGACAAAAATGAAGTCAAGCTTGCTCACCCCCTGGCAGTGTTTGTAGGCTGTATCACAGAAGCCAGCCCCATCTAAACCTAAAGTCTCTGTGGTCTAAGGAGATAGAGCTTCAGGCCCCAGGTAGAGATGCCAATGGCTCTGGAGCTTGCAGAGCAAGAACAACCCTGAGCCATGGAGAGCTTCAAGTCAGAACTTAAATGACAGCTTGCTTACTGGAGTGTGGATGACCCCAAAGCAGCAGCACCAGAGTCTTCTCCAGCACAAAGGATGACATCACCATGTCCACATATTCAGTTAATGCTTTTTTAACCTTCCCTAGCCTATACCCTTTAGCATCTCCCCAGACCAAGAGATGCAATTAGGGCAGAAAATAATGTACTTTATTATTAGCTAGTTATTCTGTTGATATTCAACTTGTCCAATTATAGGCCTTGTAAGTCTTCACCTTTTTAAATTCTGTATCAGCTCTGTGAAGAATTTTTATTTTTGACAACAAAAAGTTCCAAACGAATCTTGAACATGTGTTTGTTTTTGTTTCCTGTCCTAATGAACATTACTTAAAGAGACCATGACTCGTGGTGAACAATAT
The DNA here is from genome assembly GCF_903992535.2 of Arvicola amphibius. Classification (NCBI taxonomy): domain Eukaryota; kingdom Metazoa; phylum Chordata; class Mammalia; order Rodentia; family Cricetidae; genus Arvicola; species Arvicola amphibius. The sequence continues at coordinate 89,726,403 of NC_052057.2, forward strand.
TATGTATGTGTATACATACATACAGACAGACACACATGCATGCACATGTACAATGACCACAAGATAGTGAATAAAATACTATTGAATAGGCCATTTTTGTTGTATTTTTTTGGCTCACAAATCATACTACTGAATCCTATCTTTTTGTTTTGTTTTGTTTTTCAAGACAGGGCTTCTCTGTGTAGCACTAGCTGTCCTGGAACTCAGTCTGTAGACCAGGCTGACCTTGAATTTAGAGATCCACCTGCCTCTGCCTTCTGAGTTATTGTCCCATGCTAATGAGAAAACATGAGTGCCACAGGGTTCATGAGATGTCTCTAGAAGCAAATGAAAGACATATTTACGGACTGTTAAGGAAGGATAAGTTTACACACTACAGTCATTTTTTCAGTAGACTGAGAGCTAGACTGTAGGTAGAGAATGTTGTAGAGCAGTTTCCTTTGAATTGAAACATTGTGGGTAGGGAGAGCTTGCTTTCAGGAGACTCAAGAGGTAAACAAAAGGTCACACATCTGGGAGAACAGAAAAGGGAAATATTCTCCAGGATCCCTCCCCAGCCATATAAAAAAGGGTAAACAACAGACTTGGGTAGGAGACTCTAACCAGCCCAATGGCAGGGAGAAGGAATGCTTCAGACTGTTGAGGTTTCTATGTAGCTTTGGAGTCTGTCCTGGAAGTCACAGAGATCCGCCCACCTCTGCCTCGTGAGCTGCCTGCAAGCTGGGCAAGAGCTCCAGGATTGCAGCTTTCATGAGTGATGCTGGGTGGGCTGTCCGGTGACGTGATATAGCTGTTTCTGAGTTTGCTCCTGTTCTTTGTGAGTAACCCCTGGCTCATATTTTTGTTAGCAATCCCTAATCATGACTTCACCAAATAGAATAGGACTGCAATATTTTTTCCTTGATCTGTTTATTTCTATTTCTGTTTAAGCATGGGACATTGTGAAGTCTACAAAGTCCATAATATAGTAGATATTATATCACTATGTTACAAAGGAATTATATAATTTCTATTCAGATTGGCCATAAAAGTGTGAACTTAAAGGAAAAAAGTGTGTAGATGTATGGCTAAAAGTTTAAGGGGTTATTAAGTTCAAATATGGTAGGTATAGAATAACTTGTTAAATATTGCAATGTTGATAGTATACAGTTAGCAATAAAGAATATCTGTGCAAAGGTTGGTAAAAATGGCTCAGTGGTATAGCGACTTGCTACACAAACCTGGCAGCCTGAATTTGAACCCCAGAACCCACATAAAAAGAGAAGACAATAACCAACTCCACAAAAGTTGTCCTCTGACCTCCACTGCTGGGAAACAAACTCAGGTCATTTGCAAAAACAGAACTAGCTCTTAAATGCTGGGCCCTCTCCCTCCCCGACCCAAGACCCAAGTGAGTCTTTGATACTAAAAGTTTGGCTTTTGAAGTTACTTAGTGTTTTTATTCATTAGTCCATTCTAACCTCAGTTCTAAGATAACTCCAGTTCTAAGATAATGGTGGCTTATGTTTATGAATATGAATGAAGGCTAACTGAAAAGGAAAACCAAAACTCACAATCCTGAATCCTTAAAGTTTACTAAGTTCTGTGATGACCCAACCTCATCCTGTCATCCATGCCTTGTCTTCACAGCCAGCCTGTCACTAACATCATTTTAAAACTTCAGGCATAAAAATCATGACAAGGTATGTTTGAAGTTCACTTTTTTATAGCACCTGTGGAAAATGGATTTCAAGATATATTCATGCTATCAATAATATTTAACCTAGACAGAAAACAAATTCCATCAGCACGTTCTTGCTGCTGTTTTTCCCTTGGAAGACTGATTGGCTCCTAGGTTCCATCATTGCTCCGCTGTCACCCCATTCCTAGGGTGACATCCTTATCTGAGAGAAGGAAGGGACCCATGTTATCTTTTCACAAGCTCTGGTAGATACCCAAGGATTGTCAAAGAACTGGGTATTGGAGTGTCTAGCTTTGTCCAAAAGAAAGTAGAAGTGTTGGCTTTTGACCTTCAGAGGCAACACGGCAGGAATCTCACCTCCGTGGGTCATACAAGAAACCTGGTTCAAGGGAAGAGTGAAGTGGGCTCAGTCAAGCCCAAGGGGGCATGGTTGGCGAGTGTCACATACTGCCCCCTGGCTAGGAGCACTACGGAAAACGCAAATCAGAGAGATCAGCTTTTTTTTTTTAATCTGAGACAGGCTCTCATATGGTATGTTGGCCACATGTTTGCTATTATGTCCAATGACAACTTTGAATTTGTGACCTTCCTGCCACCACCATCCAAACGCTAAGATGACATCTGTGTGTCACCCACCATATACAGTTTCTGCAGTGCTGGTAACTGAACCCACGGCTATGTGCATGGTAGACAAATAGTCTACCAACTAAGCCATATGCCTCCCATCCAAAAAGAAAAAGAAGAAAATTACCTGTGCAGATAAAAATAAATATAAATGTATGTAAATGATCCTCCTTCTCCTAGTTCTTCTGCTAGTAATTCACAGAAACCCAAACACAACTGTTTATGAGCCAAATATGGCTGAGGGGGAGTCTGAAGTGGAAGGGCTCTATGCTTCAGGCTTTGGGTTAGACAATAGACAACTTGAAAGGACCAAGCTGGAATGCCAGCCAGTGTTAGCAGATATTCTGATTTTTTTTCCCTAAAGGAATGTGAAATTTAGGTATAAATATCAAATCTCCAGGTTTTAAAAGGCATAATGTGGATGCTGGCTGTAATTGTTCCAGATTGCAAGGCTTATTATATAGAAATCGGTGTCATCCTTGAAGAGCTAATGACAGAAAGTGTTGTGTTTCAGAGCAAATGTTCATGTTTAACATTTTGTAGGATTTTAGAGGTAGCCTCTATTCTGGTGATAAATCATTTCACACTGTTAATAAAGCTGGCATGACACTTTCATTCTCAATGCTGCTGAACTTTTTCTAAAAGACAAAACAAACAAATGGACAGCATTTTATTTATCATTTTAATAGAATGAGAAATGTGCTACAGAGATGCTTCGAGATCTGTATAGCAGTCAGGCGAGATATGGGGCTCTAATACACATTCACGCAAACACTGACTATGTCAGCCCACAAAATCAGCTATGTACAGGTAGAGCACTTGGAACTCTTTTCCATGCTTACTATTCAGGATCAGCTTCCTTTAAAATTCCATCCTAGGTTTCATCCACCGCTCTGGTTAGGTTTATCTTTACCCCATAGGTTGTTTTGCTTGGTCCCCCACGAAGCCCAGCTATGAAGATCTGGGGCCTGGGCACTCCAGTGCTGCCTTCTCTCTTGGACTGGCTGCTAACGCTTTTCAGAGGGTACACCTGTGAGCTGTTATCTCTTCTCATGTGACTAAGGTCAGTTTGGACAGAGTGAGTAATTTTCTGGCGTAAATTAGCCTATATAGAAGAAGAAAATTGGGATTAATATCTCTCTAAAAATAATATTTAAAAAAATTATCAAGGGTTTTAGTTAATGTTTACCTATTATTTTCACATTCTACAAATAAACATTACATTTTCTATTGTGATGATGATGGTGGTGGTGATGATGGTGATGGTGACAATGGTGGTGATGATGACAGTGATGGTGATCACAATGGTGGTGATGGTGGTGGTGGTGGTGGTGGTGATGATAGTGATGGTGGTGTTGGTGATGGTGGTGGTGATGATGGTGGTGGTGGTGATGGTGGCAGTGATGGAGGTGGTGGTGATGGTGGTGGTGATGGAAGTGGTGGTGGTGATGGTGGTGATGGTGATGGTGGTGATGGTGGTGGTGATGATAGTGGTGGTGGTGGTGGTGGTGGTGGTGGTGGTGGTGGTGGTGGTGATGGTGGTGGTGGTGGTGGTGGTGATGATAGTGGTGGTGGTGGTGGTGGTGGTGGTGGTGGTGGTGGTGGTGATGATAGTGGTGGTGGTGGTGATGATAGTGGTGGTGGTGAGTACAATAAGTATGAGGATATGTATGACATGATCACAGGCATGTGTGTGCCATGGTGTGCAGGTGGGAGTCAGAAGCTCCTGGTGTTAATTCTTTCCTTCTGTGGTAGGTTCTGGGGACTGAACTTAGCAGCTTTCATGGCAACTTTCTAAATTATCCTGATGGACCAAATATCTCATTTTTTTCTATAAAACTGAAACACTACAAAATCAAGAACAGAATAAAAAATTAAGAATTCCTTATGAAGTGGGAAAACATGTGAAATGCTGCGAATGAGGCTAAAGAAAGGTGCACAATATTGAGTTACAGTGATCTCAGCTATGACTGTAAATGACCTTATGATTGCTTTAATATTAAACTTTAAGATTTGTAGAACTTTGACTTTTTAAAATCATACTTGTCTAAGATTTATAGTGAATTTTTAACATGAGCTTTACCCTATGCTGTTACTATTAAAATCTGTCTTCAGGTTATACAATTTTAGTTTTGTTTACTCTCTTTTTGGATAACTAGTAAACATGAGTATAAACAGATGGCACAGGCCAGAAACCATGGGAGATAAGGACTGGAAGGCGTAACTCAGTGGTCACTGGGTTGAATGGCACATGGAAAGCCCTGATTTCATCCTCAGCCCCACAAGGAGATGGAAGAGCATAAGAACTAATAAGATGTTGGAACAGGGTAAGAAAATGCGGTAGTGGGTACCAGAGCAGATGAATGAAGGAGGACAGACCTAAATATTTCAGAGTTTGGACCATCAAGAATCCAAATCTTTTCCCTACAACTGCCCAGCATATAGTCTACATTAATAAGACTTTATCTTTTCATGATTTCTGGTAGCATAATTTTACTATTCCAAGAGCCTTGTTATATAAACAAATATTTTTGTGCTGGGCTTGGAATCAGAGACTCCTACATGCTAGGCAAGTGCTCCACCACCAACTTGTACCCCTAGCCCAGGTCAAGCAATTTCTTACACTGTCCATTATAAGACATTCTGAAAGATGCATGAACTTGTCAATAGAAAGCATCAGTGCACAGCGAGACCCTAAAATACTTTGTATCCTTTGCCTTGAGATCTTTCAGGGTGCTGTCCCACCAATGTTGGTGCGTTTATATCTTGTTTAAATCCCCATCCTCTTTCTGCTCAACCCACCTTGGGCATTAAAAGATCTGCCTTAACACACTTTACATTCTCAATTAATTCTAAATGGGTTAGTACCCTTCTGAGTAACAGCCAAATGTTGGCTGATGAGAAGTTCCCCACATATATCTTTGTTGCTACATCAGTCAGCTCAGTTAGCTTCTGGTAAGCATCATGGCCCCACCTCCCACTCAAGTAGGCATGATGTGGGGTGCCCTTCTGTATATTTGTTGCTTTTACTGGTTGATGAATAAAACTGTTGTGGCCAATGGCTTAGCAGAGCAAAGCCAGGTGGAAAATCTTAACAGAGATAGAAAGAGTAGGTGGAGTCAGAGAGACACCATGTAGCAGCCAAGGGAGAAGGACACATGGGAACCTTAGGAACCTTACCGGTAGGCCACAACCTTGTGGCGATACTCAGATTAATAGAAATGGGTTAATTTAAGATGTAAAAGCTAGCCAATAAGAAGCTAGAGCTAATGGGTGAAGCAGTGTTGCAATTAATATGGTTTCTGTGTGATTATTCGGGTCTTGGGCGGCCAGGAAATGAAAGAGCAGCCTCCGCCTACATAGGCACACTGGGATTGCAGCTGTTTGTGCCACTGAGGCCAACTTTTATGCTTTTATATAGGTTTGGGGCACCCAGTCTCAGGTCTTTAGGCTTGTGAAACAAGAGTCTTCTCCTACTGGGAAGCCATCTCCACAGTTCTCCTTGCCTGCATTTTAAGATTGTCATGCAAACTTTCTGTTCTTACTGAACATTCTTTGTTTACTTCACACATAATTTCAGAAGAATGGTGGATGCAATAAATGAAGGCTACAGACATAAATGGTTTTTATCACACATATGCTATAAATCCTCTCTCCTTTGCTTTTGTTGGGTATTCTGTGGTTGCTATGAGAAAGGTAACTCATAAGGTAATGTTCTTATCCCCCACATTGTTATTCAGCAAAGGACCCTGCTATACTAAATGATACTAATACATTAAACATCTGTTGTCTTAAATACAAGGTGTTGAAAAAAGAATAAGAAGCAAGTGAGGAATTCTGCTGGGCAGGACATGGACGAGAGCTTCAAAGACAGGCTCTAAGGGTTGGCATGTTATTATTAAAGTGACCCAGAATCCACAGGATGAAAGCATTATGTCTAAGAGAATGGAAAAGGCACATGGTACACACTGTAATCCCAACACTCAGGAGGCTGAGGTTAGACCAAGAACATGTTGAATTCCAGGTCAACCTGGGCTACACAGCACAAACCTATCGTAAAGGGGTACAACATCTAAGATTTGACAAAAAAAAAAAAAAAGGTTTTTTAAAAAAAAGAAGTGGGAGGAATTGTTTTCTGATATAGTGGTTTAACTTGGGACTGCTAGGCAAGTGCTCTACCACTAAGCTATGTATGTAGCCCTTAATATACAATACAACACACACACACACACACAAATCTTTAGCATAGGTTCTTTCTAAATTGTTTAAGCTGCCCATGAACTCACCCTTTAACCCTTTAACTTAGGCAGGGCTCAGACTTCTGAGTAGTTGGAAGAACATCCTGACACTATCCAGAACTGAAGAAAAGGTATTCTTTTATATTATATTTGAGATTTAGTCTGTTTTTATTTATGTGTATGCATCTGTGTACATGTGTTTGAGGGATGGCCAAAGGCCAGAAGAGAGTGTCAGATACCCTGGGGCTGGCAACATGAGCTGCCCAAGCGGGTGCCTGCAAATGAACCTAGGTCCTCTATAAGAATGACAAGTGGCCTTAACCACTCAGCCATTGCTCCAGCCCGGAAAGCAGTTTCCAGACTAGGAAGTAAACAGTAAACCATCATTAGTACCTGGCTGGTGTTACTAGAGAGTGGGTTCATGCTTCCATATTTTCATACAGGTTTAAAGTTAGAAAACAACCTTACAATTTATGAAGCCAGCAAGTTATAAATTATGCTAATTACTTTTCTATCAGCAGAGAACTGTGTAGAACTTATTACTTTTATATAAACAATTGAACTTACCAACTGTATGGGCCACAATACCAAAATTCCCCACCTTTGAACAATTTAGAAGATACTGTTACAAACCAGTCTTATAGCTTTTCTTCTTAATTCCCATTCATTCCACTCATATGATCTCACGGTAGTTGGCGGCAATATGTGTGTATCGGTCTGCGTGCTATTTTCACACTTTGTAATTGGTTTTATATAATGCTTGTCAACATCTCTCATCTAAAGAAATGGAAGTTTGTAATTAGTACTTATAAAAATTAAGCAGTATATATAGATAACTGAAATGATTTAGCTAAAACTGCCAAAAGACTAGCAAAGTATTTTTGGAACTTTGTAAATGCCAGCAAAGGAAAGCTTGTAATCAGCAAGCCAAACGCAGATGTGTTCCTGCATAGTCTGGCTTCACTCATGACCCTGTGAACCTGTTGTGGGAGGGTATTTTAGAAGGGAAATACATTGCTCATTACCAAATATGCAAATGTCTTTCCCCACTCTTCACCATTGGTAGTATAAGTGGAAATAGAAAGTATAACTAGCAATTAAGTATTAGCTATAAATTCCATATGTTTAACCCTCCCTAGGATGTGATTTGAACTTGAACTTTGTATTCATATATTTATTTAAATATATTGGTTTTCTCCAAGGACACCTGATATTAAGTATTAATAATTACAGGCTAAGGAACAATTGATTATGCTGTGTTTGGTGTTGTTGGAGATAGATAGAGGGACATTCAAGCCATAGTAAAAAGGAGGAAAACGACAGTAACTTCCTATAACTAAGGTGATCAATACCACTAAATACAGATTATAATTTCTTATGGCATGGGGAGGGGGTATGGAAAAGCATAATGAAAAGATAATTAACACTACTGTACAATAGAAGTAAATGGTAATTAACTATGACAGTAAGGAAGGCAGTGGGAGAAACCCCACTTGCATAGGTAACTGAAGAGAAGCTGTGGATTAAATAAGCACAAAGGAAAACCAAACCCAGGTGCACAGAGAAAAATATGTTTCAATAGAAAATTAAGCGTTGTCTCCAGCGTATGTCACCTCTTTGGTGACATAAGTCTAACCTTGCACTGTCTAGCCATCTTGCATCTCTGAGCTGCATCTAACGGAGTAAGGAGAGGTAGTTTGGTCTACACACATGGAGTCTGTCTAGCTGCTCTTTCCCTCTGTGGGAAACACAATGCATTTGTCTTTACTTGCACATTTATTTGAATATTTTGGATGCATAAGTGTGTCTGTAAGAATTCTTCCTCTTTTTGGTGTGGAAGGGTTTGACACAGGGTCACATCCTGCAACCCAGGCTGGCTTCAGACTTGCAGTCCTCCAGCTTTGGCCTCCCAAGTTCCGGGATTCTAGGAGTGTGCCACCACTCCAAGCTTAGGATGGTCCTCACCCCAAGGCAGGGCTTTTCTGTAGCCTGTCCTGTAACTAGCTGCTGTAGACCAGGCTGGCCTTGAACTCACAAAGATCCTCCTGCCTCTGCCTCCTGAGTGCTGGGATTAAAGGCGTGTAACACCATCACCCAGCTCTGGGATTTTCTTTTAAAGCGGTGGTAAATCTACAATTCCCTCTGACTGATGAATTGATTATACTTTAACACATATTCATTTTTATATCTCCATGAGAATCGTAATTTTATGCATTTAAAAAATTATCTTTCTATAAAAGGAGATCTGGGCAAGTAAAACAAGTCTGGAACCAGGGTATGAACTTATTGTGTTCTGACACTGAGAAGTCATGGCTGGGAATTAGCAGTAAAAGGAAAAAACAAAAACAATAAAAAAAAACTCTATAGGCCGGGCGGTGGTGGCGCACGCCTTTAATCCCAGCACTCGGGAGGCAGAGGCAGGCAGATCTCTGTGAGTTCGAGACCAGCCTGGTCTACAAGAGCTAGTTCCAGGACAGGCTCCAAAGCCACAGAGAAACCCTGTCTCGAAAAACCAAAAAAAAAAAAAACAAAACAAAACAAAAAAAAACTCTATATATCTTGAATGCCAGGCCAAGATAAAAAAAAAAAAAGAAATTCAAAACTCACAGCAAAATGGCAAATGACATTTTTCTAACTTAAAATTTTTATTAAAATTTTCCTTTCATAAATTTTTGAGCAACTGGTTCCTGCCATATTTTTTCTAAATTAGAATTTTGTATAATATATTTCATTGAGCACAAAATTACATATGGTAGCCACTTGGGAGGCAGAGGCAGGTAGATTTCCGTGAGTTCAAGGCCAGCCTGGTCTACAAAGTGAGTTTCAGGACATGCTCCAAAGCTACACAGAGGAAGCCCTGTCTCGAAATACCAAAAAAGAAAAATTACGTATGTTAATCTTAAGATAACAATTTTGATAATAGTCACATACACGCATGCACTCACACACATACACACACACACACACACACACACACACACACACATTGATATCCAGGAAATGACTGGGAATTTTGAGATCCACTGACTTGAAAAAATTAAGTTGATGATAACTTCAAGAATGAACATATCGATTTATTTAGGGCCACAAATAGCTTCAAGGCTTTTTATGATAATGCTCATAACTCCAAAATTTTATATATATACATATATATGTGAATATAAATACATCTATATTTATAAACTTTTTTAAAGATTTTTTTGTAGCATTATTAATAAAAACCCAGAGACAGATATTATGGTTCAACCTAAAGGTCAGAAAAGCAAAACAGCCAGCCACGGGCTCTTATCTTTACCTCAGTCCAAAATGGCCATCCTGCCTCCAGGAATCTCAGCATGAGACTATGTGTAACAACTGTCTCCTCCCATCTTTATATTCCTCTCTAGTGCTGGGATTAAAGGCGAGCATCACTACAGCCCGGTTTCTATGGCAAACTAGTGTGGCTACTGGGATTAAAGGTGCGTGTCACCACAGCCTGGTCCGTTTGAGTCTCTGGTCTTCAGGCAAGCTTTACTTATTAAAATACAAATGAAATATCACTACATTTCCCCTTTTGTCTAAAATAAAAAGGCTATAACTAATATAAGAAAAACTGTTCAGTAACTATATATATATATATATATACAGGCATTTTATTTTAATATATTTTTAGTTGTATTTGTGTGCATGTGAGGCAGTGTGGGGGGTGCAAAACACATCTTATTGAGCATTGCATGAGTGCAGTGCCTGAGGAGGCCAGAAGAGGACGTTGGATCTCTTGAAACTGGGGCTGCGTGCAATACTGAGCTGCCAGACACAGGTGCCGGGAAACAAACCCAAGCCCTCTGCAAGAGCGAACAGTAAGTGTTCTGAACTGCTGAGCGACCTCTCTAGTTCCTTTACGGTTTCTTTAAATCTGAAAAACTCATACACATGTTTGTAAGAGAGAAAAACACATTTGAAAATGTCACATGAAAGCTCAAACAAAAAATAGATACAAATAATAAATTGGAATTCAAATGAAAACTGTCCTACGTGAGCAAGCTAACAAACAACTTTAAGCTAAAGAAAGATGCCAGAGGGAATTAGAAATACTTTGAACCATGAGGAGAATGGCTGTGTTTAAAAGCATGTGGCCTATAACTTAATAATAAATGAATATAAATGCAGTTTATACATGTCCAAAGCACAAGAATTAATGAGACAAGCTGTAATGGAAGGAAGCCAAAAAACGAGTAAAAGAAAATAAAGGAAAGCCAGGCGGTGGTGGCGCACGCCTCTAATCCCAGAACTCAGGAGGCAGAGGCAAGCGGATCTCTGAGTTCGAGACCAGCCTGGTCTACAAGAGCTAGTTCCAGGACAGGCAACAAAGCTACAGAGAAACCCTGTCTTGAAAAATACCCCCCAAAAAAGAAAAGAAAATAGAGGAAGTACATGAGGGAAGTGATACAGACTGTAGCCTGAGCTGGGAAATGGAAGCCACTGTGGTACAGGGCTGACAGTTCTCTAAGAAAAGGCAGAGAAAACAGTCTAATGCAAGTAAAAGTAAATAGTAAGTATAATTAAATAAGACAGAACTTGGCAAGATGAATCAAAATAGAGAGAGGCTAAAGTACGTAATGCATGGAATTGCAAAGTAGCGTCCTGGGTGGAGAGGCAGGGGATCGCTTGTTTCAGGAAGCAGGGGCTACGTGAGACCCTCTCACAAAACAATACAAACACAAAGGGCAGCAGAAAGGCTGGACATGCTCGCACACATCTTTAATCCCTGCATTTGGGGGACAGAGACAGGACAGGTCTCTGTGAGTTAAAGGCCAACCTGTTTTATGTAGCACGTTTCAGGACATCCAAGGCTACCGAATGAGACCATGTTTCAAAAACCAAAACCAACCAAAATGGTCTGAAGGCAATAGATCAGGTAGAGACTAAACCAGTTAGGGAAGACTATCATGAAACCTTCATGAAAATAATTTGAATAAATTCCTAGGAAAATACAGCTCATTAAATCTGATACAAAAATAAGTAGAATATTGTACCCGAAAAACACCTTAATATTAAATTAGTAATAGGAATATACATTAAATGTAATAAAACTGGGCAAAGTTAGCTCAGTCTTAGGTAAAGTTGGTTAATCTTATAGGTAAATTAACATATAGTAATTTATATATGGGCAGATTATGGAGTAAAAGCTGAATCATTTCTCACCAGATGTAAAAAAACATTTTATATCATTTCAGCAAATGACTTTTTAACCTGACAAAATCCGGGGTGGGGAAATATCCTCCAACAAACCACATCATGGCATGGAAAAGTACTCCAGGAAGACAACAGCACCTACTTTAACCACTTCTAGGCAGCCCGTCCTCAGGCTGCTTGTCAATGTAGTATAGCAAGAAGAGAAAACGATGACGTGTAAGATAAATACAGGCTCGCACAACATGGCCCATAACACGACCGAGCCTCTGCTCCGTTCCCTAGCTGGGCAATGACTGCAGTGCATCAACAGCCTTTGTTTTCCTTGTTTCCAGTCTAGCTTTTACCTGCACTAAAAAATCTGGGGCATTTTATTAATTCTTAATTTAAAAATGAAGGGAAGGAGATTTGCTGAGCTGATGCCAGCCCAGGGCAATACACTTGCCAGGTGTCCCTTAAACACTAGAGGATGTTTGCAGAGTTCGAGCAGAATACTGCCTCCCATTCTAACAGGTATTTCCTGCTATGTCACATTCTTCACATTTCTATTCTGGGAGAAGGTCCAATTAGAAACATATAAACAACTGTTCTTTGTCCAGTGGAATAAAAGGCATTAACAGATTGGTATCTGATGCATTATGTGTTTTGTAATCAAAGCTGTAACTGTATGTATGGCTAAGAATAAAGACCCTGCACTCTGCTTCCCAAATAAGCTGTGTCCTTACTGGTCTCCATTTTGATGGTGTCCATGGTCCCCTTCACCCCAACTCTTCACAGAGTAAGGAACAAGAATAAGGCTGATTAAGAAAAATGAAGAAGCTGGGCAGTGGTGGTGCACACCTCTAATCCCAGCACTCAGGAGGCAAAGGCAAGCATATCTTTGTGAATTGGAGGCCATCCTGGTCTACAGAGTGAGTTCCAGAACAGTCAGGGGTGCACAGAGAAACCTGTCTTGAAAAACAAGAAAGAGAGAGAGAGAGAGAGAGAGAGAGAGAGAGAGAGAGAGAGAGAGAGAGAGAGAGGGGAAAGAAAGAAAGAAAGAAAGAAAGAAAGAAAGAAAGAAAGAAAGAAAAGGGAAGAAGGAAGGAAGGAAAGAAGGGAAAAACAAAAAAAGAGGAAAAAGAAAATGGGAAAACAGAATATACACAGGTAATTGTGGTCCCCCTCCCCCATTGTGAACCTAGAACAGTCTAGAATCATCTGGGAAGGCAGTTTTGATGAAGACTGCTCTCAATCGGGTTGGCCTGTAGGTTTCTCTGTGGATGATTGACAAGGTTAATTGAATCAGGACGATGTCCCACTCTGGGTGGCTCCATTACTTATAAGAGAGATCCTGACCTGTGTAAGAGTGGAGGAAGTGAACTCAGTATTAGCGTGTGTGAATAGAAGTTCCTGGAACACCTTCCATTGATCCTTCTTTTCTAATTAACTGAGCCACACTTAAATGATTCTGCAGAATTTGAAATATTACTAGTTCAGAGCCAAGTTACCTCATGCCTTCTTCAGCCCTCTTAATAAGCATTTATTGCCCCCATCTACATGTGAGCTAACATCTTTGTGGTAGTTAATTAGGTAAAGTTGATGGGATGTACAAGCAGATACCTCTCACCCACCAAAAGCAGAACATCATCAGATCCCGTGTGGGGCCCACAGCAGAGACCCCCCCTTCTTTTCTTTAGTCCACCAGCTGCTTTCTACCAATGTGTTTGAAAAATGCTTCATTTACCAATCTCTTTGGAACATGGACTTTAGGGTAGCCTAAATCTGTATCCCTAGACCATGGTCACTCATAGTTGGCTTCTAGATAAACTATCTCTTACTCCCTTTTAGACAGGGGTTCTGTTTTGTGTCAACATCTATGACGCAGAATTTAGTGTCACAGGAACAGGCTACTGGAGGCGTCACCCAGGTGCCTACAAGGTACTGACAGTATGGACCTCTCTGCCCAAACCCTCTTGCGTTATCTCCTTGGGTGGGTTTGGGGGAGTTCTTTCTGGGCTCTTTGAGATCTTTCTTGGTTTATTTGAGAGTTCATTTGTTTATTCTGAACTGGATTCTTAAGGATCCTGTTCGGTAGATAAATATTGCTTCTTTTCTGGTTTGCTTTCTAAGTGTTTGGTGTAAGGAATCTATTTTGTTTGCTGTGCTGGCATCTGGGTTTCTAACCAGATGTTGTTTTTTGTTGTTGTTGTTTTTGGTTTTTTTTCTTTTAGACCTCTAAAGGCATTTTAGGTTGTTAAGCTTGCTAGCAGTTTCCCCCCTCCATATCTAATCTAAAGAAGGGAAGAAAGTTTTTTGCGGGGGAGCAACCCCAAATAGATATTTGGTACTCCACTGGTTTTATGTTTGATCAGTGTATAATTCAGCTTCCAAGTGTAAAACAATAAAAAATGTAACTGTAGATAAGCTGACTTTGTGTTTCCCTTTATGGGGAATATTTATTATCTCTAAGTTGGTTTGTTTTGTTCACTAAACTAAAAGTCAAAGGCAATAATTTTTTTTAAAAAATCACAAATAGGCAGCCTGCTTGAATTGGAATATAAAATCATACATATAAAATGATACAATTGTTAATTTACAAAAATTAATGAAAGCGTCAAAAACTATATGTGTTAAGAAGAGGTATTAAATGTTTTTAATTTAAAAGTTTTAGAGGGGAAATCAGAACTAGAGGCAACTCTGAAAACAACCCCTTTTCTCTGATCTTGTCTTTCCCTCCTTTACCTCCCTAACAGAGCAAATCTATGTCAATGGAAAAGATTGTCATGACCTATTTTAAGAGGACATGAGGAGAGGAAAGATATTCCCTGCTATATGAAAAATCCTCTTTTGTAAAGGGCACTTTCTCTTGGGAGTCTAATCCACACTTTGATGCCTATTTTCCCCTTAAGCAGCACTCCCTTAACCCCCGTGCTTAAGCCTGTAGGAAAGTGTCTTTATTATACCAAGTTATCTAAAAATTCTTTATAGCATCTATACTTTTATGCATCTATGGCTTTTGTCAACTTGATATAAGCTAAAGCCATCTAGGAAGAGGAAACCTCAACTGAGCAAATGCCACCATCAGATTGGCCTGTAGGAAAGTCAATGGGACATTTTCTTGTACTGAATGATGTGGGTTGTGCCACTCCTGGGCAGATGGTCATAAGCTGCATAAGAAAGCAAGCTAAGCAGACAACAATGAGGACCCTAAGAGGGACTTACATAGATCTAATCTACATGGGAAGTAGAAAAAGACAAGATCTCCTGAGTAAATTGGGAGCATGGGGACCTTGGGAGAGGGTTGAAGGGGAAGGGAGAGGCAGGGAGAGGCAGGGAGAGGCAGGGAGAAAAATGTAGAGCTCAATAAAAATTAATAAAAATTTTAGAAAAAAGAAAAAAGAAAGCAAGCTAAGCAAGCATGGGTAGCAAGTCAGTAAGCAGCGTTCCTCCACGGACTCTACTTCAGTTCCTGCCTCAGCTTCTCTGATGGTGGGAGTAAGCCAAATACATGCTTTCCTCCCAAAATATTGTTTTTGGTCAGTGTTTTATCAAAGCAATAGAAAGTAAACTAAAACAGTATTGAAGTCACAAATCCTAATTTGTCCTGAGTTGAGGAACTCCACAGGTAACTAAAGATGACTACGTGGAGCTGTCTCTGCTCCCTCATTCCTGACAGCCCTTGAGGCTCGTGCTGAGCCCTATCATGAGACACTGTTAACAAGCTCCCCACAATGTCATCTGACTTGTGTACAGTGCTAAACACAGCTTGCATGTTACCTTGGGTTCTGTTCTGATGGCTGAGCAATTCTCTAGACTCATCTATACCCCAGCCCTGGGTCAGATTAAACAGGACACAGCTTTTCTTGAGGGAGGCATCATTATAAAGGGGCAGATACCCCAGATGTTCTCAGCCATTCTCTTGGCTCCAAGAGAATACCCCCAAAACACAATGATAAAACTATTTATCCAAAGCAGGATATTCTGGATCCAAGGCAGCACTTGAAGAATAGTTGTTTCTATACTTCCTTTTAACCTGAAGTCTTAAGCATGCTCTGGGTTTCTCTGCTTTCTTCCCGTTAAGCTAATAGCTTAGCCACAGGAGCTCAGCCAGCATCCACCCTCTGTGGTATTCTGAAGAAGGGGCTAACTTACATAAAAGGTCATAATAGGTAACTTTAAACTCTATATGGCCTCACTTTATGTTGTATATCACTGTCTTTGAACTCTACACTAGACCGAAGCATTTCTGATCCATGGGCCTCTAGGGATGCCTAGAGGGGAAAACACCACCCAAGTGTACATAATGACAAAAGTCTGGCTGTATAGGACAGGAAAGAATTTCTAACCCAAGGTAAGAGACAGGCCAGCACTTCCAGATCTAGGAAGGGAATTAAATTCCAGATTCATGTTGGGCCAGTTAAATGATGCCTGACCCAAGACACTACAATGCTTCCCTTTCTTTTTCTACTGTACATAAGCAAGCATTAGAAATATAATCTAGCATCACTATAAATTAGCTTTGACCTAAAATAACATTTGAAAAGGCATTTCCTCAGCTGGACATGGTAGTCCATACCTTTAATGCCAGCATTCAGTAGGCATAGACAGGTAGATCTCTTTAACTTTGAGACCATCCTACTACACATAATGAGACCCTGTCTCATAAATAAATAAATATAAAAAGAAGAGATATTTTCTTTCTTCTTTATTTATTTATTGCTTGTTTGTGATGAGGGCTTGTTTTGTTGACCAGGCTAGCCTCAGAACTGCAGAGATCTACCTGCCTTCCAAGTGCTGGGATTAAAGGCATACACCACTGTTCCTAGCCAAAAAAAAAAAAAAGACTTTTTCATCAGCAAAGACACTATAGCTTTCTTACAACTTAAATGGCATATAAACATTTTACCTTTTTTACTAGGTACACCTAGATTTCATGTAATGTGCCATATGCATCTAGATAATGTGCATTATGCCCAAAAAGATATGTAACAAACTGCTGTCACTTCAGCTATTTAATTTTTTCATTCACTTTTATTATATACTAAAATTATTTTTATTTTTGGCATGCCCTATTAAAATGCCCATGTAGGAATTTATAAGTCTATTTGGGTGATAAATCAAACAGCCTGACAAAGACACGATGTCTTATCAACGTAGAAACGTCATCTAAAGGATGGCGTAGAACACCTGGGCACCTAAGCTGCTTTTGATTGTGGGTTTTCTTTATTGTGGTTACAGAAAGGTGGCTGATACACATGGGAGCACTGCATGCCGTAAAACAATTAAGCTGTGCGTTGGGGTCTGTTTCTTCCACAAAACCTTAAAGCACCATTTGTTTATATAACTGCATTCACTGGATAAGATAAAGGTTTCATTACACTATAAAATGTAATATCATATATAGTTTTGATATTTTAATAAGGATTTCCTTCCAAAACAGGTTCTAAATAAAATACATTTATTTAAATTTTATCTCATTGTCTAATAGTCATGGGCAACATAAAAAACATTATGTAATTTCTAGAAATGTTTTTTAAGTGTGTCTGTTAAATGGACGTCATGTGTGTGAAAGTGGCTGTGGAGGCAGTAGAGGGCACCGGTCCCCTGGCACTGGAGCTGCGGACCGTCGTGAGCCTATGAAGGTGCTGGAACCCCACAGGGTCCTCCAGCACAGCATCCTGTACTCTCACCCACTGAGCCCTGTCTCGGGCCCCGTTCATCAGGTTTGCTCCTGACTGCTTACTCAAAACCCTCCCTTACTCTAATCTAGTTTTAATGTTTAAAGGATTCAGATGTTTTCAGTACTGGTAAAAACATTTCTCATTACTCTGTATAATTGGATAAAAGAAATCTAGTTTTTAAATTGATAAGCTTATTTTAAATATTTCAAAAAACACCATTGGGGTATATTTTATGTTCAAATACTTATAGGCAAGATGAATAAACTTCTTCCTATTAAGGAAAAGAGTAATCTATTACTCTACTAGGGTACCCTGAGAAATAAAGCAGTAATTTACTTTGTAAGATGCATAAATATTTGAAGTAACTATTACTGTTTGAAGAAATAATTGCCAACAGCCAAATTCAAATAATGATTACTGAAACTTAATAAGGGAGTTTAGTAAAGTTTCTGAATATAAAATTAATACATAATTAAGTTCATTTCCATATTAAGAAAAAAACCAAAATTCAATTATAAAATATAACATTATCTAAAAATAATGACCAAAGCATAAAGTCCTTATAAATAAATTTAACAAAATATTTACAAATCATTTCTAGGAAAAGTTATGACTACATTGAAGCTTGAGGTATAGAGAATTAAGATCATAAGACTGTTCTCTTATATATACACACAAGAAGAATTCAACCAGAATTCCTTTAAGGTTCATAACAGAATTTGATAATGTACATCTTATATGGTATTAAAGAATCAAGTATGGTGAAGATGTTTGGGGACAAAATGACAGAACATACTATTAAGATGACATAAAGTTATCACTAAGATGTCAGTATAGACACTGTTTTAAAACTGAGTAGCTAAGGAAATAGAGTCCCCTAAATAAGCCCGCCTTGACTTAAAGAAACAGTAAATCTGGGCTGGAGAGACGGCTCGGTGGTGCGCAGGACCCACGTGTTGGCTCACAACCTCCTAGAACTCCTGCTCTGGAGGATGGGGGCTTTCCCCTAACTTCTGTGAGCAGCTATCCATGTGTGCAGGTATCCACACAGAGACACACATACACATAAAATATTTCTAAATGTATATATAAATTTAACCTTAAGGTCCACTCCTAGTAACCCACTTCCTCCAGTGAGACTCCACCATCTCAAGTGGCTAACCCTTTCCAGAACCAGCACCACTCTAGTGTTTAGACACATGAGCTGACAGAGTCACGTCACATTCACACCACAAACCAATAGGGAGAAAACTGGACAAAAGCTAGTTATTCCAGAGAAATGCACTGTTTATTACTACATTACATGAACAGGAAAGGGTGGAAAGGCAAAGGAGTAAATATCAACCAATTCTTAAATGCTGAGAGAATAAAGCCTGAGACCAGAGAGGCCTATGAGGCAGCTGTGAAATCTGTCAATGGCTGTTGTCTTGCTGTAGGTGCTGAGGGTCAGGTGCTTACTTATTGCTTTACTGTGGGGATCACTGTCCAGCCCCTCTAGTATGTGCTTTCCAATACAAGGCGGGGTGCGGGGCTGAGGAGGTGTCTCACACATCTGTACTCCTCTTGCAAGTTTGGTTCCCAGCTCCCATGTTGGCTGTCTCACCACCACACAGAATTCCAACCCTGAGGAATCTGAGGACTTGCGGCTCTGTGGGCACCTGCACACATGCGTGTACACACACACACACACACACACAAACACACACACATGCCTGGAAGGATGGTTCAGTGGTTAAGAGCACTAGCTGCCTTTCCAGAGGACCTGGGTTCGATTCCCAGCACCTACATGGCAGCTCATTACACACACACACACACACACACACACACACACACACACACACACAGTTAAAACATCCTCATAAGTTAGTTATTAAAATGACTTTAAAGGCTAGGTTCACAATCAAAAAAATAAATGGTTAGTTTTAATGTGTGATTTTTTTTTATTTGAAAGCCCCCTTTTAAACCAGCATTGAAGTTTTAATTAAAAATGAGCAAGTTGTATCTTTTTTTGTTTTGTTTTGTTTTTCGAGACAGGGTTTCTCTGTGGTTTTGGAGCCTGTCCTGGAACTAGCTCTTGTAGACCAGGCTGGTCTCGAACTCACAGAGATCCGCCTGCCTCTGCCTCCCAAGTGCTGGGATTAAAGGCGTGCGCCACTGCTGCCTGGCGAGCAAGTTGTATCTTTTGTGTAACTTTTTTCTTTTTATCCTTTTTTTACTAGCTGAAGAGAACTGGTAGGGTTTTAAAGGCTTATTTAGCACTATCTGATGAGAACTTATCTCTACTATAGTTTTATAGGAAAGAATAAAATGTCTCTAAAATCACGAAGTTTGAGTAAGACATAATTAACAAAAATAATTACAGGGAAAATATTTGGTGCAACAAGTAAATTCCCCTAGAATATGATTTGGGTTCATGCAATTCCAATTTAAAAACAAGAAAGACTTTGGGGGGGGGGGCTTGACGAATTGAGAAACTTACATGGAGACATTTGAAAATAAAGGCAGACAACAACATATACAGTTTGCATTCTCTGTAGATTTTGTACCTATAGATTCAAACAAATGAGGAACAAAACGACTTGGGAAAATCTGTACGCTGATGTTGTGTGCTATTTCCCCCAAACTGAGACATTTCTCCTTGTAGAGAAATTCTTAAGACTCAGGAAGCTAATGAAACTTACAAGGTTTATGTATTAGCCAGGGTTCTCTAGAGTCACAGAACTTATAGAATAACTGTATCTGTCTGTCTGTCTATCTGTCTGTCTATCTATCTATCTATCTATCTATCTATCTATCTATCTATCTATCTATCTGGGAATTTATTGGAATGACTTACAGGCTGCAATCCAACAATAGCTGGCTGTGAATATAAAGTCCAAGAATCTAATAGTTGCTCAGTCCCCCGAGGCTGGAAGTCTCGGCTGGTCTTCTGTATAAGCTGGAATCCCAAAGTAGACTCCAATGCCAGTGAGGGAACGGATGTGCCGACAGGGCCAGGGCAACAGGCAAAGAACTGCCGAGCTCTCCTTCTTCCATTGTCCTCATTAGACTTCCAGCAGCAGGTGGAAGGTGTGGCCCGGGTTAAAGGTGTGCCTTCCAGCCTCCAGATCTGGATGAAAGGTGTGTGTCATCCTGTCTCAAGATATGGATCCAAAGCCTGTGTCTTTTAGTCTTAAGATCCCTATCACAGGTGTGCCTTCCATCTCTAGATTGTAATTCATTCCAGATATAGTCAAGCTGACAACCAAGAACAGCTATCATAGCTTGGGAAGCCCATAAAGTTAGAAGATTTACAGGACCACCCCCAGATATGATCAAAGCAGAAAATAACTGCTAGGGAGAGGAGACGGCCCAGTGGAGCTACAGTCTGGGCATGCCGCTTTCCTGGGTCATCAACCACGCAGAAATGGATTTTTCGGCAATGCCGCTGCTTTTGCAGTCACTCACGATCCTGTGGGTAAACCCAATACATTCGCAGGTTCAACCAGACAGATGCAGATGGGATCGCTTATTTAGTCTGTTGTCAGTGCCCTACATAGGATAAGCAGACACTTGTTCATGTCTCCCCGAGACAGGTCACAGAACACAAGCAATGCCTGAATACATACTGACACACATGAGTGAGGCGGGAAGGGGTCATAGCATGGCCCCTGTGACGGGTGCGCAGATATGCCATCCAGGTATGCCAATCCTCCTGAGGGAGGAAAACCAGAGACAATCCCAATACGACTACAGTCCCCCAAATGATACGAGAGAGTGTGCGTCCTTACTGTAGTGGCGATTACATGCTCTCTCCTGCAACCAAAGCCAAGCTGTCTCAGAACAGGATTCTGACGTAGCCATTGTCCTCTACAGAGTACGAATCAGCGTGCTTTCTTGATGAACAGCTCCACCCCGTGCCAGTATGAAGAAACACCCGAAGTAGCCGATGGACTAGAAAGCTCACATACTGCAATCACTGAAAGTACCTTGTCTGGGACAGGATGGCAAGGAGGCTGTGGTGGTTGTTACATGGCCTTTAATGTGTGGGTTATGGCATACAACCAAAGCTGAGCTGTCTGGTTAGGAAGAATGTGCCTAGGTAAGGGAGCATTCACAGGGGACAGGATCTATGGCTGTCATCCTCCACGTTAGTCTCTCGACAGTGAGGAAAAGATGACAGCTGCCAGGATGCAAGGTGAGGACAGACAAGTCACAGAAGTGCTAAGAAGCCCTTCCTGGGCTCAAAAAGCTGGGAACTCGTGGGAAGAAATGGACAGAAGGTGCACAGTGTGTGTGTGTGTGTGTGTGTGTGTGTGTGTGTGTGTGTGGCCTGGGAAGGATGGAGGGGGTGGTTGCAGGTGATATAAGACACTTGACCTTTAATACAAAAAAGGAGAAAAATCCATCCATGAGTCAGAATGCAGACGGGGTCTTTAATGTCCCAGTACAATAATCAGAGACCACTTTGCATCTGAATGGCCTGAGCTGAGACAAACCTCTCACAGTTCGGCTTGCAGCGGTATGGGATACGGGAGCAGAGGAGTCTGCCATAGCAGCTGCAAATCTGAATGTGGTGCCGGATACTGTCAACTTGACCTCGAGATCCACGTGCAGGGAGTTTCAGTGAGGACTGTCTCCATTAAGTTGGCCATTTTCTTGGTTATGTTACATGAGATGGGAATCCCCATCTACCTTGGGTGGTACCATTATTCAAGAAGAGAATTCTGAACTGCCTAAGAGTGGAGAAGCCTCCATGAGATGGAACTCACACCTGAAACTGTTACTGGGGCTAAGAACCTGTGGCTAGAACAGATCATTGCCGCTATGGAGAACATATATCATTCTGCTGAACTGACATAGTACTAAAATAATGCCTAGTGATTTAATGCTATATCGATAGATTCAGTGCATCTCCCAACCCTCATCAGAGTTATTTTTGTTGAAGATGGCAATTAAGACTGAGACCCTAATCTGATCAATGTACAGAGAATAAAGCCTGGGGAGTGTTCAGCACTATGTGGTACATCTGTATCCTGTATCTCCATGCAAGGCTCAGGGATCACTGTGCAAGAGCGGGCAGGAGCATGGACGACTACAAGGAAACACTGCTTTCTGGACACAGCAGAGTGGCTGTATACGCCAAGCCACAGCAGTGGTGACAGCACACACAAGACCTCCGAGTTCAGCCAGACAAAAGCCAGCAGGAAGGTGGCAAAGTGACGTCTGTAGCTGAGGAGCTATTGCTGTTTTCTTTAAGGGGATGACCCCAGGGGTGAGTGAGCTAACCCCACTCCAGGGCTGGGCCCACGCCCAAGAGTATCTGGGTAGCACAAACTGGACTCAATGGATTTTAAAGGAGAGAAAGACAACACAAAGTCGGGTGGGTGAGGAGGTAGGGGTTGATCTGGGAAGAACTGGGGAAAGAGAAATGAATATGATCAAAATACAGTGTATAGAATTCTTCAGGAAGTAATGGAAGCATTATTTTAGATGGAGGAGTGGGGGTTTGGAGGGTAGTAACACGGTTAGGAACACTTTTTGCTCTTGTGGAGTTTCAGGCTCGGTTCCTAGCACCCAGTGGTGGCTCACGACCATCCCTAACTTCAGTTCCAGGGCATCTGATGCTTTCTTCTGACCTCTGTGGGCACTGGGCACACACGTGGTACACATGACATGCCAGCAAAACACTCACATATAAGCAAAATAATCTAAACATTTTTTCTTCAAAGGAGTGGAGAAACTAAGCTGAGCCTTTAAGGGGCACACACTAGTTCACTGTGCTTTGCTCTTGATGGTGGAAATCATGTGACGGTTCTCTTAAACCCCTGCTGCTGTGATTTCCCATGATAGACCGCAAGTTTTAGCTGAATAGACCTTTTCTTGCTTAATTGCTTTGTTAGGGCATTTCATCACATTTTATCAAAGCAATGGGAAAGCAAACTAAAACCTGAGCCCTCCCCCCCCCCCGAACTAGCTCACACAAGCCATTAAAGACAACAGATCACTGCCAGCTGAGGGCCTCGTGGGTATCAGAGATGGGAAAGGGGAGGAAGGGCAGGCATTAATGAGGAAGCTGAAAATGAGAGAGGCAGTCTTTGGTGCTCAGTTTCCTGGGCCAAAGAGAACTGTGTTCACGGCTGAGTTAACAAATTGGTTTAGCAGAGACCTCCAAATTGGTGTGGGGCTTCATTGGCCTCGCTGAGCCCCGTGGCTCGATATTTTCTCTACAAAATAAGAGACATGCTGGAAAATTTGAGTTATATAAATTGGGTTCAAAGGATGCCAAGGACTGAGGAGGAGATGGAAAAAGAGATCAGCAACCAAGGGGGTTTGTGTTGGTCACACACAGGCATATGCTGCAAGATTTTTGTCCGGGTGGGTTTCCTAAGGAAAAGCAGACCCCAAAACACTGTGCTAGTGAGGTTTTAAGGCCTGAAAAACATTCATGGAAGACATAAATGGCAATATGGTACAAGGAGAAAATGATTATATTTGTTACAGGAGTGGACCATTATTCCCCTAGACTGTGCTGTGCACATTTCTTCCCTGCAAGGAGTCACACTGAGGTAAAGACTATTTTTTCAGCCCAGGGCTCTGTCTGCAGCCTGTCATGACTGAAGGTCAGTTCTAGAGGCAGGTGTACACAGCTGTCGGGGCCACACAGTACAAGCTGGCCCTCCCAAGACCACTGAGTGTAGAGAGACGTACTGTGGCCCCACTCAGCATCAGTACCCATATGCGAAGGATGGATGGCTCGGGGAAAGTGCCTGGATTATGGAGGCTAGGTGAGGACGTCACTTTTCCGTAACATAGCTTCTTTTGACTTAACCCATCCTCCTCTAAGTAACCGCTGACCCATGCACCTGCAAGCAATCCTAGTTAGTTCATTGGTTCAAGCTGGATTAAGGTAGAATCTGGCTTATTTTCTTTTTGGTATGTTGCTGGTGCTCTATCTGAAGTGAAGAGGAATAGAGGTATTTGTTCACATCTTCCAAGAAAAAGTTACATGAGAGCTGAGTATGCAAAGTTGTTTGTTTGGTTTTTTTGGTTTGTTTTTTTTTTTTTTTTTTTTTTTTTTTTTCCTTGCCATTATTTCCTGAGCAACACAGGATAGCACAATTTACATTGTAATCATCATTTAAAATAATCTAGGGGTGCCGGGTGGTGGTGGTGCACGCCTTTAATCCCAGCACTCGGGAGGCAGAGGCAGACAGATCTCTGTGAGTTCGAGGCCAGCCTGGTCTACAAGAGCTAGTTCCAGGACAGGCTCCAAAGCCACAGAGAAACTTTGTCTTGAAAAACCAAAAAAAAAAAAAAAATCTAGGGGTGATCTCTCTCTCTCTCTCTCTCTCTCTCTCTCTCTCTCTCTCTCTCTCTCTCTCTCTCTTTCTCTCTCGATGCCACCCAATGAAAGAATGGATAAAGACAATGTTGTACATTTACACAACGGAGTATTACTTGGCCATTGAAAAAAAAGACATCATGGAATTTGCAGGCAAATGGATGGCACAAGAAAAACAATCATTCAGAGTGAGGTATTCCACACCAAGAAAGACAAATATAGTTTGTATTCACTTATGAATAGATAGAAGCTGCTAAGTCAATGATAACCAAGCTACAATCTGTAGCGCCACTGAGGTTAGATAAAGACTAGAGGGTGCAGAGAAATCTCGTTAGGAAAAGGAAGTAGAACAGATAATGATCTGCGGGAGCCCACGTGTGCGAAGTTCCCATCTGGAGTCATTTGTAACTTAAAGTCATTTGAGTTCAAGCTTGCCTGCTCTACTTTTTCTTATAACCTTGGGGCTATGACAGTCTTCTGATTTAGCTCGTGAGAAAAGAACACTCTATCTGGTAGACAGTGTACTGCTGATGACAAACCTCAGGAACATCAAAATAGAAAATAAGGCTGCTTCCGGGCAGCAAGCACATGTTGGAGAGGAGACTGCTCACTCAATGACAGGAATGGTCTTGTGGTTAGATACTGACTGACCACCTGTGCTATGCTTTGTTCTGCTTAAATAAACTCGGGGCTGCTTTGGCATGGCCAGACAGACCTCCCTATTCTATCCTGTCTTCTGTTTCTTCTGACTTTTCTTTGGCCTCAAGGATCCTCTATCTGTGGACCCTAGCTGACCTTTTAGGCTCCTCCAGTGAACCTTTGCAGAGGTGGGGGGAGGCTGGAACAGAAACAAGTGGGGAGGGAATGGAAGAGGGGGATGAGGGAGGGAATATGGGGAGAGACAGCTAAAATCAAGGGCTGTTTGAGGGGCAATATGTAAACCTAACATAGTAGAAGCTCCCTAAAATCTATACATATATAAAGGTGATCTAAATGAAATCAACAAATAATGGGGAAACAAAGTCCCAACTGTCTGTCTCTCCACCTCCACCAAATGAAGCTTCCAGTACCAGAACTGGGTTACATCTAACTAAGTTGTTAGGCAAAGGGGTCCCATAGAAATTCCCAAACAACCCAGGCCGTTGCCAAGACTATAGGTTGCTCTCCGGAAATGGAGCATGACATCATTGCTGAGACAGCACCCACACAATGGATTGAATATGGAGAAGTTGAGCTGGTGCCCACATAGAGCATTCATTCCTACATTCTAGTGTCTTTGGTAGAGGAGGATATCCTCCAGACAGCCAAAGGAGAAATATAAATGCTAACCCAGACACAGACCCTTTGATCTACAGTGGTGTCCTGGCTGCAAGATTTGCTAGTGCAATCCTGGCACAAAGTTTGTGGGAGTTCTGAACCAATACCTGATTGGATCTAAGGCCACTCACTGAGATGGAACCCATACCCAACACTGCTTGGGCGATCAAGAAACAAAAACTAGATAGGCCTGGGAACTAGGGTAAAAACAAATACTATTGCTCTTAAAAATGAAGCAATCAAATGACTCCTAATGACATTCTGCTATATACATAGATCAGTGCCTTTCTTATCAGAGAGGCTTCTGCCTGCAGCAGATACAGAGACCCATGGCCAGACATTATGCAGAAAGTAAGAAACCTTGGGATACCCAACCCGTTTGTCTCCATTACATTCCACCCCACATGCTCCACCCCGGGCTCACGGAACCCTATGGAGCTGAAGGTAGAAAATAAGAGCCCTCTAAATCAACAGGATCAACATGCAGAAGAACTCTGATTGGTTTAATAAAAGGCTGAATGACCAAATGGCTAGGCAGGATTTCCAAGCACAGAGGACACTGGGAAGAAGGAGGGTAGAGATGCCAGGATGCAGAGCAAGCAGCATGGGCATCTTTAAGTAAAGGTAACCGAGCCACACAAAAGAACATAGATTAAATGATATAGATTAATTTAAGTTCTAAGTGCTAGTTAGAAACAAGCCTAAGCTATTAACCAAGCTTTCATAATTAGTAATAAGTCTCTATGTTGTCTTTTGTGAGCTGGTAGCCTGAAGAAAAATTTTCCTACAGAGACAGCATGCACAGGGCCTGCATGGGTCTGCACCGGGTCCTCTTTGTATATTTTATGGCTTCCAGTTTAGTGTTTGTATGAGATTCCTGAGTGTGCGAATGAGTAGTTCTCTGAATCTTGTGCCTTTTCTTGGGCTCTTTTCCTTCCTTTTGTCTTACCCAACTCCAATGTGTTAGGTTTGTTTTACCTGTTGATTTGGATGGGAGGAGAGGTGAAGACAGGTGGATGGGAAGCGTTGGGGGAAGATAAACCATAATCAGAGGATATTGTGTGAAAACATCTATTTTCAATAAAAGAAAAAAAAGATGTCAGCTGAGGATTCCAGACAGACCCAAAAGGGCTTGCTGAGTTTAGGAGGCAGGATTGAGCTCAGGCAACTCAACTAAATGTGTACAGGTTTGATTTTTCAACAATACTTCAATACAGCTGTGAAAACTGGTAAAAAGCACACTATAAAATATTAAATATCAATCAGAAGTGACAGAGATATGCACCTGCAAATATTCTCCCTTCCACCAGTCCCCCTGACTGGTTTCTCTCCACCCACCAGGTCCTGCTCACTATCTCCTGCAGCCGCTTATGAAATAACCACTCTGAGACTTAATATTACATAATCTTTGGTCTATTAGCTCAGGTTTCCTATTAACTAACTCTTAAATCTTAAATTAACCCATTTCTATTACTCTCTATTTTACCCCGAGGCTCTTGCTCCTTGGGCGGCTACATGACATCTGCCTGACTCAGCCTTCTTTCCTCCCCTATGGCTCCTTGGGTTTCCCATCTTGATATATTCTGCCCCACCACAGGCCAAAGTGGCCTGTTTAATAACCAATGGTAATAAAACATATTCACAGCACACAGAGGGGAATCCCACATCAGAGATATATCTAATAAACACCTCTAAGTTAAAAAATAAATGCAAATAATCATATAAAATACACACACATGTGTGTGTGCGTGTGTGTATATATATGAGACAGAGTTTCCCCTTACAGCTAATCTACTCAGTTTACAAGAAATAAATTTTTACTTTGTCAAGTGATTACTAAATTATTTTTCCTAATAAAAAGTATTCCTTTTGCCGGGCGGTGGTGGCGCACGCCTTTAATCCCAGCACTCGGGAGGCAGAGGCAGGCGGATCTCTGAGTTCGAGGCCAGCCTGGTCTACAAGAGCTAGTTCCGGGACAGGCTCTAGAAACTACAGGGAAACCCTGTCTCGAAAAACAAAACAAAAAAAAAGTATTCCTTTTATTTTTGAGATATAATTACATCATTATCCCTTTCCACCCTGAACCCCTCCCATGTACTCCTCCTTGCTCTTTTTCAAATTCATGGCCTCTTCCTCATTAAATTTGTTACCTATGAATTCCTAAATACACAAAAGCACACCCTTCAAAAACTGTGCCTTTGGTTGTCAGGCTTTGATAGCAGACACCTTTACCTGGTAAGCCATCTCACCAGCCCAAATATTTTTGCCTGTTGTGCCTGCATGTATGTCTATGTATGTATACTTGATGCCTGCAGAAGCCAAAAAAGGTTCTGGATCCCCTGGAGCGGAAGTTCTAGATGGATGTGAAATATCATAGGGGTGCTGGGAACCAAACCCAATTTCTCTGAAAGTGTAGTCAGTGCTCTTAACCACTGAGCCGTCGTCTCTGTCCCTTGCATCCATTTTTAATTCAGACATATAATTGTGTTTAGTGGTTTGTTTAAGGTGATGTCACACTGCATAGCCTGACTAACCTGGAACTCAGCAGGCAAATCAGGCTGACTTCAACTCATGGAGATCTATCTGCCTGCCTCTGCCTTGTGAGGGTCAGGATTAAAGATGTGTGCCACCACGACTAACTTTAATTCTTGTCTTAATGAGATCAAAAGCCCCACAAGGGAACCTTGATTTCCTGGGTATCACATGATGGCTCTGCTCAGGCTCCCCATGACCTCTGATAATACTTCTTCCCTACCTTTTAATTCTTTAATTGGCAGAGAAAATGATCTCACTCTTGCACCCTTATGAGACTGACGCGCTACCTACTGCGCTAACGAGGCACCTCTTGCACCCTTAAGTGGTATCAAGTGGGTGAAAGCCAGAGGGCCTGCGTTCCAGTTCCCAGACTTACATAAAAGGTGGGCAAGGCCATACTGCCATAACCCCAACATGTGGGGCAGAGACCGGTAGATGGCCGGAGCTTAGTAGTGGCCAGTAAGCCTTGCTGGAACAGTGAACTTTGGTTCAAAGAACCACTGTCTCAAAAGCAAGGTCAATCATGAGAGAGGAAGACCTGATTCCATCTCCTGCTTCTGCATGTACATGCAACACACATGTGGGTGTCCCAAACACACCCCAAAGATCAACAGAACAGACATGGGCATGCAGCACACATGTGGGTGTACCCCAAACACCCCAAAGATAAACAGAACAAACATGTATATGCAGCATGCACGTGGGCACCCAACCCCCACACACCCCAAACATCAACAGGAAAAACAAAAAGATGCTGAACTTCCCTGTCAGAAGAAATACACAAACAATACTGAGACACCGCTTTAATTGAGTCCGAAATTACAAGCCCAGGTAGCTGCAAGTGTTTACCACGTTTACCTGAGAGTATGGTATGAGAGTTTCAAACTGTTGATGAAGCTCGAGTAGCTGAATTAGCTCTGCATTCTTTTTGGCTTTTTCTTTAATCAGGTTAATGTAATGTTCAGGATTTTCTGCGAACGAATACGCAGCATCTCTGCTGTTGAAAGTGTAGTATTTTTCTTTATATTTCAAAATTCCAATGGTTGGATTTCCTGTGAAAATTAAGAACAGCAACCTGACTAGGCATCTTTTTGTGATAAGCCATAGGACCAATGTTGCTGTGGTTTTGGATTGTTTCGGTGGTGTTGGCAATTCACCCAGAGCCTTCCAAATGCTAACCAATACTCTACCACTGAGCTACACGTCCATCCCACATGCTCCATTTTAACATGTCACTTCCATCCTTGTTTTGTTAAAATGTTATTAAATGAGAAATATGTAAGTTCATATTAAAGTATATACTTTATTTTTAAGGTTAATATATATATATATATATATATTTTAAAAGATTTATTTATTACATATACAGTGTTCTGCTTGCATGTATACTTGCAGGCCAGATGAGAGCACCAGATCTCATTACAGATGGCTGTGAGCCACCATGTGGCTGCTGGGAATTGAACTCAGGACCTCTGGAAGAGCAGCCAGTGCTCTTAACCTCTGAGCCATCTCTCCAGCCCCAGTTAAAATATATTTTATGACCAGGCAGTGGTAGTGTATACCTTTAATCCCAGCACTCAGGAGGCAGGGGCAGGTGGATTTTTGTGAGTTAGAGGCCAGCCTGGTCTACAGAGTGAGTTCCAGGACAGCCAGGGCTGTCTCAAAAAAAAAAGTATATGTGTCTGGAGAGATGGCAGAGAAGTAAAATTAAAAAGAACTCTTGCACAGACTCAAATTAGGCTCCCAGCACCTTCATCTATAGGCTCGTGATCTCCCGTAACGCCAGTCCTCAGAGATTCCGTGCCTTCTGGCCTCCACAGTCCCTGCACTCACATGTACATAGCACCAGATGGACATGTGCATATACACATGATTTAAAAATAAAATAAATTAGGGCATGGAGAGACGGCTTGGTCCTGAGTTTGGTGCACAGCATCCTTTCAGAGGACTCATGACTGTCACTCCAGATCCTCTCCTCAGCACCAAAGGTGCCACACACATGCTGCCTTTGCTTACACGGCAAAACACACACGTACAAATAAAAAACACAAATAACTCTTTAAAAACTGAGTTTTATATAACAACCTTCCTATACAGATGAAATATGTGTAAAAAATCTTATGAAAACCATTTAGTCTGTTTGACAAAATTTATAAACCTACTTAAATTAATCTGATTACTAAAGTGTAGAAAACATGAGGTCCTTCGGCTCACAGACAATCACTAGGGAAACCAGAAATGTTAAACACAAAGGGCTGCCTCTTCAATAGGGGACATGTACCCCTGTTTCCACTCAGAAGGCTGGGAATGGACATAGTTACTAGCCTGGTGATCTGTGCTGTCTGTAGGGCCAAGACACATCTGAATCCCCAGACTGTGATGTTTCTCCAAAACCCTTCCTCTCTAGACCTGTATCCTGAGCACTGCTTCTCAGTCAACAGAATCCACCTTTATGGAAGTGGTCACAAGCACTTTGCAAAAGAGTTCCAATGTAGTCACAGCTTTAGCTTTACTGGTGATAGTTTCCTGGTGATAACTGTCACCAGGAAACTTTCTTCCAAAGTGTACTATACTTCAATATGTCAAAGATAAACTGTCCCATGTCAGACACTAGAAGTTTGAACCCAAACTGGCCACCGAGTCGCGATGAATTGGATTTCCTTGTCTCACATGCATGGTGACCTGCTGGCCCTGGTGTTTGCAGAGAGCCCACACTAAAGCAGTGGTGTGTGTATACAAGAGAGAGTGTGTGTGGTGTATGTGCATACATATGTGGAGATGTGTACGGGGCTAGTGGAGACAAGAAGACATCTGGCTGAGTGTGGTGGTGCACACCTTTAATAATAGAACCCAGAAGGCAAGGCAGGATTTCTGTGAGTTTGAGGCCATCATAGTCTACATAGTGAGTTCCAGGACTGCCAGAACTAAATAGAAAGACCTTGTTTCCAAAGAAGAAGAAAAAGAGGAGGAAGAGGAGGAAGAGAAGGAGGAGAAGGAGGAGGGAACATCTGGGGTCCTTCTCTATCATTCTCCACCCAATATTCCTCTGAGACAAGTTCTCTCATTAAATCTGGAGTTGGGCTGGCAGACTACAAGCCCCAGCTATCTGTTTCTGTGCCCTGGCTGGCTCCGTGCCAAGGTTATAGGACTGTGTACAGTCACAGTCAAAGCTAGCTTTTTAATGTGGATTCTAGGAATTTGAACTTAGGTCTTTCACTGCTGCTCAGCTTACCCACTAGCCATGTCCTCAGCCCCCAGCTCTTCTTACCCACTAGGCCAGGTCCTCAGGACCTAGTATACTGTTTCCAAAATTGCTCTATAAGAACTACAAAAGTATGGCATCTGTTCCTCAGTGTAGATTTGTATATTTTCCTCTATAAAAAGACTATGGATTATTACATATCCAAATGCCATGTGGAAAGTATACAGGAAATGGTCTTATTTACTTTCTCATTTACTTTTCCAACAAATGGTTGTTGACCCTCTTCTTGGAAAAGAGAGATACAGTAGAAAAACAAGTACCTACTCACAACAAATCACAAATATATCAAAGGTCAAAGAATGACCTGTGATATGGGAATAACTAACTGAAAAATAAAGCAAGCAAGAAAATTAAATGCATAATAAAACAAAAGAGTAGGAGATTGGTATTTTAAAAAATGGTAATGATGGAAGGCTTAGTAAAATGAACGAATAGAGAATGAGTTGGGGTAGAGTGATCGAGAGAAAGACATGAAGTCATCTGGGAAGGACAAATGTGACAGCACGGTGAGCCAGTATCGCACTGGGTGTCAGCCATATTGTCTGCATTCCCAAACAGTAAAAGACATTCCACCAAGTAAAAGACATTCACCTCTGAGTGAGCAGCTGCTGGCGCCTAGGCAATGGTGCAGTAAGCAGAGATAACACAGCAAGAGGAGGCAAAAGGACCAGCACTGATGTATTCAGGGAGGACTCTGAGACACATAGCCTGACAGCCCTCTACATTCCTGTTTCTCTTTATTACTAACACAGCTGGTAGATTGTCTGTCTCTACCTCACTGCCATGTTTCTAGTGTGTTTGTTCCTCACAACAACATAAAGTATAAGCTACTTTATTCTCTCTACCATGCAAGCATAGAATTCCAGAAATTCTGTGACAAAAACAATGGCCAACTATAAAACAGAAAAATAAGAAAGAGATCAAGAAAAAGGATGAGGTTAATGGAACAAAGTAAATATTGGGCAGTTCTTTCCAATTGCTTGTGCTGTAGTCTGTCCTGGTTTGTTTTCTGTTGCTATGATACAACACGGGCTGGTACCAGCTCGGGGAAGGAAATGGTTCATTTCAGTTTACAAGCTCACAAGTCCATCACTGAAGGAAGCAAGGTAGGAACTCAAGCAGGAATCTAGAGGCAGGAACTGAAGCAAAGAGCCATGGAGGAACCCTGCTTGCTGGCATGCTCTCTATGACTTCTGCTGCTGCCTCTCTTACAGACCCCAAGCCTAGAAATGCTACTGTCCACAGTTGGTCGGGCCCTCCTATGTTAGTTAGGAGGCCTCTCAGACATGTCCCGAGGCCAACATGACGGAGGCAATTCTTTCATTGAGGGTTCCTCTTCCTACACATGTGGAAAACTAGAGCAAACTATAACACAGCCCTAGTGGCTTTTTGTCATTCTCACCTCACACAACACTTTTTGAATAATAATGAAATGCCTCTATATTGAATTTACTATTTATTTTGGAAATATAATTTCATGTTTTATATATATACATATATATATACACATATATATACATGGAGGGTAGCTGCAAAGAGATCAAGAACATTTTTAAGTGAACACATTAGTTAAATAAGTATACCTTTTTCAGTTAACTCTTCTAAAGACATGCTTTTTAGCACCGCTAAACCATGTTTCTGGACTCCTGCAGTACACATGAATCATCCCCTTTTCAAGGCACTGCAGAAACCGTGTTACATACATACATAAATACATACAGTTCTTTGCTATAAAATGTGAAATGTGAAATGATCCAAAATCAGAAACAATTTGAATTCTTTCATGATGCTACAAGCAGGAAATTAACATGGTAAATCACAGTAAAAATCTGGGTACACTAAAATCAGTGTACACTCTCAGTATACAATGTCTGTGGAACATGATTGGTTTTTGTTTTTAAATGTGGGTTCCATCCCCTAATACATGTCCTTTTCCAAATCCACAATTAGAGATCCTTTTGGCCTGAATTATTTTAGGTCAGGGACAGTCAACCGGTTACACCTCTCACCACCCATTTCTTACAACCTCTGCTGAATCCACCAGATTATACTGGAGGCTCCGTGGGTGAGGAAACCGGACCATCTCCACAACTCCTGCCTGCTTCCCCATCTGTCTCACAGGACAACCAGGCTGATACAGTAAGTACTCGGTACGGGACCGACATCAATCACGAAGGCAGACCGTTACCTCCAACAACGCACCTGGGAGAAGAAGACCGCCTGTTGCACCAAACGTGTAGCCACAAAACCCACGGTACTGAATTACCAGTTTATCAAAATTTGCTGTTGTTTCTGGAAAAAGCCAATCCAGTTTTATGAAATCTGGCACGTGTACTCTTTCGTCTAAAATGAAAGAGAACAGGAAATGGCTTATATCCCTTGAGAAGATGCAATCTCCTAAATGAATCAGCAGAAGGTCATTCTACACATTTCTATCATCTACACTGTTTCTGATGGACAAATTCCCCTTGGTCCCACTCATCGCGGTGGCATTCCTGTAAACAAGCATGGATGCCCCAGTGACTGTCCGCATCTGAGTCAGGAACTCGCTAGAGCGAATGTGGAAGCAGAACTTGGGCCTTTCAGAAAGAGCTGCTTTGCAGCTGAGGGAAAGCAGACCAAAGCTCTTCGTCAGGGTATGCAATGTTTCCTGCTGCCACACAGTATATCACCCAAGGAGATGAGCAGCAAGAACTGTTATGTGACCAAGAGGATCTTCTTCTTTCAAGACACCACTTTGAATAGTCCTTATATAACTAGACTGTGTCTCAAAATGGTAGAGAAAATCCCCAACAGGAAGAAGATGTCTTTTACTAGCTTGACTTTGATGAAAGGGTATACAAATTTTGTTCTTTAGACTTTTTTTCTTAACTAGTTACTTTTATGCTGCATGCATATGTGAGTGCCTACACATGTATGGATGTGCACCGCATGCATGCCTGCTGCTCCAGAGACAGAAAAAGGTGCAGGGGTCCCCTGGTGCCACAGACGCAGGCCGTTACTTGGGTCCTCTGCAAGAGCACTGAGTGCTCAACCTCTGAGCGTCTCTCCTGCCTGTTCTCTTGACTTTACAGACAGCTCGTCACACCAGCTGCTTTACCTAAGTGGACAACTAAAATGAAAAATTAGATACAAATGATATCTTCATGAAAAACTATTTTCCAGATTCCTGACTTTTACAATCGCACATATAGTTCTAATATGTCCGATTCCAGACCTAAACAGCCAACGTCCTGTTTGTCCTGACCTTGTATCTACAACTAACAGTAGGTCTAACTTGGAAAAAAAAATAAATGTTTTATCCTGATATGCCTAAGATCTCTAGGAATGATGAGCAGGTAAAAATTAAATTCTTTTAGAAAAATATTGGTTCTCCCAATTCATTGGAGAATTACCTGATCAAATCCTCTAAAGAAGAAAAAGTTCTTACTCCAGTAGGAAATGACATCTCTAAATCTAAGAAGTTGCAGCTTAGCTGAACACCCTCCAGTGAACTTACTTCAACTTTTAAATTGAAGTAAATTAAATTCAACTTTTAAATTCCGTTTTATATCTGCTTAGACGTGCTGTTGTAACAAAGTCACATAAGTAATAAAACAGGTACTAGAGGATTTTAGGGTATCCTGGTATTCATCTTTCAGGTTTTATGTTTTCTAATAATTTAAGAAAGGGAGTCACTGTGATATTCTTATTTTCTACTTTTACCAAAGTAGAATTTGAAAGAGAAATTAGTAAATTATCTAATTTCATTTTTCTGCAAAAAAGTGAGTATTAAGTTCTAACCCCTACTTCAACACTTCTCGTGAATTTTAGATTGTCTTTAACTAAAATAGAAAATGTAAAAAATTGATGAAATGATAGAAGTTTGACTAGTAATTGGCAATAATGTCAACCTTTCTATAAGAATAAATGTGTCTTTTAAAGGGCCTAAAATTAACTCAATTAATTTTATAAGAATAAAATGAATTGGTTCATAAATCTCAACTTGATACTAGATGTGTAGCAAATAACATTCTCTATATGGAGCTTTATCTGCAACAATTATGGCAAAAATGTTTCTCAGTATGCAACTGCAAAGCCAGTACTTCAGAAATGCAAATGCATAAACACACGGAGCCAAGGCACGAAGGGCTACAATAAGATGCATTTTCTGGACAGCAAGATATTCAGTTTCCATATCTATATTTTTCACATTTTTTGAGATAGGGTCTCTTGTAGCGCAGGCTGGCCTTGAACTTACTGTGTAGCCTAGGCTGGACTTGAACTCCTGATCCTCCTGCCTCTACCACCTACACACTAGAAACTAACTGTGTGTGTCACAATGTCTGTTTTTTTCGTATCTTCTATAATGAGCACCAGTCTTCCACGATTATGATGTTTAGGGTTTTATCAGGAAGCTATAGAGTAAAAGTTTTAAAGCAAAAAGAGTGACTTGAAGCTAACAGCAACTTTAAAGAGGAGGAGATAATGGTTAGTGTGCCTTACCTATGTGCTCCTTTATTCTAAAGACGTCAGTTTTCACAGTGACATCATCCAGAAGACCCTGGATCACCTTCTCGGGAAAGAGAAGCTCATGAGTGCCCAGGAACAGCTCCAGGTTAGTGGTCAGATTGCTGAGGACACTAATCAACACCGTCTCATCCTGGAAGCTCATCCACAGGCTTGCCAGTGCAATGAATATAGGCTAGAGAGAGAAACACTGAAAACGTAACTGCACGGCGGAGTCATCACTGTATTCGGAAAACTAAATATGAGTCAGAAAAAATCATTTTTTATAAAGTCAAAATTTTATATGAAACTAGAGAAGGCTTCTGAGTCAAGAGGAGGGAAACCTGTGTTTCTTTCAAAGTTTTTCATTTGCCATAGCTGTTATAAAGGTATTTACTCAGAAAGTAAGCAGCACAAATGACTCATTATAGTTGATTTATGTGGCCCAATGACGAATCCAAAGAACCAGGAGCACATACATGTGCATCTCACACACATCAAGGGAGCAGGGAAATACAATTGTTATTCACGGTAAAGGTTAGCAAATGACTTATCAAACAAACAGAAAATCAACCAGGCCTCACATAAGTTTGATTTTAAAGGCAATGTTGACAGTGACTGCAGAAAGTTATCAAAGTCTCAAATGTCTATACCCATGGGAACGCACGCACACTTTGCCACTCCCTGTTCAGAGCAGGGCTGCAGTGTTCTATAGTGTGGTGCTGTTATCCAGAGAGCCGATGCACAGTGAATAAAGGGTTACCTTCCTTTCAGCTAAGATGTAAGCTATCAGCTCTGTGCCAGATACATGAGCACAGTCTCCCTCCCTCCCTATCTATCTCTCTCTGCCTCCCTCTTTCTCTTTGCCTTCTCCCCTCCCTCTCTCCCTACTCCTGTCTGCGGGGCAGTGTGCAGAGGCCAGGGGTTGGTGGTGGGTATCTTCCCCAATCTCTCTCTGTCCTATTTATCAGAATCGCTCGCTGAACCTGGAGCTCACTGATTGGCCAGAAACCCTCCTGGCTCTGTCTACCCAGCACCACACCTGGCTTGTTCACAGTGGTACCGGGGATCTGAACTCAGGTGCTTGTGTGGCTGCACCAATTAAGCTACCATCTCAGCTCTATAAGCACACTTTCAATGTTACAATGGACTGCTTCTGTTGCCATAGATATTATGGTCATTATTACCAGAGAGTATCATTTCCTTCAGTAACAACTGCCCTCATCAAACAAACAGCAGGCTATTACTAAGACATAATCATTAAGAACAGGACCATCTTGTATAAAACTACTACATTGTATACGATATTATCCTAATGGAATACAATTATAAGGAATTTTGAACTGATTTATAGGACTCAAAAGGATGTTCAGCCTAAAGAAATTACACCTGCCATGGTGGCCACACGCCTGTATTCCGGCACCCGGGATGTGGGCACAGGAGGATCCACAGTAGAGGACAGCATGGGGTATCTACTGAGCTACAGAGTGGGGTACTGACTCAGAAAACAAGCAACAGCAAAACCCAAAGGCTAGGAATTAGCTCAGCACTAGAGTGCGTGCCTCTTTGTGCACAGCTGGGTTTGATCGCAGGGGAGTAGTTTAGGCAGGTGAGATGACTCAGTGGGTCAACGCGCTCACAAGCCTGACAACCCAAGTGTGGTTCCAGGATCCCACTAAGAAAGTAGAGACCCTCTCTGCCCTCCACATGTGGCATGCCCCTTTGCCATCATAAATAAAATTTAAAAAAAAATACATTCAAAAAAGTCAAAGTGCCAGGCTGTGGTGATGCACGCCTTTAATCCCAGCACTTGGGAGGCAAAAGCAGGTGGGTCTACAAGAGCTAGTTCCAGGACAGGCTCCAAAGCTACAGAGAAACCCTGTCTTGAAAAACCAAACCAAACCAAACAAAACCAAACCAAACCAAACCAAACCAAACAAAACAAAACAAAACAAAAAGCCAAAGTTCCTGAGGGTGGTGGTGCACACCCGTCATCCCAGCACCCAGGGACAGAGGTGGGTGGATAGTTGTGAATTTGAAGCCAACATGGTCCACATAGCAAGTTCCAGGTCAGTTAGGGCTGCTCTGAGAGCCTGTCTCAACAAACAGTGTCAAAGAGGATGGCAGCTACTTACAAAGACTTGTGATGTTGGGACAGCTGTCTTTGATTTTACTATCATTTTTAATTGTTCCAGTTGAGCTGCTAATTGTTTTATCATCATTTCCACTTCTTGAGCACAAGTAATCACATCCGACTGTGAAGACAGCATACTGTATTAATATTTTATCATTTCACTATAAATGCCACGTGTTAAGCCTTATCTGCTCCCAACCACGACAGTGACGTTGTGAGAGCCACTCCCTGTCAGTGTGTAAAACACATGCTCTGAATTAAAAGTGTTGCAAACACACATATCACTATTTAATTATACCATGTTTCTAATCATACTATCAAGTGCTAAAGAGAATTCTTCCAAGTAAGTTCCACTAAGATCAATCCTAACTTGGCTGTTTCTATTTTAATCACCAAGGCAATGAACCTTCCTAAGGTCACCTCCCTCGTGAGTCACCTCGTTCTCAAGCGACTGCGTTATATGGAAAATGACAGACTTTGTGACAGTAACTCACCAAAACAGTCTGAAGGAAGATCTCGTACTGTCGAATGTTGTACAGCGCTTCCTTTAACATATACGGCTCAAGCTCTTTGGCCATGAGCGGGTTCTTCATTACTTTCTCAAGGATGGCTGTGTAGCGAAAGGCCTGTTCCTGAGCAATCTGAAGCTGGGAGTCGATATGCTGTGTGGTGGCTGGGATTGCTTCATGGAGAATGGCTGGCACTGTTTGTCAGGGTGTGAGAGAAGAGGCACGAGGGAGTGGGGGAAGAATCAAGGAAAAGGAGATCAGAAAGTAATTGCATTTTAAAGACTAAAGTGAGTCAGATTTTCCTTATCAGATTGATAATAATGAGGCAGATTTTTCATGGTCCCACCCCATACAGAAAAGAACCTGTCAAAACAAAAACCAGTGTC
Organism: Arvicola amphibius; assembly: GCF_903992535.2. NCBI lineage: Eukaryota > Metazoa > Chordata > Mammalia > Rodentia > Cricetidae > Arvicola > Arvicola amphibius. The sequence continues at coordinate 89,765,736 of NC_052057.2, forward strand.
AGAATAATGAGAGAAAGTAGAATCAGGTCCACTTTTCTCACTAAAATCTAGAAAATTCAGGTAAATTGTGGTGCCATGTATTAGCCATGCTCCTTTAGAAAAATAACATTTAAAATGTAAGTATGAGCCTTATCTGTACTCTGGATATAAAGAAGTCTAGCAATAAAAGACACTCTCTGACTGGTGGGAAGTTGATTTTTTGGAATTTTGATGTTTATTTACTGTGTAGGAGCATTCTGTCTATATACATCTGAGCAGCATGGCCACGGGGGCCAGAAGCAGGTGCCATATCCCATGGAAATGGAGTTGCTATGTCATGGAATGGTTCTGAGCCACCATACGGTTGCTGGAACCAAACCCTGGTCCTCTGAAAGAGCAGAAGACACTGAGTCAACTCCCCAGCCCCAGAATTTGATAGTGTACAACAAGTCTTAAAATAAAAAATAAACAACAATAATACCCTCATTGGGTTAGGGGTATAACTCAGTAATCTCTAGCTCACAAACACAGCGAGGAAGGGGGCAGGCAGGGTGGCTGGCTGGCTTCCCCTGGTGCTAGCTAGACCAGGGATCTGTGATTAGGTAAAGATGGGAAAGCCTTATCAATGGAACTGCAAAAGTCTAAATTCATATGAAATTCCTTCTACCATTAGATCCTTTATTAGATATTTCCTAAGTATTTTCAAACTTACAAATAAAGAATGCAGTATGGGGCTGTGTGTGGTGGTGTGAGCTTTTCACCCCAGCTCTTGGGAGGCTGAGGCAGGTGGATCTCTAGGAACCAGAGGCAAGCCTGGCATATATAGCAAGTTCCAGGCTATTCAAGGCTACACAGTGAGATTCTGCCTAAAAATAAAAAGAGCATTATGTATATAACAACACAGAAGTTGTTCCTGAATTTGAAGATCATCAAATATCTCCTCTTTGGTCTTTTCATCCCATACCCATACACCAGCACCAGTTTTCTTCCCAAGGTGATTTTAACTTCTAATTCGGTTTTCCTCCCTTTGGCCAGCACATCACACTCCACGGAGTTGAGGGTGGCGGCCCCTGCGCTGCTCATTCCCGTCACTGCCTGATTTCCTACACTAGTTCCCTGGCACACAACACGTCTGCCTCTGCAAGGTTAGGAACTACTAGCTGGTGTGAAGAAGAGAATCACAGGTTTTTGTTGTTGCTTTTGTTTTTCGAGACAAGGTTTCCCTGTGTCGTCCTGGCTGTTCTGGAACTCGCTTTATAGACCAGGCTGGCCTCGGACTCACAGAGATCCGCCTGCCTCTGCCTCCCGAGTGTCAGTGGTCTGGTGTGTGCTGTCTGCTCCACTGTGAAGCTAAGCCTTAAATGCACAGAACCTTCCGAATCAGCCAAACCGTGCACTTACGATCATCAATGCCTTCTCCGCCTTTCCCACAGTCTCTGTTAAATAACCGAATTCCAGTTACGATCATGGTGAGCTCTTTCAGCTGGCGCTCTTTGTCCTTCTTACTAAGAGTCAGAAATGTCCCCAGCTCAGCCTGAGGAAAAACACTCTGCAGGGCAGCTGCAATAGATTGCGTAGAACAAAGGCAACAGGGCTTAGACTGTAAGAAGGATGTGCCTATCTCGTGTGACTATACAGTCAATAACACCTGGAAAAGCAGGCAGAGCAAAAGTTACCATACACCAGGGTTGGGCTGCTGGAAATAATGTTATTGCCTCATGTCTCTGTCTTTATTAACTAATCAGTTGGTAAAAGAAAACAATCTAATTAAAGTTCTGAGAAGAAAAATCTTTAATTTAAAATTATAATGGAAAAGTGTACTAGGAAGGCTGGATACCTTGCCTAGTCCCACATTATATCTTGTTTTGTTTTTGTCAGGAGAGGGGGCCCCATGTAACCAGGCTGGCCTCCAACTCAGCACTTAGCTCAGTCTGGCCTTGAACTCTTGGTTCTCCTGTGCCCCACCTCCTAAGTGCTGGGGATTACAGCCAGGCTTACTACGCCTAGCTCTATGCTCATTTTAAAGTATAAATTGGATGACCATTTCCTGAGAATACAAAGATTTCCTCTTTCAAGATCCTAATCAGACACAAGACTCAATGCCCTCCAATCATATGCAGCATTCCTTTCCAGCTGGCCCAACCACCCCATCAGCCCAGTACCCTGACAATGCTGCCCATGTCCCCCGGTGAGGTGGAAGGGTCACGGGCATGCCCAGTCTCTGAGTAGCTTAAGATTTATTTTTCTTCATGTGTTAAGTGCGAGTCTTCGTGTGAGTGTATATCATGTGTTCCAGTGCTCCTAAGGCCAGAAGAGGGTGTTGAATCTCTGAGCTGCCTGACGACAATGCTGGGAACTGAACTCAGGTCCTCTGGAAGAGCAGCAAACATTCTTAAACACTGAGCCACCTTTCCAGCCTATAAGGCCTTTGTTTATTGGTGGTGGTGGTAGTTTTTCCTAAGTTTTTTTAAAACAATTATCATCATCATCATCATCATCATCATTATCACCACAGAAAATAATGGGTTTCATCATGACATTTTCAGAGTCCATGTTCCATGATTATATTCGGCCATATTAACACCCCCATTACCTTCCCCTGCCCCTCTTCTCCACTCCTCCTGCTTCCCTCAGACAGTTCCCTCTTTAAATTCATGTCATACATATATTAATTCCATATGTGAGAGAAAACAGAATATTTTGTCCTCTTGTTCTCACTTTGATTCTGCTCCCCCTCCTTACAGCCCCCTTCTACTCTCAAGTCACATACATTCTTAAACATTTCTAGGAACCTGGGTACGTTTGAACTTCTTATCTGTGCTGATTTTCTTTCAGCTAAGAAGGAAATTTCAATCTTTAGCATATTTTATAAAATAGAATGGCAGGGACTAAGGAGATGCTCAGTGGATCCAGTGCTTGCCACACAAGTGTGACAACAGAGTTTATATCCCCAGGACCCCTAGGGGCCAATACTGGGCAGGCGCACAGCGGACCAGGAACCTCAGAATCAGAGGGGGAGCCTGGGGATCCCTGAGGCAAGCTGGCTAGCTAGCCTGGCCAGAACTAAATGGAGAGTTCTGGGTTCAGTGAGAAACCCTGCCTTAGTAAATAAAGCGGACTGCATGGAGGAAGGCAGCGTCAGTCTTTGGCCTCTACACACACATGCACACATATGCGCACAAGCCTCTGCCCACACAGGCACAAACACACATGCACTGACTATACACGAGTACAATGGGCATATGGGTTCATTCCTCCCTTTTACCTGTTGCCTCCCTGACAATCTTGATGTCTGTGGGGGACCCCAGCCCAGACCTCAGTAACACATAACTAACGATCTTTCTGTAGAGACTCTCCAGTTCTTCTCTAGCGCATGCTCTGTTGTCTGTAATCTCTCTGCTAACGGCACCCAATCTGGACTCCAAGACCCGGTGATGCTCTTCAAGAAAGTCCTCTAAAATAGCAAATAACAGTATTTCACTTCTTCGATACTTAGAAAAACTGGTTAGTGTGTGGCAATTTGATGAAAACAAAAGCCCCTGACGTCCTACCTTCAATGCTAGATTTGAACTCCCCTGGGCTAAATCCTAACCCCTGACTTCTTAAGATATAATGGTGAAATAAAACACAGTGGCCATCAAGAAGCCTGAATAGGAAACATTATCACAGCAATTTCAATAGAGTATTCTGTCAAAACATAAATGTAAGCACACAGAAATACGTAAATACATGTAGTACAACTTTAAATGTGTAGTCTATATATTCTTCTTCAATTATACTTATCTTAGTCCTGAGTAAATGTCCTCTGACTACTATTACTGATAATGCAATACTGCATTGTCTTAGTTAGGGTTTCTATTGCTCTAAACACCATGACCAAAAGCAACTTGGGAGGGAAGGGTTTGTTCAGCTTACACTTCCACATCACTGAGAGAAGCCAGGGCAGGAACCTGGAAGCAGGAACTGAAGCTGCATACTGGCTTGCTCCTAGGGGTTTGCTCAGCCTGCTTTCTTGTTCAGTCCAGGGATAGTACCACCCACAATAGGCTGGACCCTCCCACATCCGTCATTAATCAAGTAAACACCCTGAGACTTGCCTACAGGCCAACATGATGGAGTCATTTCCTCAATTGAGGTTCTCTCTTTCCAGTGACCATTGCTTGTGCTAAGCTGACTGACAAAAGCAAACTTGCCAGTAAATGCATAAAGAATTTATCCTTCTTATTTCCTGTGTTGTGATGTGGCTAGAGACCACCTTTACTGCCATAACAATTCATGTAACTTAGTAAACACTCCCAATCACAAGGCAACATTCATATCTATAATTCCACTATAAAAGCAACTGAGAACTTTTACAAACTGTAAAAATAGGAATTAAGTTTCTCTAATTCCATGGTTATGTTTTGCTTTGGAATTTCATTGTTAATAAGCAAAAATGTAAGAGATATTATTTTATATATTATTATAACGGAACACTTACTGTTCAGAAAGAAAAAAATAAATCACCAAATTAATCATGACTGCATTATTAAAAAAGTTTATTTTCCCCCATTTCTAACATTTCTTTGATATATACCTTAAATATAAATAGAAAATATAAATAATAAATATAATAAAATAAATTTCTAAGTTAAATTTCCCACAAAATGCTTTATATAATTATTATATAATTTAAATATTATAAAATAATAAACCAAGACTAAGAAAATCTAAAAATTAAGAATTTTAACTTCAATGGTTTAGTTTCTAATTGTTACATATTTATTCCATAAAGGTTAAAAGGTTAAAATAGATAAACTTGGAAACATAAACAGTTTTAAATTGACTTTGCATTCTTAAAGGCAACGAGCATTTTTCTCATTTGGAGTTCCAACACTATTATATTCTTAGACATGGTGAACTGCTTTCCAGAGGTCATATGTTAAAGGGTCGGAGATGGTGGGACCTTGAAGAGGTGGGATCCCATGTGCTGGTGTCACTGGCGGTTGCCCTCTGGGGACTTCCCTCTCTCCTTTTCTCCTTCACATCCCAATTATGAAACTCACATTTCTGCCATGATGTGCCTCCGTGGTCCAAACGCAACATGGCCAACAAAGCATATACAAATGCTCTAAAACTGGACCCAAACAAATTTTTTCTTTGTGTAAACTGTTTCAAATATTTTATTAATAATAACAAAAGGTTGCCTAACAGATCAAAGATGGAAAATATCAAGACCGACAAAAATGTATTTCATTAAACAATTAACTCTGTTGTCAACAAGTTAACCCTTTCTTACCCAGAATGCAATGTTTCAAAAAAAAACTCTTTTAAAATGCATGAAAATAAGTGTTTATGTTACCTCGACTCGTGTAATTCATATCAAAGTAGACCTGCATCTTAATGGTGTCCAGGGATGGATTTTTACTGTCCAACAGTCGAGCCACACAAAGCTAGAAGAGAACATCGCATGAATGCTTCTACTATATTTTCCAAAACACTCAAGTGATTTGTTTGCTTATGTTTTGGATTTTGAGAAAAAGGGCATATAGACCAGGCTGGTCTCAAACTCACTATGTAGCCGAGGATGATTTTGTATTTATAATCCTCTTGCCCCCACTCCCTCGCCATTGCTCGGATTACCACACCTGGTTTCATGCAGTGAATGCCTGGGTAGCTAACACAGGGCTTTATGCATACCAGGCAAGCAGTCTGTTGGCTGAGGTTTGCTCTTCCAAGTTATTTTCAAAAAGAAAAGAAAATGAGCAAAGCATTATGGTATACTCCTGCAATGCCAGCATCTCGACTCAAGAAACAGCAGCTGGAGGACCTACACAAGCTTCAGCCAGAACTACAAAAAAAAAAAAAAAAAAAAAAGCCATAGAGGGGAGGGAGAGAGGAGAGAAACAATAAAGAGAAAAACATCACAGCAGTGGTCCTGATGATCATGCGACTGTCAAGTTGGGAGCATAGGCCCCAGTCCCTCACATCTATCCCAGACCCCAGGCCTGGTCTGGACTCCAAATCCCAGCAGGCAAGGTCCTGACCCACCCCCAGAGACTCCCCAGGGTATTTAAATAAGTTCCCAAAAGAGGAACACGTGGTCCCTTTTCCTTTCTCCCGGGGGACAAGTTCCCGCGCTCGGCTTCCCCGTCCCCCCTCGGGGCCACCCAAGAGCGCAGAACTCCCATTAAACCTGGATATTTCTTAATTTGGCTTGTTTTGATTTGGCTTGATTGGGAATTTTGCATTGGCAGGGAGCTCGCGTTAGGAAATATTCCTAACAGCGACAACCGCTTTTATTGTAATCTTCCTTGAGGACATCAGGGTTTACATCTTCCACGATCAACACAGTAAGTTCTTTACCAGGTCTAGCTGAAGGCAAGATGCCTGAAGTGTTGGTGAGTTTAAACTTGTACTCTATTCTATAACTCTCCCAGAAATCCTGAATATTATTTGGGTCTGCTTAACACCCTACTGATGGTGCAGGTCACATTTTATAAAACTCTGCTTCAGTTACCCTCATCCCCTCACACAATTTCTCGATTTCTAGATTTCTTCTGCTCCCCTCTCCCAGCACACATGTAAATGATGCATGCCCTCTCTACACTTGGATGATCACCCATCCTCCTCCCTTTCACCTGGCCTCCCTGGCCTTCTCCCATCCAGGCTCTGCCCTTCACACACCGCTGCTGGAAGGCAGACAGCAGCCCTCCCTCTGAACCGTCCCCAGCCCCACCAGCCCTGCTCTCCTAGGAGTACGGAGGGAAAGGACAGGACTAAGCAGCCTGTCTGTTCACCTAGGTCCCCAGGTGGGGAAGTGACCTTACAGTAGACTTTACAAATCCAAAGGTGGCTTTAGTCAGTGGCTTTTAACTGAGAAGAAACAGGCAACAATTAATAAGATCACCACGTACTGTGAGAAGTTGTGCATGTACCACATTAAAAGGATACTGAACTTGAGGCTTTCCAACTCAGCTGAATTAGGGAGAAAAAAACTAAAACTGCTTCCTGGACCAATCCTTGAGTTTCCTCTGTAACCTCCCATAGTTTCTGAATATCACAGCCATTTCCCTATTGCTAAGGACAGCATTTATACCACACTTAAAGTTCACCAAGGCCAACTTCAGGCTGTCCTGTGGTCTCATGGAGTTTCTGCAACATCATTCTGATGAGACACCCCACTCCCCAGTTCTAGGTTTCCAAATCTCTTCCCCACCCCTACCATGTCTGCAATAGACCTACTGTCTCTCCTTCAGGTTGTGAGAGAAGGTGGGGATTAGTGAAACCTTCCCCTGCCATTTCTGCGAGTTAATAAAATCGCCACATACAGGTTTGGGGAAGCTCACACTTCCTTTGCATGAAGAAAGGAAACAAGTTCATTAAGGCTGGGACAGACAGCAATGTTGAACTTTTAGGAAATACAGAGGAAGCAACTACATTGGAGTCTCAAACTTAAGACACCTGGCATTACAGATATCTAAAGTCCTCCTCCTGGGTTCTAAAAACAGGTTTTCAAGCACATTTACTTGCTTAGTAAGGTAATTTTTGCTTTGACTTTAACATAATTACATGGAATCCATTTTACGGGTCTTAATTCAGAACTATTTAACGCCACAGTACAGGTGTATTATACAGCAGTTGTTGACAGTCTCAATGTTAGATAACGAGCAGGATCTCACCAGAACACTGTGGCTGGCGATGTTCGCCCTGACACCTAGGCCCCACCTTCCCTACTAACACAAAACCACAGGTTCACATTATGTGTCCTAGGGCCACTTACAACCTCACTTGGCCAGTAAATATAACCATACAGTAAAGGTTCCGAGAAACTCTTAGTTTTGAGTAGAAAGTGACAACAGATCTGACTGGAGCAACTACCTTTCCCTTCATCTTTCTCCTTCTCCCCTCAGGAGGTAGGACAATGATTCTGTGACTTGGGGGAAAGCCAAGAGCGACAGCCACGGAAGCCAGGAACAACCTAGGCACCTCCAGACTTTATTCTACTAGAAAATAACCCCTCATTTATTTATACCACCACTTTGTTTTCCTTTATAACATTGCTGAAGACAATGACGGATAACACAAATATTGTATTTAAAACCTCAAACAAGAGGACTGTCAATCACCTTAACAAGTTTCTGCACGTCGCTTTTGATGAGGGTTCTATCCATGTTAAAGCCATTGCTTGGATCCAGGACAACAGCTTTCACCTAGAAACAGAGCATGCTAAGTCATTTGTTTGTTTATGTGTTTGTTTATTATGTACAGTGTTTTCAGTCTGCATGTCTGTCTGCAGGCCAGAAGAGGGCGTCAGACCTCATTACAGATGGTTGTGAGCCACCATGTGGTTGCTGGGAATTGAACTCAGGACCACTGGAAGAACAGCCAGTGTTCTTAACCACCGATCCATCTCTCCAGCCCCGCATGCTAAGTAATTTTATTTCATATTATGAAATTAATTCATTTCCATTTTTAGCCAACTGCCTTGATGCTCAGCTAGGTTTCTTATCACCACACTCACTAACACGGTCATCAAAGTCTGCAGACAGAAATAAACATCAAACTTGAGTAAGGGCTAGAAAATTACACACAAAGAAGAGGAAAGCAATGGTTACAGTTTCAAAGCAGGAAGCTATGGTATATCTCGCTTTCTCTGTGTGTTGTTACCCAAACCACGAACACAGAAATTAAAGCAAGGAGTAACTTTTTCTGTATATATTTGAACAAAAATAGGCGTTAAAATGTCACAGCAGAACCTGATCGAGGTCTCACAGGATCTCCCAAGTCAGCCACTGTAAATCTACCACGCTTTACAGACTCGGAAAAGATGTTTTCCACTAACTCACCTGATGATCACAATGTTTCCAACTAAAAAGCATCTAGGAACGCTCTCAACACTTGGTACCACATTTTAAAAATTTTGCTAAGACAGTAATTTGCAAAATTAATCATTCTTACCATGAAAGCAACCACTGTTTCAGATGCAATCTCTCCATGGGCTGCACATTCTTGTCCTATTTCTCGTATAATATTCTTTATAACACTTTCTGCTTGAGTGGGAGGCATTGTGGCTAAATAAAGCAATAATTTTTTTTAGTAATTTTGCTTATGTATTTTCTTCTTTAGATTCCATTATTAGATCTGGAGTAACCATAATGTCTACTGGATTGTCATTTAATTATGATCTAGTTTCCTCCTTTTTCCATCTTAAATGACTTTATTAATGTCAGAGCAAAACTGGGACTTCCCCCTTATTTAAATGGTTCCACCATCAAAAATATATATTGTGACATTTTAAAAAATTAGCCAGGTATGATGGAACATGCTTTTAATCCCAGTACACGGGAGGTAGATGAAGACAGATAGATCTCTATGAGTTTAAGTCTAGCCTAGTCTACATAGTGAGCCAGGGCTACATAGTGAGACCCTGCCTCAAAAACAAAATACAACAGAAAAAAAAATTAAATCTCAACCCGAATGTGGGAGAAAAAAAAAAGAAAAGAAAAACTTATCCCCCTATCTGCGTAGGCAGCAAGAATCCAGCTTGGAAAAGAAAAGGCTTAACCACACATTCTCTGGAGGGCCTTTCACAACTCTAGCATAATTTCATAACTGTAGGAAGATTTCCTTGGACTATTCCATCTTTGGGATATGAACGCTAACAAAAACAAAAAGCAAACAATGAAAATGTGAGGGTTATGAATCTCGAAAAAAGAACTGGCTATAATTTCATCCATTATAAACTAGGAAAGAGTGGTAACTTTAAGTCAGGGCTCCTGATTTTATTTCCTGTATCAGTTAACACAGGTAATGTGTTAAAAGGAAACAATGGCAGGAGCGCTTTTAAAGTAGACTTGAGCATTTTGTACGAGAAACCAGACAGACTGGTGTGCATCACGGTCCAACCACATGTCATTGGGAGTCAGTTTGCTCAACCGAAAAGGTTGGGTGCTGGTGTCACCTTCTCCTGAACTTACGAGTACACTGTGGTTAGAAAAGTCCGCGGCTTGGCACAAGTACCCAAGCAATGCGCCAGAGAGCGTCTCTGTGGGTGTGTCTAAGACCTGCAGTTCCCGCGCGCTTGCGCAGAGCTGGAGGCCCGCCACCCACCCCTGTCCGTTACCAACCACCAGCACCAGCTTCGCAGCGGTCGGACGTCTGTCTCCTCTCCGGGAACACCCGCCTTTTAAGGGCCCGGAGTTCTCAGGGCGCCGGCCTCGGCCCGAACGCCAGCCGGCCGCGGCTCTCCGGGCCAGCCCTAGAGCCCAAGCAGCGGAAGCGTAACCACGGAAACCGAACGCTGTGGATCATACTGGGGGCGGGGCCCGGTCGTGGGGGTGGAGCCAGAGGGCGGGGCGTGCGGGGCCGCTGGGGCGGGGCCGGGGCCGCTGGATCCCTAACTTGTATAGATACTTTTTTTTGCAGGGTCTAGATTTTAAAATTTGTCTTAATATATTTGATGAAAATTGATGTTTTTGTTAACCAGACAGTAATCTCTCTACTGTAGGTTACACTCCACAACGCAAACAATCTAAGAACATGCTCCTTCACTGATTTCCAACTGCACAAACGTGCGTGTGCTTACACGTCAGGTGGAGAAAAGAATCAAGCCAGGTCCAGAAGTGGGTTTTCACTTCGTAATTAGTGTGTACTCTCTCTGTAGGTAGAGGTGGTACTCACACCTTGGCATATGCTTTTGAATATTGTGGTTTCCCATGAAAATGTTTACAGCACAGAAAAGCAGAGGGAGCGAAGAGAGCAAAGACCCGCCAGACCTGAGCATGTTTGAAAATGCCATATGAATATCAATCAATGGTACTGAGTATATTTATTCAGCTGTGGGAAGCTGTCTCCATGGAGACATTTCAGCTGATGTCTACCCGGTTTTCTTCGTCCTTAGTAAGACAGGAAGGTGTTTTCTTTCTTTCAGGCAGGATAAAGTCGGCATGTCCTGGGGAGAGCTTGGGGAAGGTGTAATTGATGAACTTCTGAAATGCTGCCCTGGTTTCCTGTAATTCCTCCTCCAAGAAATCCTTCCAGTTTGTCATGATTCCCAGTTGCTTTGCCACAGACATCAGCTCCCCCTGGGTGTTGGCCAGTTTACCCATCACGTTGTCCAGCGTGGCCTGGTGGGTTTTTTCTGCTTCTTGAAGCACTTCCTGCACTTCTTCTTGCTTCTGTCTCTGAGCCAGGCCATAGTAGGTGTTCATTTCCTGCTCCTTTGCTTTTATCAGCTGGCCCAAGCTTGTCTTCTGATCTTTAGCAGTTGTCATGCCAGTATTCAGAAGTTCCTCCTTGGCCTTGTTGCTAAAGATCACACAGATTTACAAATTAGATTGACTAGCCACTAAAAACATAATGAATTGATCGTTAATCACGAAGAGTCCCCAACCCGAGAAACATGGTGTGCATGAGCTTTCGGAATATATTAGCTATCAATCATCAATCTAAAAATTGTGCTCAGAGGCTGCCCATCAATTTCTCAGCTACAGGCTGGGGCACAGCCACTAGTTTAATGTCTAATGGTGGCACTGAACTTAAAATAATGAAGCGACAGAGCCAGGGTCCTAAAACCCAATAGGAGGTACTTCTTCATGTCAGTTCCTCTCCTTTTGGTTGTTTTATGTCTTTGAAATAGTATCATTAATGTTTGATTTTTGTTGCTTTGAGTGAACTTGAATCAACTGCATAATTCAGGCTGACCTTCAACTCTTTTTTTATTTTTGAGATTACAATATAATAACATCATGTTTCCCTTCCCTTTTCTCGCTGTGAGCCCTCCCATATATCACTTCTTGTTCTCTTTTTTATGTCCAAATTATGTCCTCTTTTCATTGATTGTTGTTACATCATATATGAATTTATATATGCGCATATATATTCCTAAATATAACCTGATCGATACGCTTAATGTTAACCTATACGCATGTTTCAGCTGACCATGTGGTGGTGGGTAACCAATTGGTGTGCTCTTCCCTGGGGAAGCCTATGTCTCCCACTCTCAGCGTCCCTCTCATGCCTGCAGATCTTTGTGTAGAACCAAGGCCCCACGGGCTTTCCCCTGTCCACTTTGACATTTTTTGACAGCCTATCATTGCTGTCCTTGTCTGGCTCAAGCTTAGGCAGCCATGCTGGTAAGCCTTTATGGGTGCAGTTGCTGACACTCCTACAGACGTTCTCACAGCAAACTCCCGGATCCTAACCTCCAACTCTTTTTTTTAATTTACTTTTAATTATTATTTTTTTATTAAAGATTTCCGCCTCCTCCCCGCCTCCTCCCCGCTAACCTCCAACACTTGATCCCCCTCCTGCGTGCTAGGTGCTGAGGCTACAGGCCTAAGTCACCGAACCCTCGTTGCTTGTCTTTAGGATGGACGGAAGCAGGCTTTATACTAATGCATTAGCTTTAGGTTTAATCTTGATTTAAACTGAGCTATATTTAATTATAGATTATCCCAACTTTCTGATCACAGGGCCAAATTCCTTTTACACTTAAAATTACTGAGGAACCCAAACATAAATAGTTTATATGAGTTTTATCTATTGACATTAACAGAATTTGGGGCTAAAAGACATTTTAAAAGACATCAATTAATGCAAAATAACAATAAATCAATTCTACTTTAACACAAATATTTTTATGAAAAATATTTTTCAAAATAAAATATAATATTTGGTGAAGAGACTGGCATAATTTTACAGTCACTTGCAAAGTTCTTTTATGTACAGCTTAAAACAAAGCTGGTTTTTCATGTTATTTGAATATATTGAGATCTCCTACTATTAAAACTCCTGAAAAAATATAACACTCATTAAAAGAGAGAGAAAAAAGGAAATGACATGATCTTCTTGTAAAAAAAATGAATTTGACTTCATGGATATGCTCCTTCCCTGTCAAAAAGTCAGGGACCCTGAGGGCTCTTGGGCCATGCAGCTGAATGATTCTGACCTCTGGCTGCTTATATCATTCTATCTGTATATACATATTATATATATGTATATGTATATATAATTATATTACAAATATATATAGGTTAGATAATACAGATATGTAGATAAATAGGTTATAAATAAATGTTATAGTAGCCAACCCTACTGAACTGTTACCATGCACCAAGCAAGCTGCCAGGCTTTTGTGTCTATGTTAATCAGTAGCTCGGGAAATTCAGTTAAGTCATGCCACGGTTAGGCCCCATTCACGATGAGAACCCTGGCTCAGAGCAGGTAGGTAATTTGTCAGGTTCACCCATAAATGATGGTAGCAAAACCAGCGCCATGACCCAGGCAGTCTGAGTCCAGGGCAGTGTTCCCAGTCAGGTGTTGCAGATGCACTGCATGGACTTCTGTAATTACCTTGTTTGCCTAAGATGTCCGAAGAATAAAATACCTAAGATGTTGGGGTAAAGAATTTATGGTTTGTAATGAAAATGCTCCCCTTCTCATTCCTTCCTGGTGCCTCCAACACAAATGAAGTCTTTCTGAGGCTTTACCTCATTCTGTGGTTGAAATTCTCTTACTTTTTCTAGTTCTAGCCTGACCTTAAACCTGAGACTTCCCTAATCTTGATGTAATGTCATTCATCTCATTCATCTCCAGTTGCCAGGCAACTGGGCCTCCTCGTCCCACAGCTGGGTTATATCCACTATTACCAGCAAGGGTTAGTGCTCCATTCTGAGTGCTTTACATGTCTGCTCATTTAATTGTAGAAGGACCCACTGAGGCTGTTACTATTTTTACTTAACACTGTTATTATTCCCTTATGATAGGTAAGGAATGTGAGGCTCGCCAAGAGCCGTGAGAACTGTCACCAAGAGCCATGAGAACTGTTTTTCCACGTCACAGGGAGCAGGAGCGTGGCTTCCCTTAGCCACTACTTGCTTCAGTCTCATAAGAGGTCACCATAAAATGTTTTGCCGGTAGGACGGCACGATGAAAACAGCATTTAAGAACAGTATTCTGGCAACAGTAAGAAGGCTAAACCTTAGTGCAGTGAGACAGCGAGACCACCTTGTATCATTCTGCAGCCGTCTGGGGGTACAGTGAGGGTCTGAACCAGTGATGAAGGACAGAGATAGCAATCGAAACAAAAAGGAACAAGTCCAGGAAACCACAAAGCCCCAACTGCCTGCATTTAGGACTGCTGGGATAGATGACCCAGCCAAGAGGAATCAGCCAGAAGCTGGAAAGGAGGATGGAGGCCTCAGTAACCGCAGCAATGCTGGAGAGCTGTGAATTCATACTCATGCACATCCTCTGGATTTAGCCTGGTGCTTTATAAAACCAACAGGTTGTTAGTAAGGCTGGAACCAAAGCCTCTAGGGCCCAGGACAGCAACAGCTGAATGACCCTATCCAACATCCCCAAAGAGGAAGGTCCTCAGCACCAACCTTAGATAAACTGAGCTAATAAAGTCTATCCCAGGTATCTACCTTCTTTAAGCAGATAGTACACCCTGGTGTGGCATCTATGCACTCCCTGTAAGCAGTGCACATCCTGTGCACTCTCTGTAAGCTGTGCACTCCCTGTAAGCTGTGCAATCCTGGTGTGGCAGCTGTGCACTCCCTGTAAGCTGTGCACATCCCGGTGTGGCATCTGTGTACTCCCTGTAAGCTGTGCACATCCCGGTGTGGCATCTGTGTACTCTCTGTAAGCCATCTCTATTTTGACAAGGCTAGAGACTTGGAGGTTTGAAATTCACACTCTACTTAAGCACAGTGCTGGCACAAGTGTAACCATTTTTAACATAGTTGCAGGGTATGTCCACACTTACAAGAATTAGGCTGATATTTCATAAAATGGATTAGAAGAGAATAAAAGGGTATTAAACAAAATACACTCCACTACCTCAGCCTCACTGTGCCAGTGAGGGAACACAGAACATCTGTACTAGAAATCTCTCCGTTCGGTGCTCTTCTGAAAATTTTCCAAGCACACAATGTGAACATACTCACATAAATACAAACATACATGTGAACACACACAAACACATGCATGAACCTGCTACCATAGTATCTGAGATAGCCTGAACATTCTTTCTAGGTCCAAGTGACTCATATTTTGCTCTTGAATAAACTTCTTCCTATTCCCTCAGAGATAAAAACGGTGTTTTAATGTTAACAAGTGCTAAAAGGCACCAGGCTCTCTTCAAGGCATTTGGGAACCATGAGTGAGCAAAACAGACATTTCAGTTGGATATATTTAAATAATGGTCATGGCAGTTCTCTGATCTTAGTCCATAAAAGATGAAAATTGAAAAAGAAAAACTTACATTCAAGCCTCCCAGAGGAAAAGTTGAAGGGGGGAAAACAACAAACAAGAGAGGGTCCAGGAGGCTTCCGGTGTGTGAGGAGTGAGCCACGAGACCCTGAAAGAGGAGCCAGAGCTCCTCAGACGGAGAAGTGGGGGAAGGGAGCAAGGGCTCGACAGCCACTGTGCTAGACACAACTCATTCTCTAAGCAAAGATATACTCTAGGCAGAAGAGGGGTAAACCTGAATGCTACAGCTCTCCAGCCTTCTTTCTGGCCACTGGAATGACAAGTTTTAACTCTGGGAGAGATTTGTCTTCAAGGTCTTACCTCAGTTATACAAAGGTAGACATGCTTAAGTCAAGCGGCAAAGCCCAAGAGGGACAAACCCAGACTCAGAGGCCAAACAGGAAGACTCCATCTTGGTTCTGCTGCTAAAGTTTAGGGGGTCTTGGGCAGGCCACTCAACATCTGGAAACATGGGTTTCTCTTATACCCAGAAATTCCTGGACTGCTGACTGGGTTAGCTCAGTTGGTCCTCTCTCTTAAGCTCTCTCTGTCCCTCTCCTCCGCGTTCTTCCCTCTCCCCTTCTGCTTCACAGTGCACACTTATGTATAATATGATCTGTAAAATGATGTGTGGTTATGGACATAAATATATAAGGCTGAGAGTATATCCGAGGATGTGGAAAGATGTGAGCCTGTTACATTAAAGTGTTTGTTTTGGGGAGACAGAAGATGTGGGAGGCAGTAAACTGGGACTTGTGTGTCTTCTTTGGTGCATTTCTGTGAAGTCGATGTTTTTATGTATACTCCTATTCTTTCATAAGGAACAGATCAAGAACTAACACGTCCACCACAGCGTGTGAGCCAGGCTGGAAACAATGGAAAAGTGTTTATTAATTCTTCTGAGCCTTTTAATGCTGGAGGAACAAAATAAGAAACAGAATTTTGAGAAGGGGGATGGAGATATGACTGCGAATACAACATGGACCTTCAGAAGTGTTTATATAAATTTCAACCCCATATACATATATATGTGTGTGTGTGTGTGTGTATGTGTATGTGTGTGTGTTAGATACTTGAGTACTTACGCTATCATTTTTCTTAAATCAATCTCTCTCTCTCTTTCTCTCTCTCTCCTTGCCTCCCTCTTTTTCTCTCTCCCTCTCTTCTACTCTTGTTCCTACCAATATTTGATATATCTCATAATAAAAACCAGGAAAAGCTGGGCAGTACTCACTCGTACATCTTAACCTTATTTCTTTGTCTAGGTAGATTTTCACTGAGTCGAACGCTCGCGTTCTCTGGCGTACCTTTTCTGTTCCTGGACAGCTTTCTGGGCAATCTCTCTTTCTTCTTCCCTGGCTTTCTTCACTGCCTCTAACTTCTCCCTGTGGCACTCCATCATAATCCTCTGGATTCTATGAACCATGCGTTGTTCTGCGGCAGAGTGCTCTCTCTTCAGCTCCTCGTCCATGTTTTGAATCATCTCCATCTTGGTTTTTGCTTCTACAGCCTTAAAGAAAAGGAATGGAAAATTTGACATCAATATTACAGGGTCGATGACTTAAAATGAATACTGGAGGCTAGATCCATTGAAGTTTCATTTATCGGATGTAACAGAACCCGTTAAACAGGTGATTTAAAGGTAGCTGTGAATTATATGGAAATTTTTCATTTACATAAAATATTCAAACTGTATGTATTCATATATGTTTATGAAAGATCACATTGAAAGGCTGTATGCGAAGTGCAAACAGGTTAGAAGGGTATGGTTAAAGTTTTTCAGCCCCTTTTCTTTTTCAGTGCTGGCCACACCTGGGGTTTCACAGATGCTAGGCTATCCACTGGGCTCCAGCTCCAGCTATGTGATTTTATTGGTTGTCACAGTATCACGACACATGAAAATATGAGATGTGATGTTGGAAAATGGCATAAATAAACACCACGACGGGAGCCCGAGGCTCAGGCAGGAAACGGGCACAACACACGGTCACAGGAGCCTGCCTTCCAGTCCGCTCTGCTGCTCCACATCCCTCATCAGTCTAGGGTGGCTACCCTTCGTCCTTCATGGAGGCCACAGGCGCTCCATTGTTCTAGGGTAGGGGGACCGGTGGAGTATTTTCGACCAACTAGAGAAAGATCAGTAGTCAAAGCGTTATTTGTGGAGAAGTCTTACAAAAGGACCTGACAGAAAAACCTTTCAGCATTTTGGAAATGCCTACTAACTCCATGGGGTGCCGGCACTCTGCTGGGGGCCAAGCAGGGATTATCCTATGGCTAGGCAGGAAGTATGGAGCAGAGCTCCCTTTCCTATTGGTCATGTGAGTACAAGGACAGTCCGTTGGACCTTATCTGGCATGCAACTAGTATATGCTAAGTGCTCCTTGGAGAAACAATGGGTGCGTGGCCATCTCCTCGGCCGCTCGCCCATCACATCATTAGGCTCCCTGTCACTCTCCTGCAGCCTCTGCCCATGGATCACACACACGTGGTCCTCCTCTGTCTCCTCCTTGGCAAATGTGAAGGAAGTTCTGTATTCCGGTCCTTTGAACATGTTTTGGGACAGAGATGGAGAACTAAGCAGTGAATCCCTCTGCTGGGAACGCCGATGAGCTTGCAAGCTAGGAAGCTCCTCTTAGCCAGCCTCACTATCTAACCACAGAAGAACGGATGAGGAAAATGTGGTATGCACACACAGTGGAATTTGTTGCTGGCTTCTTTTTTCTTCAAGAAAATGGATGCAACTAGAGGTAATTATGAATTAAGTCAGTCTCAGAAAGAAATCTCATGCTTCTTCTCGTATGTGGTTCCTAGATTTTATGTTGATGCATAAAATCATGTATAGATATATGATATAAAAGTGGAAGTAAAACTGCTCAGAGAAACAAAGGCAACTATTGGGCAGGGTGAAAATGGGGAAGGAAGGTCTGAGGTGACAGTCCCAATATATACTTGGAAGTATACATATGATATATATATATGTATGTAGATATACACACATATATATGTTGTACATTGTCATGTACAATGAATACATATCACAGTGAAAATTTAAAACAACAACAAAAAAAGAGGTCCTCTTATCTTGTGACCATTGGTCTACTAGGACTACTTCAGGGACAGCAAATATGTCACTCTTGGCAGTTCAGAAAAAGCAAATTTAGGGAAAAAGATGTAAGCAGGAAGCCCAGAAGAAGGGAAGTGACAGCTTGCTAAGTCCTAGCACAGGACTGGACACCAGGGCTTGCATAATGACAAGACAGACTGCCCATATGTAGGTTGCGGTCATGCCAGGGAACCAAACACTAAACAGCTAGTTACATAAAACAGCTAGTTATTTCATTACCATGGTGATCCGGGCTATGAAAGGGCTATGACAGTCTTGTGGATCACCAGGTTCCCTCCCAACCTTTACGAAATACTAATCCGAACTTTACTAATTACTGCTCCACCTCTTCACCCCTGTCAACTAACATAAGCACCTTTTCTTTACCAAATGCTTCAAAAAAGACAATGAGCAAATTATTGCATACAAAACCTTTAAGTCTTTTTGATGTTGCTCTTCCAGTATCTGAATTTCAAACTTATGTCTGGCATGTGCGTCCAGGAGTGCCTTCTCCACTGCTTGTTCCTGGAGTTCTTTAGCCTTTGAAAGAAAAGGTTCATTTATCTATTATTGTTTCAGGAAAGGCACAGAGAAGCTGCTCGTTATTGAAGAAGTTGGCAAGTTAGGTTTCCGTGCTCAATGAAAAGTAGCAGCCACCATGGGGTCCCTAATTACACCGTTCTTACTCCTACATCCCACAGAGCCCTGGCTGCCTTAGCTAGACGCACATAACACACAAAGCCCTGGCTGCCTTAGCTAGACGCACATAACACACAGAGCCCTGGATGACCTTTGCTGTCTTTTGAATTATTAAAGGCAGGGCAGCTGCACATTGTGTGTGTGTGTGTGTGTGTGTGTGGTGTGGTGTGTGGTGAATATACATATGTATATGTATGTGACTATATGCATGCGGTTGAGTATGTTAACCTAGGAAACACAAGGAAGGGAGCCGACACACGAAGCTAAAAGGCTCTAAGCAGAGAGCATGAATACCATCGAGACCCCTGCATCAGGAGTTAGGAAAGAATTTATCTTAGATTATTTGAAGAAAATACTCAGATACTAGCTAAACTTAGATTCAAACTGTAGACTGTTCATAAAAGTGTTTCTTTATATCGGGACACATAGTAATTGGTGGTTCTTATGGTTTGATTTTTACAGCTACTAGATTCTTAGTGTTATACCATATCTAGACCAAAAAAACTTTAATTCTCTTCAGAAAGCCATTTATCTCAATTCATTTGTGACTGGAAGAACTGAGGTGATGGGTTTGGGGCTTTTCCAACCATGGGTAAAGTAGTTCTTCCTCCAGTCTTCAAATGATCCCATGGCACTAAGCAGCCATGCACACAATGCATCAGGATTTGGGCTTTTGTTTTATTTGCTTGTTTAATTCATGTGGGCTCCTTCTTAGATTTCTCAGGCCAGCTGTGGTCTTCCCAGCCTCCTCCTACCCCGGCCTCCTGTGTAGCTGAGTCTGTAGGAAAGCACCCTGGTGACTAGAAGCACCAAGGACTTTAGAGATAGTAGATAAGAAGAGTCCATCAAGATAAGGCGTTTGGGGCCGGGCGGTGGTGGCGCACGCCTTTAATCCCAGCGCTCAGGAGGCAGAGGCAGGCGGATCTCTGTGAGTTCGAGACCAGCCTGGTCTACAAGAGCTAGCTCCAGGACAGGCTCTAAAGCTGCAGAGAAACCCTGTCTTGAAAAAAACCAAAAAAAAAAAAAAAAAAAAAAAGATAAAAAAAGATAAAAAGATAAGGCGTTTGGGGAAATGGGCAATAAGTTAGAAGTATTTATTACATACTGCACAGATGGACTGCTCCATAAATGAATAGAAGACCACAGTGAACAATTTACAATGAAGTTGGCCCTATTCTGTTAAAGTTTCAATCAAACGAGAATAAGTGGCTGGAGTCATCCATACGGGGGCAACTTGAAAGGAAATCCTTGGCAGGACCTGCTTCTTACTAAGCATCACCCCGTGTTCAGTACATTCCTTCACTGAACTCTCTCACCAATCCTTTGAAATGGGAGTCATTACTACCCCACCCCCACCCCACAGATGAAGCCAAGAATGGAGAGGGCAAAAAGGAACATGCCCAAGAACCCAGAGTTGTAAGGACTCGGTGGGCTATCTCTTTGCTTGTTATTCCGAATTCACAGTTTTAGATAAATGCAGAGTAAGGAGCCTGTAGAAATGTGCTTAAGGGTAATTTCTGAGTCCTTTACCTGCTCCCACACTTTTGCTTCTGCTTTTTCAATGCTTTCCTTGAGCACAGCCTCTTGATACTGCTCTTCTTGGTTCAGGATACTTGCTCCAATATCTGTGTATTTGGACAGACATCATTACAGGTCCCTGTGGGCTGTTTCCTGGCTTTCCTCTCTACCATCAGCTAATATTTATGCGAGCCATCTAGAGACACCTCCTATGAGGTGGTGTCACTCATTTTAATTACTGTCGGCACTAAGAACTGAACCCATCACGATCAGCATGCTTCTGCCCGCTCAGCTGGCTGTCTCCCCAGCTTACACTGTCGTCTCTGAAGGTGCCCACTGGAAGGGGAAGTTTTCCACTAACTGATTAAGCGGGAACCCATCCCTTAGGCCTGAATCGAGTCAGTTATTTTTCATGCACCCACTCTAAACCATAGGCAATGAAAAATATAAGTCCTGCAGGGTGTGGCACACTCAAAGCAGAGTGTGAATTCACAAGGCATTGGCACGCTATCCATCTCTTGCCTTGCTTCTGACAGGACGTCTTTCTTTAATACATCATGTACGTGGCTTTCATTAGTGCTGGCCATTCCAACTCCGTCAGCTGTGGAGCTCTCCTGCATGTATGAAAAGTCCCCAGGTACAGGCAAAATTGGAAAGAATACATATTTACTATGATGTTTCAGATGTTAAACAGGTACAATATTTCAAAGCTTCAAAGCAATTTAAAAGATACATATTAATGTTCTTATTCACAACAAGAGACCTATTGAGAGGCCAAAACCTCTTTGCCATGCACAAAACTATGTAGAACGGCTATATTCTGAGACATTATCATTTCATGATGAAATTCTAGAGGCAAGTAACCTCAAACAGGACAGAGCTGAGAAGAAAGGCGCATGTGCTATTCTATGTTATAACAAATAAAAATAATAAAATCACTGCCAGGCATGGTGGTGCACACCTCTAAGCCCAGCACTTGGGAGGCAGAGGCAGGACTATAAAGTGAGTTCCAGGATAGCCAGACTTATGGAGAGAGATCCCACCCACCCCCAAAAAAGTAAAATCACTTACCCAGTATATCTTTGTGAGTGTAAAAGCGTGTCTTAAATGGCTTGTATTCATGGATCCGTTGGAAGGTTTCTTTGAAAGGGGCTGGTGGAATTATTTTATTGCAAACAGCACAGCAAACAAAATTTGTATAATCGTGATTTCTGATCATAGTTAAATTTCTGATTCTTTTTACCTCTTACAGTTAAAATAATATCAGGATCAGAAAAAAAAAGGTAGTTTCAAGAGAAGCTACAAGTCTAAGAAAGCTGGAAGAAGGCCAGGGTTTTAAGATTCTTCTAGAGGCTGGCAAGGACTAAACAAATCTTCATGATCAGGCAGTGGCTATATGTCCAAGAAATAATACCAGGAGCCTCTGCCATACAAGATGTAGACGACACTGGATTTGGGAAGAGATAAGCAGTTTCTCCCTCCCAATGTCCAGCATTAAGTTGTCAACTTACTTAACAACTGTTGCTAGGGAGGACAAGCTTTGCTCATAAAAGCGGCTTGAAATAATGACAGCTGAGAGCAGAAGGGGCTGCCGTCCATTTCTCTGACTTTCCTCTTGCTGCTGTAACAAGTGGACACGATCTTCATGACTTGCCTGTAATACACATTTATCCTATTGAATTTCTGGAGATCAGAATCCAAGGTGATTTTAGTGCTTTGGGGAGACTCGGTTTCCTGTCTTTTCCAGCTTTAACAGCCATACATCTCCCTAAGACTCACGGCCTCTGCTTCTGTGGAGGAGCCGCTCTTTCCTCGGATCTTTAGCCTCGCTCTGTGGACCTCTGTGTCTGTACCAGGCACCTCCACATCGGCCAGGATGACCCTGTCATCTCAAGGTCCTAAATGTGATCAGAGCCGAAAGATCTCTTACCACATATTCACAGGGGCCAGAGGTCAGGATCTGGACGGCTATAGAAGGGAGCATTAGTCAGCTAACCACATTTTAGTGTGCTTTTGTTAAAGAGTTCACTTTAACTAATGGACAGTGGAGACAGTCTCCAAAACATTCCCAGGTTATTATAAACGTGCTTTGGTGGCATGGCAGTAAAAGTGGAATTCTAACTGAAAGTTTACTTTCATTAAGTCTGTATTCAAAATCACCGAGCCTGGTTTTCAGATTTGGGAGGGCGTCCTAGTCACCTGCCTGTTGTTGCGACAAAACACCATGACCAAGGAAGCTTACGAAAGGAAGCCTCCAGTCCGGTTTATGGTTCCAGAGGGCTATGAGTCCATGGTGGCGGAATAAAGACACCGCGGCACGAGCAACTGAGAACTCACATCTGAAGGGCAGAGAGGGGGTACCTCTGCGGGTTTTGTTTAAGATGGGCTTTCACCACATCACTGTGGCTTGCCTGGAAATCGATTTGTAGGCCACGCTGGTCTTACACCTGCAACAGCCCTCTTACCTGGTAATTGAAGGCACATGCTACAACACCCAGCGAATCCTGGCTTTCCAACATAAGTAATTTGTTCCTATCACTTTTAAACAAACAAACATCCATTGTGCTGATTATATGAAGCTACTAACACTGTTTTCATTTGTGTGACAGTGTCACATACAGTGTCCCCAGAAAGATTGGTGTTATTAAGGAACCAAACCTTCGTTGAGATGAATTTCAGCACATAACTCCTAGAGGACCTTGGGCTAAGCACCTCACAAAAGTGGCCAGGTAATTCCTTCATGCATCATGGTTTTTATTGACTCTTATGGTCTAATATCTGTCTGAAGGACTTAAATAATTCAATCAAATGGTGTCAGAGCAATGATGTAAGAAACTGGTCAGTCAGATTTGGGAGACGTTAAGAAAGAGATGGATTCCATGTGAAAGCAGAGACCACTGTATCAGTACAGTTAGAGATCTGGATAGAGCATGAAGAAGCCTCTGTCAATGTGACTGTCCTATCTATTCCTGGATTCTTTTCCAAAAGTGAGGTTAACAAACTGCTCTCGGTTTGCCTGGAGCTGTCTTTTTTTTTTTTTTTTTCAGTTCTACATCACAAGAACGTCTTCAGTGCCCAGCAAACTGAAAGAATTGGTCACTGTAGAAGATAATACATAAAACCAATTAACAAGTGTTTACTTGAAGAAAGCCTCTTACCAGAGGCTTGTGACGTCATGGATCATAGAGGTCAACCTACTCCTGCCACTACTGCATCAGTATAATTACTGTTTTGTAAATACTTCCCTTTATTCTCACAGGTAAGTGTAACCGTCTTCCCTCATCAATGAAGCTTGAAGTAGACAGATACCATTAAAGAAAACTGCAGTTGGAAAAAAGGAAGAGAACAACTGAGCATGGGGTACCCAGCCCCAGTGGTGACATCTACAACACAGCTCTTAGAACAACTGAGCATGGGGGACCCAGCCCCAGCGGTGACATCTACAACACAGCTCTTAGAACAACTGATCATGAATGTTTCTGTACTTAATCCCTTGACATTTTATGTTTTCATGTTAATGTGGCTACTTGGTTATTAAC
The DNA here is from genome assembly GCF_903992535.2 of Arvicola amphibius. NCBI lineage: Eukaryota > Metazoa > Chordata > Mammalia > Rodentia > Cricetidae > Arvicola > Arvicola amphibius. Next base: position 89,789,811 of record NC_052057.2, read on the forward strand.
ATGGACATTGCACTTGAAGGAAACCATATTTTGATGAAAAGATCCCTACACCTAGGTGCAAGGAGGTCCAGTCTTCTCCCTGGCTCAGAATCACTGTGATCCAAGTAAATCTTTTAACTATTATTAGCTGTTTAACTAACTATGACAGGATTAGAACAGGCAAAATTCAAAATACTATGACTATTTCAAAGGATACTTGTTTTATTTTATTCTTGCTGGTTATGCCCTAAGTCAATAAACAATGGCTGAAAATATGAATACTTAGCCAATACTTTGCATATACAAAGACTGCTATAACCTGTGACACTGTAGAAATTAGCATAACTGGGCATTTGCTTCAAAACTTCCTGGCGATCCCTCCCTCATACACTTCTCACGGCTCTGTGCTTGACTATACTTCTTCCATGATTCCTTTACACAGATACTATAAGGTTGAAGGCTGCATGCTGTACAGTTTTTACAGCCCTTCTGTACTGCAGGAATCTCTGATAGTTTATCCAACAGAGGGCTTGGTAGTAAAGGTTTAATTGAGATCCATGTAGAGGAGCTAATTATGCTTTGTATATGTAGTATATGAGTGTGCACACTGTTCTTACTCATGCATAGGTAGACATTGGGTATCTTCTTTTATTGTGTTCCACCTTAGTACTTGAAACAGGGTCTCTCACTGAATCTAGAGCTTGCAGTTTCGGCTAGGCTGGCTCACCAGGGTATCTCCAGATACCACTGTTTCTGACTCCACCCAGACAGTGGCTACCATGCTTGACTTTACACATGAGTGCTGGGGATCAGAACTCCAGTCCTCATACTTGGGCAGCAAGCTAAACGCCCACTGTGCCAGCTTCCCATGGCCTAGCTAAGCCTCTTTGTATTGATAGATCAGGCATATCTAAATCTTCATGCACCTTGCAGAATCACAATGAAATACTAGACATTAAAACTAACATGATGACAACCTCTGTCTCTGTGCTCTTATTTGATAACAACACTGAAGCTAAATTTCAGAGGTGACGTATTCTGCTAGGCTCCAGTGATGACTTGGAGAATGGAGTAAATATCCAGAAAGCAAACAAATATAGGAGCCCACTAGAGAGGCTTAAAATACCCAAGGTGAAGGTGCTATAGTAAGGGGACTTTACTCAGTTTTATTTAGTGAGTGATTCTAGTTTAAAAACAAATGAGAATATTTGGTCTTGTGTTTAATAAATTATTGCAACAATTTATTTAAAAAAAACTTAGGCAGTATTTAATTGCAGACACACAGAAACGTTGTGGCTAAGTATACCATTTGTTTTGTCTTTTTCTGTGTATGTGAGTATGTTTTCTTATGATGTGTGATGTCTGTGAGAGCAACTGTGTGTGGTGTGCGTGTGGAAGGCAGAGAGAAACTTCAGGTGTCAGTCCTTGTCTCTTGTTTCCATTGCGTACGTCATGCCAGCTGGCCCAAGAGCTGGCCCCACCTGGCAGCTCACTGAGGTTAAGGGCTCACTCTACTGGGCCTAGCTTTAAATGGATTCTGGGATCCAGACTCAGGTTCTCTGGCTTCAGTGGCAAGTGCTTTACCTGCTGAGCCATCTCCCCAGCCCCAGTATAACATTTCCCCCTTTTATTGAAAATACTGTTTTCTCATACAATATATACTGATTGCAGTACCCCCTCCCTCCACTCTTCAGTTCTTCCCATCTCCCTTCCCTTCCAGATTAACTCCTTTTTTGTCTCTCACTAGAAAGAAACAGGCTTCTAAGAGATAACGGCAAAACGTAACAAAATAAAATATAAAACAAAAACCATGACATTGAAGTTGGAAAAGGCAATCCAACAGAAGGAAAAGAGCCCCAAGAGCAGACACAAGAATCAGAGACCCACTCGTTCACACACTCAGAACTTCCACAAAAATACTAAACTGAGAGTTATAATACATACATGGAGGACCTGTGCTGCTTCACACATGAACTTAAGGTTCCTATGTTCTTGGCTCAGCTGATGCTCTCCTGGTGTCCTCCCCCCTTCTGGCTGTTACATTCCTTCTGCTTCCTCTTCCTTGGGGTTCCCTGAGATCCTAGGGGAGGGATTTGATAGAGACATTCCATGAAGAGCTGTGTGTTCTAATGAGGCACACACCTTTAATCTCTGCACTTGGGGTACAAAAGCAGGTGGATCTCTGTGAGTTCAAGGTCAGCCTGTTCTACAAAGAGTTCCAGGACAGCTAGGGCTACACAGAGAAATCCTGTCTTGAAAAATAAAAGGGAAAAGAAAATGAAAAAAATAGAGGTGTGTTCCAAGGTGTCTCTCTCTCTCTCTCTCTCTCTCTCTCTCTCTCTCTCTCTCTGCTTAGTGCCTGGCTGTGAGTCTCTGTATTTGCTCCTATCTGTGGCAGGATGAAGCTTTTCTGATGATGGCTAAATAAGGCACTGATCTTTGAATGTAGCAGAATGCCTTTAGAAGTTGTTTTTTGTTTTTTAAAAAGACCAATAGTATTTTCTCTTACCCTAGGTCTCTGGGATACCTAGTCCCTGATTCTTGGTCACCTAGGCAGTGTCACATATGAGTTCCATCTCCTGAAGAGGGCCTTCCAGTCAAACCAGACATTGGTTGGTTACCTCTTACAAGCTTTGTACCACCATTGCCCTAGCATATTTTACAGGCAGGACAGCATTGTAGGTCAAAGGGTTTATGGCTGGGTTAGGATTTTCATTTCTCTTTTGGCAGCCTGCAGAGTACCTTCTCATACCAAAGACACTAAACATAGAGATGAAAATTCCATGTAGGCACCAGCCTGACTTCTCCATGTTCACTAGGTTGTGTAGGTGTTGTCTTCAGCAATAGGGCCTTGCTGTCAGTTTGTGGAGAGCAACCTATAGTCTTAGCAAAAGCTTGGGTTGTTTGGGAATTTCCATAAGAGCCCTTTGGCCAACATCTCAATTGGATGTAACCCAGTCCCTGTATTGAAAGCTTCATTTGGTGACAAGATATGGTCAGTTGGGACTCCATCTCCCCCATTATTTGGAGACCTCATTAGAATCTCCTTCATATATTTCATATATATGCACTATGTTTCCATACCACCCCTTAAATGCCCCTCAGTTCTAGCTGTCTCTCCCTATATAGCCCTCACCCCCCCTGATCCTTTCATTCCTCTGCACACACCCATTGTCTACCCATAAAATCTACTCTATCTCTCCCTCCCAGGGAGATCCATATGTCCTCTCTATATACCTGACCTTTATACCTGACCTCTCTGGTTATGGATTATTGTTTGGTTATTTACTTAATGGCTAATATTCACATGTAAGCAAATACATACCATGTTTGTCTTTCTGGGTCTGGGTTACCTCATTCAGGATGACCTTTTCTAGTTCCATCCATTTGCCTACAAATTTCACGATGTCATTTTTAAATAGCTGAGTAATACTCCGTTGTGTTGATGTGCCACATTTTCTTTATCCATTCTTCTGTTGAAGGACATCTGGGTTGTTTCTGATTTCTGGTTATTATGAACAGAGCAGCAATGAACATGGTTAAGAAAGTGTCTCTGTAGTAGGATGTAGAGTCTTTTGGGTATACACCCAAGAGTGGTATAGCTGGGTCTTGAGGTAAACAGATTCCCATCATTCTGAGGAAACACCATATTGATTTCCATAGTGGCTGTGCATGTTTGTGTTCCTCTTGCTCTACATCCTCACCAATATGAGCTATCAACTTTGTTATAGATCTTAGCCATCCTGACAGGTGTTAAGATGGAATCCCAAAGTAGTTTAGATTTGCATTTCCCTGATGGCTAAGGATGTTGAACATTTCTTTAAGCATTTCTCAGCCATTCCTCTACTGAAAATTCTGTTTAGATCTGTACTCTCATTTTTAAATTGGACTCTTGGTTTCTAATATCTAGTTTCTTGAGTTCTTTATATATTTTGGATATTAGTCCTACATCAGATGTGGAGGTGGTAGAAATCTTTTCCCATTCTGAAGGCTGCTGCTTTGTCTGAATGATGGTGTCCTTTGCCTTACAGAAGCTTTTCAGTTTCATGGGGTCAATTATCTACTACTTGTAGATCTTAGTGCCTGCACTAATGGTGTTCTGTTCAGAAAGTCTTCTCCTGTGCCAATGCGTTCAAGGTTATCCCCCCTTTCTCTTCTATCAGGTTCAGTATAACATTTTTAAAATATTATACTTCAATTACTTTGTTTTATTGTTTCATTTAATTATGATTTTAGTAGTGCAAGGGGATATCTTCTCTATTAAACAGCAAAACGTTGCTGCAAAAGTGCAATTCACTTTAAAACATGAGAAACTCCATGCAAATTTAACAGGACTGGGTACTTTTATTATACAGAATTGAACAAAAAGACTCCCATTCTTATGGCATTTTTACAGAAGAAATATGGAGACATTCCTTTGTGGGAAGAGAAAGGGCTAACAGCCGCAGCTGTAATGGGACTATATTTAGCACAGTGGACTGCTTCCAATTGTGTATTCTCTCTTGTTAACAGATTATGGAACAAGAAACATAATTCCATACTCTCAGAGAGTCTTTCATTTAAAGATTTCAGAGCCTGTAATAATGCTCCATCTGAAGGAAACAGCACTTAATCCCATTTAGATGTCTTTCTCCTCGTGTATCGATGCCCTTCGCTATCAATGGCTTCATAGAGGTCCTTTTTGTTCTCTTGTGCCGCGTGCAGATAACCAATGTAAGCCACACAGAGGGAAAGGGTCACCAGTCCAAAGACCATTACGGGTTTGTTCTGTTAAAGAGAGAGAGAGAGAGAGAGAGAGAGAGAGAGAGAGAGAGAGAGAGAGAGAGAGAGAGAGAGAATATTACAAAGTTCCAGTGAGACTAGTAATTTCAGGAGAGCCAAATATCACACTGCACTTCCCTCTTGGCATGACAAGTCATTATTATCACCCCAGCTTCCTAAAGACAGCATTTTCATTCCAATCATTTTATTCTATCAGCTTAACTCCTGAATATTGACGGCTGATTTGAGACTCTTGCTTTTCATCTCATTCTTCTCTTTGTAGCCAGGTAGCTCAGACCTGTGACCTAGGAAATCAAAAACTGAACAAAGACGGAGGCGTGGACGCAGTTCTGGAGCCGTCCCTTCTCCGGGCTTAGCTTAGGAGAACGTGAGGAACACAGTACACATGCCATTTCTCTTGCCCAACACAGGGTAACGGTCAGAAAAACCTTCATAACTTATGTACAGCAATGAAACAGATGTAGAAACATGAGCTAGTGTGGGATTACTTTATCACGATCCTCTACACTCCATGTCTACTTTAATTCCCCGTGCCTGTTGTGGGATATTTGTACACTGTGTGAAGATATGTTGCTATGGTTGATTTAATAAAGAGCTGAACAGCCAATAGCTAGCTAGGACTTCCAGGTAGAGAGAGGAAGTAGGAGAGCTATTTGAGGTCGAGAACAGATGTCAATGAGACATGGAAGGAGTCGGGCATACAGAATGAAAGAAAGGTAAATAGCCACATGGTAAAAGACAGGTTAGTTAAACCAGGTTAATTTCTTATAAGAGCTAGTTAGAAACAAGCCTAAGCTAAGGCTGAGCTTTCATAATTAATAATACATCTCCGCATCACTATTTGAGGGCTGGCTGTGGGGACAGAAAAAGACTAGTTACATATGCCCACAGTGGATACATTCCAAGAACCACCTGGAATACCTAAAACCAGAGAGTGCCCCAGACTCTCATATAGTATTTACTATGCTTTGCTTGTAACACTTGTCTATGATAAAGTTTGGTTTATGAACTAAACACAAGGCCCAAGTAACAATAATAAAACAGAACAATTATAATAATATATTGTTAAGCAATTATATATTCTTTTCCTCTTTTGTCAAAACAAATAATAACATTTGTCTTCAACTATTAAAATTACATTACAGCCAAGAACTTTTAAATACTTTATTGCTTTGATTAAGTTGGCCCATTTAACCTTAAAACAATTAACACTGGCAACTATTATTACAATTCTTATCAAGTATGAAATACTTCAATATTTATCATATCTACATTTTTTATTTCACTTATTTTATAAGTAGGATTTATATTTAAAAGTAAACATATCAAATGAAATATATTCACTAGTTTACTGCACCAACAGAAATAATTTAGCTACATACATAACAGTATATAAATGCAGGTTTTGGAGTTTTCTAGATGAAACTGCATTTAAAATTTGTCTTTACCTTCTAAGACAGAGTCTCAGGCTATAGCCCCAGGTTGGCCTCAAACCCGCTTATCCTTCAACCCTTGTCTCCCAAGGGCTGGGATTACAGGAATGAGCCACCATGACCAGTTTAGGGGCCTTTCTAGTCAGCATAAAATGTCCTGGATACAAACCCAATGCTACAGACAAGTGAACAAGTCTCCCAGATGCAGGTCTTACAGGTTTAATGAAGAGCTCAGGATTCACAGCTCGAAATAAGGTTGTCGTGTGTGTCCCTCGGAGGCCTGGGTTTTCAAAGTTCCTCTCTTTCGGTGGGTCTTTCTTTGCTGTTGGAGGCTCAGGTGCTGAGGACATCTTAACTACTGAAGAATATCACCTAAAAGCAATGCATATATACATTTCCTTCAAACTTAGTTTTTGATAAACCTCTCTATTTGAAACAAAGCCTTGCTTTGCAGCCCTGGCTGGCCTGGAACTCCCACTATAGACCATGCTGGCCTCGAACATGGGAGACCCGCCTACCTCTGACTCCCAAGTGGTGGGATTAAAGGGGTGCTCCATCAACTTGGCCTAGAAGCTCTTAAAACAAACAAATAAACAAACACACTCTTTTTAAATTCTAGATGTGCTCCCAGAAAGATCACTTGATTATTTTTAAATGGCGCTTTAGGTTTTGCTGGGTGAATCGACCCCTCCGGTTTTTTTTTTTTTCGCTCCTCCTCTTCCTCCTTCCCCCTCTCTCTCCTCCCTTGCTCAGGTAAGCAAACTGAGCACAGTCTGGAAAACGGTTTGTTGGTCTCATTTGCACTGTAGCCGGGGCTAAAGCAGAAGAGAGCTGAGGACAACCCACTCCCCTCTGCATTTCCGCCATTTCTACTTTCCCTCACCAGTAGCCCGCCCATAGCGGCCTGAGGGAAATACTACCCCTCCTTTCTCTGTATCTCCTCCAGCAGCTTCAGCCCAGCCCACAGGCTGCCATCCTCTGCCACCCTTCAGGACCCCGAAGCCCTCCCCGGTGCAAACAGTAAGGATAAGCAGCCATTTCTACATTCCCAGTCGGCAACTCTCCGATGAGCACAGGACAGCTAGCCCCTTAATCTCAACACCCATTTCTCTATCCAGCCAAGTCCAGTGTGTCTTTTTGCCTCCTGATTCTTCTGCTCAGGATACCAATGTTTGGGAACATTTCTTCCGGGTATCATTCCTACCACATAATGCAGAGTAGGGAAAGAAATGCCCCACAGACTTGATAAAAGACAACGCAAGGGGAAGACTGCAACTTCCGGAACAGTAAACACTATGAAGATTTAGCATTCACACTTAGGCGCTGGGGCTCTGTCTGTACAAGTATTCTTGTTTCTTAAGGCTTCGGTTTCACAGAAACGAATAGCAGTATTTTTGCAGCATTACACTTACAGAGAAACCCAGATGCCCAATACTTTTGCCGCAGTGACCACTAAATACCCACCTTCAGCGTTTAACTGGGTTAATTACTTTCAGGAACATCGGCGTGCAAGGAGAGCATTTCCCATTTTCTACACTTGCCGAGTAAAGGTTGCTGCATCATTTCTTCTCCGTCTATGCTATGGCTATTATATGGCTATTACTGCCAGGTCTTCTCCCGTCACTGCTGACTGTCTAGCTTCATCTCAGACCATGTCGGAGTCACTAACTCTTGAGCCAAATTGTTCCTGGTAACCAAAGTCTTTAGAACCTAACTTGTGACAGCTGTGATAGCAGTGACATAAGCAACTGAGAGCAGAAGCCATTTAAATATGTCATTGGCTGTGGTATTCCTCTAGGTGTAGCGGGAAGCTCTCACAGGAACTGTGCCTGCTTTCTGTCATGTCATCATAGAGACGACTTCACGGACCACTGGGTCTCAGCGACCACGTGACTGCATCGCTTCAAGTGCGAGCTCTCAGTTTTTTCCTCCTCAGCTACAATCTGAGTTTTTCCGTAACTGGTTTCAAAAGTGAACTTCCACTGTGTGAATTAAACTTTGATCTGAAGCCTGCTATAAAAAAAAAAAAAGTGAGCTGCTGGTGGTAGCCTTAATCCCAGCACTTGGGAAGCAGAACTCTGTGAGTTCAAGGCCAGCCTGGTCTACAGCCAGCCTGGTTCCAGGACAGCCAGGGCTACACAGAGAAACCCTGTCTCAAGAGGGAGGAAGGGAGGGAGGGAGGGAGGAAGGAAGGAAGGAAGGGACACAAACTCTTTTCATACAAAGAGAAGGTCCTAGTCTGTTTCTTTGCTCCTCAGAACTTTGTGTGTATAGCCGGGATGGAGATTTAAGATGCACTAATTAAATAAGAAAGTAGGAAGAACTTAGTTGGTTTTTTCTCAATGCAAATTACCAGTACTATTAGGGAAAACCAACTTCAACTTCACAAGTAAACTCTTAATCTCGTAGAAAAAGCTTACTGGCTACCTTCCACTAGTTAGTGTAGAACTAAGTGTAAATTGCACCCTGAAGAGCTGCAGAACTAATCATAAGTTCACAAACAGCAAAAACACACCCTGCCACCACTACTCGATTGAAATGCTACTTCCAGGTAACCGTCCATCAGAACACTCCGCCTTCCCATCGCTTTCTTCACCCTCTTCCCTGACTTCTGTTGTTGCTGTCTGTCACTTAAGGAACTTGCTCTCATTTATTTGCGCTTATCGTTAACCAACCTCTAGTTAGTTTCTTATGTTACAAGATACATCCGAAGATGGTGGGGATGGTGAGAAACTGTCATTGCACTACTCTTAAACAATGTGGTGACATCGCGAGTTTACAGCCATTTGCAAAATGTCAATTAGGCCCTGTTAGCTTTGTGACCTGTCCTGTGTCTGTATTTTTGTCTTCCTTTTCCCATTACCCATGTCTTCTTTCTTATCTACTAATGATCAGGAAATTGTTGTGGGTGATCATGTGTGCATGTGCGCACACATATGAACAGTTTTTTACACTCGTTTATAAAGAAGATTTTTTTTTAATTCACTAGCGGTGCTGAGGAGGTGGCTCAGTAGGTAAAGTGCTTGCCAAGCAAGCATGAGGACCTGAGTTCAATCCCTGGCATCCACATAAAACCTAGGCTAGCGGTGTGCATTTGTAATCCGAGTGCTGGGGAGGCAGGCTTATCTCTGCCCCTCACAGACCAGCCAGTCCAATGGGATCGGTAAATTCCAGGTTCCAGTGAGAAAATCTCAGAAAACAAGATAGCTGGCTCTGGAGGAACATCCGAGGATGACCTCTGGCTTCTGCACACATTTACACAGATGTGCACCGGAACAAATGACTAACTGTGCTTATACACAGAAAATTCACTAGAGAAAAATTGGCATGGCTACCTGTATTACATTGTACGTGAAAATAAAGACAATATGAGAATTACTTTAGGAAAAAATACTGTTTTCAACTATATATAGAAAAATTGCTTCAAATGGACAAAAAATTTTAATGACAGTATAAAAACACTTACTATTTAGTTTCACTTACTACATTCTTTAAATGCTTAAGAAAGCAGCTTCGAGTCTTGAGTAGGACACCTTAAAAGAGTTTAAATTGCCTGGCAGTGGTGGCACATGCCTTTAATCTCAGCACTTAGGAGGCAGAGGATTGGTTTACAGAGTGAGTCCCAAAACATCCAGAGCTTCACAAGGAAACCTGTTTCGAAAAACCAGTAATAATAATGATAATAATAATAAACAAGTTTGAAAAAGAATCAGAGGACTTTATGGCTTGAGAAAATCAAGCAGAGACTTATCCTCAATTTTTTTTTTTTTTTTTTTTTAAAATCTTTTTTTAAAGATTTATTATGTATACAATGCTCCTTCTGCATGTACAGCTCTATGCCAGAAGAGGGCACCAGACCTCATTACAGATGGTTGTGAGCCACCATGTGGTTGCTGGGAATTGAACTCAGGACCCCTGGAAGAACAGTCAGTGCTCTTAACCTCTGAGCCATCTCTTCAGCCCCTCAATTTTGGTACTTTATAAAAGGACCGGTACTACTGATTGAAGCATTACAGATGTGGATTTAACATTTTTTAAAGGAAAGAGTTTACAAAATATTGGTCCTCTTACAAACCAACCTTCCTAGCACCAGCTGTCTTTCCACTAGGCGGGTAGGATAACCCAGTTCTTCCAACTTCAGCTAACTCCTAATCCATCACCTCACCTTTCTCGAAAATTATTTTTGAGGAAAGTATTTTGCAATGGTAACTTGATACAAGACACAAGACCCATAAGATTTGCGATCCGTTAAATTTAAAAATTACTGCTAACCGTTTTTACTGTAAAATAACTTTTAAAATCTCTCTCTCTCTCTCTCTCTCTCTCTCTCTCTCACACACACACACACACACACACACACACACACACACACACACACCACACACGAGTAACTTTTCTGGCTCGTGATTTGCCCCACTTGTGGATTAAGGGAAGGTTTTGTCACTGTGGCAGGCAATCTGAAAGCTGTACAGCTATGCAGATCCTGGTCCGGTTGTTTAGGCTCCAGAAGTAACAACGACCAATTAACTCGGAATATTTAACTGTCAGAAACCTATTTAATTGACCATAGCTACTTCTGGAGGCTTCAGATGCATCTGGTTTCTAGCTCTCCACCGGGAACTACGGGCAGATCACAGCCTAGCAGGGACCGACCAGCCTGACCCGAGGCCGCCACAGGAGCCTAGACGTCGCTTGCAAACCACGGTACACTCCTGCGAGAGCCCTCAGGACCTGACCTTGGGCAACCGCAAAGACGGAAGCTCCAGCACGGATACCAACGCAGGGCAGCTACTCTCAAACACCCCGGGTCCGTGCGGTTCACGGACTCACCTTCCGGCCCTTCCTCCAATGCGCTTCTTCCGCTGCAGGCCTCGGACTGCGGGGAAGGCCGCACCACAGCGCCACCTGTGTCCCGGAGGCCGCAGAGCAGGAGCCCGGGCCGACCCGGTCCTCTTCCAGGAACCCAGGCACTGGAACTCCTGAGCAGGCTGCAGTTTGCTTTCTTGGAGGTCTTTAACTTTCAACCTCTCACATTCAAATAAGCTTTCGTTTCGTGGATAGATGATTGATTGATAGATAGATAGATAGATAGATAGATAGATAGATAGATAGATAGATAGATAGATAGATAGATAGATAGATAGATAGATAGATGGATAGATAGATAGATAGATAGATGATTGATAGATGATTGATAGATAGATGATAGATAGATAGATAGATAGATAGATAGATAGATAGATAGATAGATGATAGATAGATGATAGATAGATAGATAGATATAGAGATAGATGATAGATAGATAGATTGATTGATTGATTGATAGATAGATAGATGATAGATAGATAGATGATAGATAGATAGATGATAGATAAATAGATAGATGACAGATAGATGATAGGTAGATGGGTGGATAATATATATATATATAATTTTTAAATATTTTTGTGTATAGAGCTAGATAGATAAGTAGACAGACAGACAGACAGACAGATCGAAATTTACATTTAATGGATGTGGAACATGTATGGCTTAATAGAGAACCAGATCACAAGAGCCACTAAGGCCGACAGGCAAAGCCAGGGTAGAACTGCTTGGTGTTCCCAAGAGAAGGAAAGACAGCGCCGCCGAAAAGGAGTCTGGGGTTTTATCAGATGCTTTTTGTTGGGAGGGGGTGTGGTGGGCTTGCGTTAAGGGACAAGGGATTGGAGTTCTGGCTGTCAGAACAGCGGGTTGTAGTCAAGCCTTTCTCCTGAGAAAGGGAGTGGGCAGATTTCTGAGAAGTGTAAACCGTTCACTTTCCATTTCTCCTACAGGGCTGGGTCCTACACGGGTCATCCATCTTGGTGTCTTAGCTGACTCTATCTTGGGCCAAAGATCTAGGTTACCCAACATAAAGTTTTCCGATTTGTGGGGGAAAGCCTGAGCTCTGTCTTCTTCCATTTTAGGAGCCATATACGCAGTTAACTCTCTGATGTTCATATGTTAGGGCCTAGAGGTTCAAAGACAGCAGGTGTCCCATGGCTCTGAAACCACAGGCAGGAATGCTGGCTACACACCTTGCTGACTTTTTTGTTTGTTTGTTTGTTTGTTTGTTGGGATATATATTATATAATAGCAAACACCTGAATTTTCATGTGTGTTTAAGTAAAGCTTTTGCAGATGAATGTTTTTTATTGTAAAACTTGTTCTTTCAGGTAAAACTGAATTTAACAGTTGACTTTGTTGTGCCTGGAATGATAAAGCTATGGCACAGAGATGAAAGCATTTAGCAGATTAGAAGTCTTAAGAAATGATCGAAACCATGGCTAAGGTCATGCAAAGTCTCTTATCAGTTTCACATCTGATGCATCCTTTATTTGAGGACAACATATTAAAGGGACACTGAAATAGCTGGGTAGCTTACTGTGTCCACACCATGGCATTGGCCAGGTGTTCCAGCCCTCTGAAATGATGCACCTTCTTCCTTGGAGGAACTACGTGCTGTTTAAAGGAAGAACCAGCCGTGTGTGGTGTTTTTCAGCTGATAATGCTGAGGCATGGGGCAGGGATTTCCAAGCCTCAGATACTCTGAGTCAAGCCAGAGGCAGCGTGTTTTCCCCTGGCCCTGGTTCCTACAATTCCCCCAGGTTTTTTTTTCTTTTTCTTTTTTTTTACTTTTAGTGGTCAATGAAGAGGGCAACATTATCATTAAACTACTTCCTGTTGTATGAGGGTGCTGAAGTCCATGGGAGCAAGCTTGATCTTCATTGTCAGGGCATAATTGGGGGTCATAAGCCTCCGGTCCTATAGTCAGGGGCTGATGTTCCTGTAATAGCAACTGATTAAAGGTTTAGTTAGAAATCCTTTGGATCTAGACAAGTTTATAAAACAGGATGCAATTAGTAGGATTAGGGAAAGGAAGAGAAAGGGAGTAAGGAATGCAGTTTCCAACTCCATAATAGACTGCCAGCAATCCATTGGCCAGAGGAATCAAGCTGTTCCTTACATGTTTGGAGATCTGTCTGGAGTTACGGAGTCTTGTCTCTTACCATATCTTATTGGTTGACATAGAACCAACATTCCTCCCTGAAGAAGAGGCAATGACCACCCTTCTCCACTGTTAGCAAATCTAATCCTTGCCAATTTTATAGAACCACAGTAGCCAGAGAGCCTATTTGTCCCTGAAGGGTGAGAATGGTCTGACCTACCTGTTGGAGGTCCTGGATGAACTAAGTGGAGAATTGATAGTAAATAGTTAAGAACATAGTCCCACTGTCCAGAGGAAATACCAATAGTTATACTGTTAAGTCCAACTTTACAACAGGGATTCTATTTCTACTTGGGATGCCATATTTTAGCCCAAGGATGGAAAAATCACTAAAGTTATTTCAGTCCAGGTGTCTAGAAAGTGGCCAAACCACAAATGTTCTACCCTTCTCCTGGTTGGTTGGCTCCACAAGGGCAAGACCACAAACTTCAGACTCCCTGATAGGCTAGAAATTTGTCACCATGAAAAGTCCCCAACAATCTCCCCACCATGTTCTGTTATGATTGGATGAAATTATAGTGTTGTCTCCTTGTGATTTTTTTTCCTTTAAAATACTTGTTTTCCTCCACTTCAAGGATGTGTCTTGGATCCTGATACCTGCCGCCTAGGTATATATCAACCTTTTCAATAAATTTACTGTTGGCTCAAACTTGGTCCTTCCTAGTGGATTATTTGTAGATTCTCAGACCCTAACATTTGGGGGCTCATCTGGGATCTAGGTATCCACTGGCTTGAGTCTGCAGCTCTAGCAACCTTGGCAATCTCTGGTGGTGAGTACTAAAGATTTTAAGTCTGTAGTGACTTTTTTCTGAGGACCCAAGAAAGGAGAAACTGAATGTAGGGTCAGAGGGAGATGAGAGACTTCTCAACCCCTTATCTGGCCTCCAGGCTCCCAGGTTGGAAGTGTCTGAGGCATCAAGTTTCTGGGACTTAGCTGAAGAAGCAGTTGTTCTGCTTGGCTCTGAGTGGTTTTGCTTTCAGTAATGCATTCCTTGTCTTCTCCATTCTTGTCAGTGCCTCTGGTGTCTTTCTCTGTGGTGAGCCGCCAGGCTATCTGGGCTCTGTCAATTTGGATTTTTGGTTTCACCTTGTTTTCTCACTGTTAGTCTTATCTCTTACTTTGAGATTATGAGTTAGGCTCAATCTTCAGGTCCTAACTGTTGTTCTTCTTTTCTTTCTTAAAGACTTAGTAGCTGGATAGCTGCGCGTAGCTGCGCGGAGTCCTGAGGAACACGTGTGACCAGGGCGGCGGGTGAACAGACGGTGCAGCGGCGGGTTAATGGCACAGACACAGAAAATAGACATAAAGCTTTATTAAGAGAGAGAGAGAGAGAGAGAGAGAGAGAGAGAGAGAGAGAGAGAGAGAGAGGGAGCAAGAGAGAGAGAGGGAGAGAGAGAGAGAGAGGGAGAGAGAGAGAGGGCGCGTGTGCACACGCAAAAGGGGGCAGTGAGAAGAGAGAGAGGGAAGAGATTCAGGATGACTCCAAGAGACCAGAGGTCGCTGGGAGTGGTTTCGGCACCAATGTTGTTCTTCTTATGGCGCGGGGAGCACCAATGTTGTTCTTATTTTTTGGCGTGGGGTGTATCGCGGAGCCGGAGGAAGGGAGACCCAGGACGCGACCACGTGCGTGGGAGAATTATTTATTAAGGGAAGGGTGTGCTCGACAGTGCGGGTCAAGGGAGGGAGGAACAAGAAAGAGAGGGATAGAGAGAAAGAGAGAGAGAGAGAGAGAGAACAAGAGAGAGAGGGGGAGGGAGAGGGAGAGAGAGAGAGAGAGGGCGCGTGTGCACACGCAAAAGGGGGCAGTGAGAAGAGAGAGAGGGAAGAGATTCAGGATGACTCTAAGAGACCAGAGGTCGCTGGGAGTGGGCGTGGAAAGGGGCGGGGACCAAAAGAATAACACTAACTCTCCCCTAAACCTTATTCTACATCACTTCAAGGACTTTAAGAATAAAGCCCAGGAATCTGGGAGTTCTGTTTTCCCTGGAAAACTCCGTACCCTTTTTCAAGTCAAATGGCCGATATTCAGGGTTGAATGAATTCCCAAGGGCAATTTTATCCTTTCCATCCCTCTTGCAGTTCATGTAAAGTTCCTTGGCCACCTTGTAGCCTGGGTGCTTCTCCTTGAAGACCCCCCAAAATGGCTTAAGCCACTCCTCCAAAGTCAGCCAGAGGAAACTGACCAATCAAGTCTGTTTGATCAGTCAAGTCTTCGGCTCCTATCCTGCCTCTCTCCATGGAAGACTCCTTGGAGGCCTTAGGAGTCCTCCTCCCTTCCTATGTGTCCCTGCCACCAGAGGCTCTGGCCACCAGAGCTGCCCAGACTTCTCTTCTACCCCATCCCCCATTTACAACCAAGTCCCCTTGATTGAGGAAAAGCCAGCATTCTCTTCAGCTCTCTTCTCTTTTTCCCCTCTTCTCTGTGGGAGTCCTCTTTCCTTCTCAGCCCATTGGCCATCACTCTGAGAGAGGAAAGAGGCAGAAGGAGTAACAGAAAGTTTTGTATGTGGCCCATGAGCATGAATGGAGACAGCACTACAGAAGACAGATTTCAGAGAATCAGCTCAACTTTATTCCAGAGTATAAGGAATATCTAAGATTGGGGGCCTGAGGATAAACCCTAATTTGCATGCTCTTATCACAAGGCTTGTTATGGTGCAGTAGGGTCCTATTACAGAACTCTTAGCACAAGTCTTCTTAGCAGGAATCTGCGTCAATGGTCAAGCTAAAGATGAATCAGGCATCTGGTTTTAGAGACAGACGTCTGATTTAGAAGCAGCTTTCAGATAAGGTCAGTCCTCCAGGCCCAGGGACATTCTTCAGATAAGGGCATGTAGAGAACAGGAAGCTTTGCTGGGAAGGAAGAGTTTCCATATTACTGAGCTTAGAGAAAGCTGCCAAGCTATGGCAGACTGTTAGGAAAGTCGACCTAGGGAAAGGCATGAGTCATTCCTTCATAGTTGACCCCCATAAGCCCTTGTCCCCTCCTGGGACAAGACTTGATGCACAAATTGAGAACTCAGATTATCCTCAAAGATGATACGTAAACACAGACTTTCTCGGAAGAGAGTCCCAACTCTGTGATCTTTGTTACTCTTCTGGAGAAATAATACCTCCTTAATTCACCAGGAGAGGGAGCCAAGAGATGCCCCTATTAAAGAAACTCCAGTTAAAGTTCCAACTGGTGTGGGCAGTCTATAACTCACCCGGATTAGCACAGCATTTAACTCCAATCATAGCACAGCTGAAGCAAGGAGCAGCACCTGTCTGGGTTAAACAATACCCGATGTCATCTGAGGCACACGGAGGCATCAGGACTCATATTACTTTAGGGAGGTGGATGTTCTGGTCCCCTGCCAATTTCCCTGGAACACTCCACGCTCCCAAAACCAACGATTTCAGGTCCATGCAGAACCTGAGGGAGGTAAACAAATGTGTAGAGGACATTTACCCCATAGTGCCAAACCTTTATATTTTGCTTAGCCTGTTAGCTCCAGCAAAGCAAGTAGATACAGTCTTGAACCTGAAGGATGCTTTTTTTTTTTTTTCAGAGCCAGCCCCTGTTTACCTTCACATGAACCAACCTAGATACTGGGTCCCATGGCCAATTGACCTAGAGTTGACAACCACAAGGATTTAAGAACTCAACAACCCTCTTTGATGAGGCCTTCCATAAAGACCTGGGTGAGTACTGTCTCAGATCTCTCCAGGTCACACCTCTGTTGTATGTGGATGACTTGCTGGTAGTGGGTGAAGATGAAGCTTTCTGTCAAGAAGCCACTGAAGGACTATTGCAGACCCTACAAACTCTGGGATACCAAGTGTCAGCCAGAATGACTCAGTTTTGCACCAGGGCAGCTACCTACCTGGGATTCGAACTCCACAAAGGTAAAAGGGCTTTGTCTGCCTCCCGCAAACCAGTCGTCTTGGGGCTTCTGACTCCCTTCACCAAGAGACAGGTGTGGGAATTCATGGGAAGGGTGGAGTATTGCTCTGTCTCCAGCTGGCAGCCTAATATAGACTCTCAATTCAGACTTTGGTTGTGCTGAATGGTCTCTGGTTTTTTGTTTGTTTGTTTTACCCCATAACAAAGACAATGTTTCAATTATTAGCAAGTATGCCCCCAAATGAAAGGGCACCCACATTTGCAAAGGAAATACCACTAAAGCTTACGTCACACTTTGACCCTCACACATCGATAGTGGGAGATTTCAATACCCAACTCTCGCCAAAGGATAGGTCTTTCAAACAAAAGCTAAACAGAGAAATGTTGGAGCTAACAGATGTTACAAATGAAATTGAGATAACAGGTATCTACAGAACATCTCAGCCAAACACAAAAGAATAAACTGATTGACCATCTGATTCCATCTTAGGGTAAAAAGCCATTCTGTGATAAGGTCAGAAGAAGTTGTTTTTATTTGTTACAAAATTCAAGTTTGACTCACACATACTCTACCTTGATAAAATGATGTTCTGCCAAAGAATCTTGAGATTTCTGTTTCTGGAATGGGGCTAGACTCACAGGTACTCTAGCCTGATAAGATAAGGCGTTCTGTCAAGGAAACTCGCCAAGACGATCTGTCAAATAATCTAATTTGCACTTTGCATCTGTAAAATTTGATTAGGAAATCCTTGTTACAAAATCCCCAGTTTACACTTTTTCTGTATAAAAGAGGCCTGAAAAGCTCACCCATAATGTACTCTCAAATCCTGTTTGAAAAGTTAGTCCTATGTTTCTTAAGTAAAGCTTGCCTAATGGACTTTAGTTTGGCGGGTAGTTCTTGTTTTTGCCTCATAACATTAACATTTGGAGGCCCCAAAGACAGTAAAAGAAGTTAAAATACCACTATTTGCAGATAATATAATAGCATACATGACTAATCCCAAAAATCCTAACAGGAAACTCCTATAGCTGATACACACCGTCAGCAAAATGGCTGGATACAAGATTAACTAAAAAAATTATCAGGATCCCCTATATACAAATGACAAATTGATCAAGAAAGAAATTAGGGAAACAACACCCTTCATAATAGCCACAAATAATGTAAAGTATCTTGGGTTAACTCTAACCAAGTGGAAGTGGAAGATTTATCATACAAGTGGAAGATTTGTATGATAAAACTTCAAGTTTTTGAAGAAAGAAACTGAAGATGTAATAATATGGAGAGATCTCCTATGCTCATGGATCAGCAGGATTAACACAGTAAAACTAGCTGTCCTTCCAAAAGCAATCCGTAGATTCAACACAGTCCTCATCAAAATTCCAACACAATTCTTTATAGATTTTGAAGGGATAATACTCACCTACATATGGAAAAACAAAAAACCCAGATTGGCACAAACAATCCAGAACAATAAAAGAACTTCCATAGGTATCACCATCCCTGATTTCAAGCTGATTTGATTACTACAAAGCCATAGTAATCAAAACCACATATTCTTGGTATAAAAACAGACACGTTGATCAATGGGATCAAATTGAAGTCTGAGACATAAATTCACACATCTATGGACACTTGGTTTTTAAAGATGCCAGAAAAACACAATGAAATAAAGAAAACATCTTCAACAAATGTGCTAGTCTAATTGGATGTCTGCATGTAAAAGAATGCAAATAGATCCACATCTACACCCAGCACAAAAGTCAAGTCTAAGTGAAACAAAGACCTCAACATAAAACTATATACACTAAGCCTGCTATAAAACAAGGTGGAGAATAGATTTGAGTATAATGGAATAGGAGACAACTTCCCTAGCAGAACACCAATAGCATGGACACTAAGCCCAACAATGAACAAATGAGACCTCATGAAACTGTAAAGCAAAGGACACTTCAACCTACAATTTGTCCTGCCTTCAAGATGTGCTGGTACAAAGGAGGCACAGAACTTGAGGGAGTGGCCATCCAATGACTGGTCTAACTTGAAGCCCAGGCCACAAGAGGGAGCCCATGCCTAACACTGCCTGGAGGGCAGCTGAAGGGCAATATGGATCTGATGTCCCCAAGTCTTAAGGGCTGCAGGAGGAGTTGATATCCCACTGTCCCTCTTGATAGCACGTTGGACATGGTCAGTAAAGTTTTCATGTTTGTCCTGGATGACCTTTTTTTTTTTTTTTTTTTGGTTTTTCGAGACAGGGTTTCCCCTGTAGTTTCTAGAGCCTGTCCTGGAACTAGCTCTTGTAGACCAGGCTGGCCTCAAACTCAGAGATCCGCCTGCCTCTGCCTCCCGAGTGCTGAGATTAAAGGCGTGCGCCATCACCGCCCGGCCTGGATGACCTCTTGAATCTTTTCATAATTTATGGCTTTAAGGGCAGACCTCCAGAGCAGGCCAGGAGACAAATTATAAATTGGCCTCTTGCGAAAATGCCTCCTCCCCGGCCCAGTATTGTAGTTATACTCCGAAACCTGGTTGGAGCCACCTCAGTCCCAAGTGGGTGGGCACAATTAGTTTGGTGCCCTAGCCTGTTCCCAGACTTGCCTGAGTTCCTCTGATGAGAATCTTTTGGCTGTCCAGAATCACCTACGCTCCTCTGGGAGAAGGTTATTTATAAGATTCCCCGCCTTGTCCCGTGGGAACATTTTATAGGAAACATTCTGTTTAAGGGACTATCTATCCTACACCCTCCATTTTTTGACCCAAAACCTACCTCAGCGGATGCATTGCACTAGGCTTCAGGTCTGGAATAGACTTGAAATATGGGCACCTGCAATTCAAAGCCAGAACCCCAGACGCCCTTGGGGTTTTACAAAATGTTTTTAAATTGGGGCTGACACCATATGTCCTCATACCTGTGAATCTACCTAGCATGTATGTAGGAGGCTAAGTAAGAAAGACTAAGTGAGTTCCAGGGTAGCCTGGGCTACAGAGTGTCACCGTCTCAGATAACAAAACAACACAAGAAAGAGGATAGCCTGGTGTGTTGACTCATGTCTGTAATTCCAACATTTCAGGAGGCCAAAGCAGAAGGATCATGAAGTTGTAACTAGCCTGGGCTACACAGGGATTACCATGTCTCATAAAACAACTTAAACTTGTATTAAAAGGTGCTTGTATGAGAAATTAGTTTCTCAAGGCTCAAAAGCAAATAATGTATGATCTGAAGGATATTAATGGAAGTTATAGAGATTGATTTTCTCCAGATATTTACTTGTAAATAGAAAATTATATGTATCTGTTGGGAAGTTGTTTGGGTGTCTGGAAGGGTCAGGATATATGTATGTCATAAGCATGCAGGCGCCCACCGAGTCCAGAAAAGGACACGAGATGCCCTGGAGTTGCTGTGACACGCAGCTGTGAGCCACTCAATATCTGTTCCAGCAATATTAAACCTGACACAGGAAGCTTTCACTAATCTCTACTTTAGTGGTCCCCGGAGAAAATGGTAAGTTGTCATTGTCTAACACTGAAAGCTATGTTAAGGAATATTTCTGAATTGTTAGGAGGGTTTTTTTGCACTATCTGGAGAATGAGCTACAACAGCCACAATTTGGGTTTCATGTGAGTTTATTGGCAGATAGCAAGCAGGAGGAAATAAATCAGCAAGCAGCAGACAGGTAGCAAAATATCAGACACATTAACCAGCAGGACCCACTGGGGAAGACCCCCTCCCAAAACACAAAGTCAGCGGGAGGCCCTGATCAACCCAGAGAAACCAGGCAAGATGCCTCCACCCCGGGTGAGAGTTCCAACTAGACATGCTGAACATTGCATTCTAATATCATGGGATAAACAGTAGCCTCGTCTTTACCTTGAGAAACTACTTTGATTTACTTTCCAACAGTGTTTATGGGCACAATATTTTCAAATCATTTTACCCCCATTCTCAAATCCATTGGCACTCGGGCTGTTTGCTGTTCTCTGTTCTTTACCATAGATCCAGGGAAACCAGCCCAGCCCTGGACAACACTTTTGAGACAAGTATCTTTTTTTGAGGCTAACCTCACCTCCACACCAGCTTCTCTGTCAGCTTAAACAGCACTTGCTAACATAATGTGTATTATAGAGGCACGAACAATCTCCAAATTCCCTTCATCCATGGTTCTAGAACAGTCTGTATATTTGGCAATGGTAAAATAGTCTTTTTTCTATATAAACTTAAGTCCACAGCAAGACCTTCTAATAAAATTACCTTTAGAAAACAATTTTTTGTAGTCACAGCACTTTGGGGGGGCAGAGGCAGGAAGATAACTGCACATTCGAGGTCAGCCTGGGCTCCACAGAGGCACACATGGGGCAGCCATGCAGAACTAGTTAGGATGGTCTCTACACATCCTTCGAAGTCATGGCGCTGTGGTGGCATGGAAAGGGTTTACTCGACATGCCCTAGGATTTTATTCTCCACTTCTTCACCTGGGGAAATTGTTTCAAGACTGGGATCAACTGTTTGTTCAGAAGAACATGTGGGGAGACACAGAAACACCTACATGCTAAACCTGTGCAGACTGAACAGGGGCATCTGGGCAGAGCACCAACAGTCCCAGCATCTCTCAGATGTTAGGTAATGGACGCTTTTCCATATCATCTGCTTATACATTTCTATCTCCAAATTATCAGAATCTGGAATGCAGGTAAGAATGACATCTAGCATTTTATCTTCAGGAACAAACCCACAGTAACAATACACATATTCCTGAACTTTATTAGATGAACTAAAAAATTAAAAATATTCTGTTACTGGACAAGTTTATTTCATTCTTTGTGTACGAGTGTTTTGCCCGCAAGTATGTATGTGCATCACACATGTGCAGGAGGCTAGAGAGGGCTTCAGATTCCCTGAAACTGCATCCACAATGTGGGCTTGGGGAATCTAATTGAGTCCTCTTGAAGAGCAGCCAGTGCCCCCACCTGAGGAGCCATCTCTTCAGCACCAAGAAATTTTAAATAGGCAAATGAGCTCTGTGGTCAAGAGCATCTGCTGCTCTTGTGTAGGACCTGAGTTCTGTTCCCAGACCACATCAGCTGCTCACAGAAGTCTGTAATCCAGCTCAGGGATCGCCACTGGAGGGTTTCGCAGGGACCTGGGCTCAGGTGCACATACCCACACACAGCACATACTAAAAACAGCACAAACACATCTTTAAAGAATACAGATGAGACCACTGAACCCCAGATTGACAGTGACTTGCCTAATGTGACATGAGGCGACAAGAATCCAGTTTCTGATTTTGAAATCCAGGATTTCGGGGTCGCATCCAGAACTATATGAACGACATTCTGACAGCGGCCTCATGTAGTGCTGCTGCTGCTGCTGTCTTTCACCCAGTGTAAACGGTTTCCTTCTTTCTGGTAGGAAGGACAGCTTGGCTCCTCCCCAGACGGGTTAGCAGCTAGTGGGCTATAGTCATCTTCCTATTTTTAAAAACAGTTAACAATTCAACTTTATCACTCAAACATGTGTGACTGCCTCAAATCGGCCTATGTTTTTTATTACAGGTAGATAAAAAGGCAAGGGGAACGCTGGCTTAACTCCCAGACCCCCACTCCATACTTCCATTATTAGTCCCCCACCTTGTGGCCCCCTACTCTAATTCAACTTAGTCAATTTAGCACCCAGTCATAATCTACCATTAAGTCCTATGCAGATAAACTCTCTCTCTCTCTCACATACACACACCCCAGATGTAAAAACAGTGTGTGTGTACATGTGTGGAAGTTAGAGGAAAGCTCCCCTTCCACCACATGTGTTCTGGTGGCTTAACAGGTTATGATGGTTGGCAGCCAGTCACCCTTCCTTACTCATTAATCCACCCTTACCATAGTCCTTTCCCAAACTGATTTTTTTAAAAAAAATGTAGCATGTAGTTTCAGACCAGACAAACTTCATTCCAGAAAATTTTGTCAAAACTTAGATCAGTGCTGTTACAACGGAAACAAACCATATAAAAATATGTGATGGCAAACGCATATACCAGCACTCAGGAGGCTGAGGTAGGAACATTGGGATTTCAAGGCCAGCCTGAGCTATATAGCAAGATTCTCTACCCAAATAAACACATACAGAAATTCTCTGAGATAAGCACTCAAAAACATCTGAATATTTATTGAATAAATTACATAGACATTAACCAAAAATGAAGGTCCTTGTGGATGTTGTGGCACAAACACCTGTAATCGAAGCACTTGGGAGGCTGAAGTGGGGGCTATGAGTTTGAGGCCAGCAGCCTGGGCTACATAACAAGACCATGTCAAAGAAACAAAATAAGAATGTGACTGCTTTGGTTGGGCTAATATGAACATCACCTGTGAAGATGGGAAAATAAGGTAGTAACAGTATTTGTAGATTTTGTCAACAGGAACAGTTTTTCCCCCCACTCTGACAGGATTATAGTTCTGTGTGTACTTTGTGTGCGGCCTTAGTTACTACATAAACCTTCCATCAAGCAATCTAGGTCTCTTAGACATGCTGAACAATAGTGCCACATTAATCAAAGCAGTTATCTCCTACGTTAGCGCTCCTAGCATTTATGATTAAGCGAGGAGATGGGTAAGATAACGGGACAGTACCTGTGCAATTAGACGAGGTGATGGGTAAGATAACGGGACAGTACCTGTGCAATTAGACGAGGTGATGGGTAAGATAACGGGACAGTACCTGTGCAATTAGACGAGGTGATGGGTAAGATAACGGGACAGTACCAGCACATGAGTATTAACTACCACTGTTCTCATTTCCTCCAGAGCCAAGCTTTGCCTGGGCTTTCCACGTCTCTTATACTTCTGAGTTGGGCATTCTTTAGTCGCTGGACACAAAAGACTTAAAATCTGTTGGAGCATGTCTGCCCACTGCTCCAAAGCACTGACTGAGAAAAGCTGCCTACAGTGTTTACCTGGTTGGTAAAGATGAAAAACAAGGGGTAAGGCAGGTCACAGGAATGCAGCCTTCAAGTCCCCTTTCCAGAATTAAAGCATTGTGTGGCGTAGGCTTTTCTATCACCGAGCACCCCAACTCCTAGCCTATTTAAAACTCAAGGTTCAGATTATTCTGTTCATTACCAGGGATATCAGACTGGTTGGGGAGTGGGGAGCTCAGGAATAGACCTAAAGTTCAAAGGTTCAACACACCACTCTGGTGTCAGGAAGAGCCGTGCCACAACCAGAGAACTCATTAGATTGTTTTGCTCTTTTCATTCCGGGAGAGCATTTGCCTTTTATACTTCTACCTCAGCAACTCCGAGTGGGAGCTAATTTTCAGTCACGATCAATCCATTTTATGTAGGTAATATATAGGAAATAAATCCTTTTAAATGGAAGAAAACCATACACATCATGTATGATATCAATTCTAATTCTATCCAAATAAGAACGTGCCATTGTCTGCTCTCCATATTCAAAATGAAACCTGAGAACTTGTCTCCACACCTCTGGTCAAGCAGGACAGTGCAGTCCGAGCCTGGGGACAGGAGGCTGGCTCTGTTACAAGAAGGAAATCTGAGCCGGGTGGTGGTGGCACACACCTTTAATCCCAGCACTTAGGAGGCAGAGGCAGGCGGATCTCTGTGAGTTCCAGGCCAGCCTGGTCTACAAGAGCTAGTTCTGGGACAGTCTCCGAAGCTATAGAAAAACCTTGTCTCAAAAAAATCCAACCAACCAAACAAACAAAAAAAGAAGGAAATGTGCCTTCAGTTTTCTGTATAAGCTCCCAAAAGAGAACAAACTGTGATGTTCTAGCCTGTGAAGTCAGAACTCACACAGTTCACTTAGGTAAAAACTATCCCAGGATTGTTAATCCAGACAAGGTCAATAAAATTATCACTTCCTAATTTAATGAACATCTTGCCTTGAACAGCAAAGTTCCAAATACTGAAGACCCTTGGGGAAACCAGTGCTGTGGAGTCAGCAAGCCCTTGCTCTCCTTGTTTGCTCTCTGTAGAGGCCTTTCTGTGTCTGAGCTCCCACTCTGACCAGGGAGGGCATCCGCAAACCACAAGAGCAATTCTCACAAACACTGATTGAGCCTCAGCTCAGCAGGAGAGTTTAGGCTCGGTTTCTCTCCTTTTCTTATGCCAGAATGCTAACTTCTCCGCTCTCAACACTCAATTGGCAGATTAAAAAATAATCAGACTAGAAAGTCTGAGCATGTAAAAAGTAATGCAGTTGAGGTGGTTTTATTTCAATGCAGGGTTAATGAAAATGGTTTTTCTTTTCAAAATGCTGGAAATAGCCAGGCGGTGGTGGCGCACACCTTTAATCCCAGCACTTGGGAGGCAGAGGCAGGCGGATCTTTGTGAGTTTGAGGCTAGCCTGGTCTACAAGAGCTAGTTCCAGGACAGGCTCCAAAGCTAGAGAAACTCTGTCTCGAAAAATAAAAACAAAACAAAACACAATAAAAAAAGAAAGAAAGAAAGAAAAGAAAAAATACTGGAGATCAAACTCAAGTCTCACAATGTGAGGCCTCTTCTGGTACATAAATCCAATGAGTTTAGCAGCTTTTAGGTTTGGGGGCAGCAAACAAGGCCTACCAAGACAAACAGTGGAGCATGGGGTCTCTGTATACAGGATCCCCGGTGATCAACTGGTACTTTAAATGGCCTCCTTGCAGCTCTTCCAGTGAGGAATTTTCTGGCATCATCAGATGTCCTTCTTGACCATGCCACTGTCATAGTGGGAACATGGCCCAAGGCCACCGTTACCACCTCTCCAACATACCCTCTCTCAGGGGACTTAGGGTAGCTGATCTACGTATACGCAACATGCAAGTGAACATTCTCTGACATGGTATTTGGGGGATAAAAAGAACCCGCTAGTTTCAAGGGCAGCAAATAACTCTTAGCTACAGCTATGGATTACAGCCACCCACATCCCTTTACACCCACGGAGGTGGGGCTCGGCCTGCTCAGTGTTTGCTCCACAGCTTCTTCTCATTGTCTGGCAGCTGCAGCAGAGGCCTGGAGACAGCCCTTTCTCTCAGTCCCTTCTTCCACTGACTACTGGGAGCTCCAGTTCTCCTTAAACACAAATCAATTGCCTGCCGGTGGTGGCGCACGCCTTTAACCCCTGCATTATGGGAGGCACAGGCAGGTGGATCTCTGAGTTCTAGGCCAATCTGGTCTAAAAAGTGAGGGCCAGGACAGCCATGGCTGTTACACAGAAAAATCCTGTCTAGAAAAACAAAAATAAAATCCCGAACACCACCCCCCCCCAAAAAAAACTAATAAAAAAAAAGGCAAATGTGTCTTTAAAACACCATCCATTAACTCTTAATGTTGCTTTCTAGTGACCAAGTCTTTTTAGACCGGGATACTTTCTAACATCACCTTGTATTTGACTGCTCGTGTTCTCCAAATCACAACCCACAGAAAGAAGGTTGCAAGTTTGCAGGTTTCAGCCCCCTTCTGTTATGTGCTGTCTGTGTAAACAGAGAAAGGAGCCCTGTCTTACTCAATTTCTGCATCTTAAAATGGGATTAGAGAGGATGGGAATGTGGCTCAGTGCGCACAAGTACTTGCTTTATAAGTATGAGGCCTGAAATTGGATCCCAGGGCCCGTGCAATGTCGGGCACGGAAGGGTCTGCCTGTAATCCCAATGTTCCTTCGATGAGATGGGAAGCAGAGAGAAGCATCTCGAAGTTTGTTGGCCAGTCAGTGTGGCAAACAGCAGCAGGCAAAACCTTGCCTCAGCAAGAGAACTGACATGGGAGGTCACTCTGACCTCCACACACACACAACACACGGATGTTCAGGTGTGAATGCATGCTTTCATTATACATTAAAGTTTTAAAGTTGGGGATTGGGCTACACAGTCGTGATGCCTTTGGATCGAAGCCTGGAACAAGATATGCCAGAAGGTGCAATGGAGGTGCTCAACAGCGTTTAACTGGACTTAGGGTCTACCCAACCGGAAAGAATGCCTGGTCCTGGAGACCTACCCAACTGCCTGGGGCTGATCAGGTCCTGGGTCTTAGAAGAGGACATCTTACTGACACTGATTAAATCAGCACGATTGCTAACTGCATTCTCCATCCTTATCCTTGTGTCCACAGAGTAGGGTTAACTTCGCTACTCATTAACGTAGCTTCCCTTCACAGCAGGTGAAGGCTCATACAGAAAAGTATGATGGGTCAAAATGTAGAGAGCAGATGGTGGGGTGCCTAAGCCCTCTGGATACATCTACAACACAACCCCTGCACCCACGGCTCTGGGAACATTAGGGAAGGAACAGATTAGAAGAACCAGGGGGCCAGGGAGAACGCTGTGAGATTTTTATCTCCTAAAAATAAGAGGGAGGTTGGCCCCATGATACCGCAACAATATGGCTTAATCAAGCTGGAACAAGGACACAACAGACGTGCTGAAGTGGAAGGAAAAATCCTACTGGGCCCTACACTGGAGAGCAGTGACTCCCGGCCTTCCTGATGCTGGGACCCTGTAATGCAGTTCAGGGGGTAGTAACCCCCAAACACAAAACTACTGTGTTGCTGCTTCAGAACCATGATTTTGATGTTAGGAATTGTCAAGCAAGTATCTGATATGGAGGATATCTGATATGCAACCCTCAAAGGTGTCAAAACCCACAGGTTTAGAGCTGCTGCTCTAGACAAAGAATTACAGTCAAAGAATGCGGATAATGAATTAGATTTTCCCAGGGATGAGAAAATCAAGTGGCTAACCCTGTAAATTATATACATACAAGCAACACTAGACACAGCAGATTGTATTTATGTATACATGTAGTATGTAACAATAACAGCTGGCCATTAACTTAAGAGGAGGACGAGGGACCATGGAAGAAGTGGGCGGAAGAGGGAAAATGATGTAATCAAGAGTTTAATTGAAAAAGTGTTTGGAGTTAGTGTAAGAATAAGTAGTAGAAGATTTAAGTTCATCACAGGCATACTCAAGCAGCTGATAAAAGTTAATGGTATGAGCTAAATGTAGGGGCGAGAGCAGAGGCAGGCTCATCTCCAAGTTCTACGTCTGCCAGGGCTACACAGTGAGACCTTGTCTCCAAAACAAAAACTTACTGTCATTGGCTAATCTGATATACGGGAAATAGGGTCAAGAAGGCTGAATATAGCACACTTCTGCTGGATTCGAACACTGAACATAAAGAATTCAACTACAAAGCCCTTTTTCTCCCATCCCATGGCCATAAAAAAATGTTCTCAATTACTTCTTTTATTAAGAGAATTTTACTTGCTTCTACTCCATTATTATGTTCTCTAGAATAGATTCCCTCTACAAGTCATTCTTTTTTGCTTCTGATGTACACACTGCTACGTCCCGTTAACTGACTCAGTCTGAGTGTCCATGACAGAGGATGTGCACAGGCGGCTGCATTCTGGGCTCTTTGCCTGGACCGCCCTCAAGCACTGCTCTACTGTCCCTAACTTAGGACATCAAGTCTTCAGGTTCTTATGAAGTGCAAACACAACCTATCCAGTATTAGCTAAACTCCTTATTCTTCATTCACCTTCATTCCAATTTAAAAGTCTACCTCTGTGGTCATCTCTAACAGTGCTAGCTGGATAAATCCTGCAACTCAATGTCATATTCAGAGCCATGCTTGGCCTTATCCCTATGTCCTTTCTCTAACACGGGAAGACCCACCCCTAGCCCCTTTACTCCATCTCTTGGCGTTGTTACTACCCAGACTTATTCACTGATGCATTACCACTAAGAGTATGCAACTAACTTCTTCCAAACCAATGGCTGCAACTAGGCCTGCCACACGAGCAGGCAGGTGATGTTATACATACTGCTTTCAAAATGAGAAACTGAATATATCACCTGACAGTCTCCACCATTCCAATTTTCATATCACCTGATAGTAATCTTTATGAATGCCCTAATTTGCACCATTCCAAATTTTTCATTTTCTTTTGCTGAGAATGTTTCCTTCTATTCAAACAATGAGTTTAACAAGTCTACTTCTTAAGTCCATCTAAATTCTGTTCTGCTATAATTCTAACAAACTAAACTTTGTTCTTGGAAACAGGTTCCATCCACCACCCCAACTTTACACCTTTGGTTGGCAGGCAATCATTATTCACTAAACTAATTAGAAAAACATTTCAAATTCTCTAAATTAAAATGACTAACAAAAATGGTAAGATTCAGTTCTCATAAGTGGACCTCCCAATGTCACTTGGTATAGCCACACATCGTTCTCTGATCCTTCTGGGTCTCCCATGTCTCTTCCTTGCCAAGACTGCTGGTTCACTTTCTTCTGTCCACAAAGAGTTGTGTTCCACAGGCCTAGCCGCTTGACCACCATTGATTTTCTACATACATGTATGACATGTCAGCCACTACCACTACAGATCTCTACTTAAGTGTTAAAAATGGTAAATGCCCAAACTT
This sequence comes from Arvicola amphibius, assembly GCF_903992535.2. NCBI lineage: Eukaryota > Metazoa > Chordata > Mammalia > Rodentia > Cricetidae > Arvicola > Arvicola amphibius. Next base: position 89,819,343 of record NC_052057.2, read on the forward strand.
TTTCTTGTAGTTGTTCCTCAATTCTAACAAAATACATTAAATGCCCAAATGATGAAAGACAATGTTTCCCTTAAAGGTATTTTAAACCCAGAACTAAGGTAGGAACAAGGTAGTTCTTCGCCTTGACCTACAGGCAAAGCTCAAATTCAACACTGACCCTTCAACCTTACTTCTGCATTAGCATGGTGAATAACACTGCCATTGGCATAAATTACCAAAGTCAAAATCTTACAATTCAATATCTACTATTTCTCTCTACTAATCCCTCATAGACACTTCAACACCTTTTGATCCACAACCTTTAAGAACTTGGACAGGAATGCATGATACCCTCCAGTGACCCATTCCAACTGCCTTCTAAAACTAAATAATTATAATTTCTTATTTTAAACTTGGGAGCTCCCCAGTGCCCACCCAGCTCTGAATCTTTTTCTAAATAAACTCTTCCCTTCACAAACAACCATTCCTAAAATTTCTGGTCCAGTCCTTCCTACTGATGAGTGCCATAACCTTTATAAAAGGCAACCCCCACATTGTATTTTTCCTACTGCCTGCATCTCCCTCCTTCCCCATAATCCACAATAATCAAATGTCATCAAATATTCTAGACCACTTTTTCTAGTACCATTCTAACCAGTTTTTTCTTTCCTAAATGACTGGGACAATCATTCTACCAAGACTTCTTCAATTATCCACTGTAATATTTACTCACTAATGGAAACTTAAAACACCAAGGATCTCATTCCTTGGCTCCAACCCTATATGCAACTCAATGGTTATGGCAACATCCAACACACGTGGGTCTAAGATACCAGATGATCTAGCCCTTGCTTACCTTGCCTTGTTTACACCTTATCTTTATCAGCTCTCCACCATTTTCTCAAAAAGCTTCTCCTATCAGACCCTTTAAAATGCATGTTCTCTTGGCCAAGAATTAGCTCTGATTCTTTTGTGCCCTGATTTCTTCTTTAAGGAAGCTTTCCGTTTGCTCAATGTAGACTACATCTCATTTTGTCTCTCAATAATCAGCATCACGCCTTTGTGAATACTAACTCTGTAACTTAACTCTGATCTCATAAAGAAGAAAAAGCAGTAACTCAAGAGGACATGAAGGAAACCCGTGTTGCAGCAATAAACAACTATGGGTTTAAACCAATATAACCAGAATAGGCATAGAGTAACAAGATGGGCTGATAAGTTTACAGTATAAACCCCAAATAAACATTCCATTTTCCAAAAGACCTAGCCAATGAGTGGTGAAAGAGACATTCAAGAAGAAAACCAAGGGAACAATGTCCCAGGTAAGATGATGGTGCTGTGGCTATTCCAGGAACAAAGCAGAAAGGTAGAAATGACCACAACTTTGACCATTATCTAGAAGCATCAAAGAACTTAGGTTTGAAAAGCATGGGCAGAGATTTTACCTTCCTAGATAAGGAATACTGGGAGAAAAGATCAAAGATGAGGTGATGGTCTGGGTACATGATGCCCTACAATAGACACATGGAATGATGTAAAGTTTCCTCCTTGCAATATACTGCTAATATGGACCCCATAGAATGGACAAGAACACACACTCACCAGTGACCCAGAGGCCAAGCACTGGAAACCAGAGATGGTAATATAGACTGCCATAGAACAGACACACAGAAACACACACAATCCATGACCCAGAGGTCAAGTACTGGAAACCAGAGATGGAGCAGCCAAAAACTAATACAAAAATGTAAAAGCTGAGCCGGGCGGTGGTGGCGCAGGCCTTTAATCCCAGCACTCGGGAGGCAGAGGCAGGCGGATCTCTGTGAGTTCGAGGCCAGCCTGGTCTACAAGAGCTAGTTCCAGGACAGGCTCTAAAAAAGCTGCAGAGAAACCCTGTCCCGAAAAACCAAAAAAAGAAAAAAGAAAAAAAATGTGAAAGCTGGACAGGGGTGGCGCACACCTTTAACCCCAACACCCGGAAGGCAGGGGCAGGGAGACCTCCGAGTTAGAAGCCAACCTTGTCTACAAAACAAGTTCTAGGGCAGGCAGTGCTACACAGAGAAACCCTGTCTCAAAGGAGGGGGGGAGTTCAAGTTGTTATCTTTCCTACCAAATGCTCTCAAAGGAGTGAGTGAATAATGGCAGAAACAGAACCAACAGGTATGAAACCACAAAGGAAGTGTGCAAGGATACTGAAGGTGGTTCTGGAAAAGAGTAATTTTTACGTGGGTTGGGAGTAAGCCTAAATTTGTAGCAAATGCAAAGTGTGAAATGGCCTATGCACCCAAGAGGTTCTAATTGGATAAACCTCTCTCCCTACCTTTATTTACATGAACACCAACCAGGTACTAGGGCTCACCTGTAAATTTTTATTAAAAAAGAACCTAGGTGCTGGGTGGTGGTGGTGCACACCTTGAATCCCAGCACTTGGGAGGCAGAGGCAGGTGGATTCGAGGCCAACCTACTCTACAAGAGCTAGTTCAAGGACAGGATCCAAAGCTACAGAGATACTGTCTTGAAAAAACGGAAGGAGGAGGAGGAGGAGGAGGAGGAGGAGGAGGAGAAGGAGAGGAGGAGAGGGTAGGAGGAGGAGGAGGAGGAGGAGAGGGTAAGAGGAGGAGGAGGAGGAGGAGGAAGAGGAAGAGGAAGAGGAAGAGGAAGAGGAAGAAGAAAGGATGAACCTAGGAAAAGAAAACATGATGGGAAATGTTAGCTGAAAGTTCTGTGTCCCGTGGAATGACCTGCAGGGGGAGATGTGAGCTTAGAACTGAAGGACAAGGAACCAGTCATACCAATGAGCAGGAGTGGAACACAGTAAAGCTTAGCAAGGGTTTTGACAGGAGTGGATTTTGGTAAAATGCCCTAGTCAATATTCAGTAAGTGTTACTGAATACAGAATATTCAAATCATTAACAACCAATACTGCATATGGACCAATAAAATAGAATAGCAAGTCCATCAGAAAAATCACCACCTATATACAGCTGAGATGGTGCACACCAGATCAATTCTGAGCTTAACAGAAAGTGCCCCCTCCTTTTTGGCCATGCTAGGGATGGAGCTCAGGGACTCGTGCACATGAATAAACAATATACCAACAGCGAAGACAGTAGCACTCAGTCTGTTCCTGACATCAGCACAGAGGGACACGTTTCATACCAGCTAAGCCTGAAAAAGTCTAATATGCTAATGACCACTCTCCTTTCAGAGGCTCTAACACACAGGAAAGCGTCTCTGGTCACAACTCACAATCCATGACCCCAGAGATGGCTTGGACTACATGCTTTCCAGTACCTTCCTAAACACTAGTTTCTCTCTGAACTCACTATGTTGTATTTCCTGTCTGCATCAATTTTTCTAAACAAGGCACATGCCTTCTTGTGAATCTCCAATTTACCCAGCCTATTTACTGAACAATTTCAATTGTCTAAAATATGTTCTTGATTAGTTGTTCAACTTATATGCACTCAATGACTACCTTTTAAAACATAACTGAATTTAACACTGCTAAAAAGTTTCCAGAACTGTTAAGTTTAACAAGGGAAAGGGGGCTATTTTGAATAATAAAGTTCTAAACTGTACTATTAAATTCTTGGGACTCATAAAAAGAAAAAAAAACCTCCAGTCTTTAATGATGAAAACTTGGGTAAATGTAAGTTGCAGGAAGAAGATATTTTAAGAACATACTGAAACTCAGTGTGGTGGTGCACACCTTTAATCCCAGCATTCAGAGGCAGAGACCAGTGGATCTGTTGAATTCAACCTAGCCTAGTCTACAAAATGAATTCCAGGACAGCCAGGGCTACACAGAGGAACCCTGTCTTGAATTTAAAAAGAGCAGATTGAGAAAAAAATATTTTGGTATTTAATACTGAGACGTTATATTCCTTATCAGCTTTCCCAGCATGCTATTCTGTAGGTTCATTCTCGTTTGATCACTTCATGCTTGACACTAAAGCTTACTCTCACAATTACTTTACATTCACTACCTAGAAAGAAATAAAAGCCACTCAATATCGGCAAGCCTTTTCTCTGGAAATACAGCAGAATGACTGAGGGAACGTCTATGGTCAATGTTCTACTGAGGAGAGAATGCCCACTATACAGGTATTCCCTTCCATATCGTCTCTCCCCTTTCTGGGATTTGAGGCAGTTCTGAGTGCTACATTTGTGGGGCATGGCTCTGCACCAGCATTCTCACCTTGCAGTGAGGACTAACAAGGGCGGAAACTCTCTGCTACCACATCCTCTCAGAGTTTTGCTAAGACTCCGTCCGAGTTAGCAGTGTTCCTAAGAAAACTGTATGGAAACATCCCATGGAGAAAAAAATTATTCAGTTGTTTAAAAAATATATAAATCAATGATGAAAACCACCTTTATTTTAACATTAATAAATAACAGTGGGCTTACCAAATGGTAACATTTTAATGTGTCAAGTTTTATGCATACTGAAAAGAAACTTAAGGTGAAACCAACTACTCGACAGAACTCACTAGGTCCCCACATAAAACTATGTTTTCATAATAAAACCTTTAACATTTCCAAAAGAAATGAAGTTCATTCCTTCACCACGCTTGCTTATTCAGAGTCCCAGCAATTTCAGGGAAGTGATTTCTCTTTCCTGCAAGTCTGATGCTGTACAGGGACACACACATCCATGTGACCACAACACCACAGCTCAGGCTAACACCATGAATGGAACGACATTATGGTATGTCAAACAAAAGAAACCAAAACAACAATGCTATTAGAGCAAACAGAAATGAAAGTAAATATCCAAAGGCTGCTTGCTTCCAGTACCGAATCCACCTGTGCTTCCGCCGAGGCCGTCCATGCTCCAGAAGCAACTTCTACCGTGCAGCACAGGTCTGGTGAATGAAGCTACGCTACAATTAGATACGGACCGATCAAAAATCAATCATGACTAATACTGTTCATGAAGACTAATCTAATGAAAATAGTATCATTAGATAATGTGAAAAATACAGACAAATCTGCACAACCCAATGCCTATAAATAGTAAAATCAAAGCATATGACTTCCTTATAGAAAGTGTCTCATCTATGTAACTATAAATGTTAAGGATTCTTGCATTTTATAAACACAAGATGGGTTCACTTTGATGATACCAAGTTTAAAATTTATAAAATGTCTAAAAAATTCTTTCCACAAAGGTTTATACAGTTTAAAGCTATACACCATCCATAAATCTCAGAAAATGGGAAGAAAAAAATCTTTATAAGATCACATACAAAAGAAGAACTGAAATGTGATTTTATTTAAGGCAATACTGGGCTACTTCACAAACCACCACCTTGAGTATTTACACTGCTCCACTACTAGTTTCTATCACATTGACAAAGGATACTTTAAAATACCAATGTTGAAAATCTTCAATGTAGTAAAGTCTTTATTCACATTTCCATTACATTTCATGGACTCAAAATAACTACCCAATTAGAAGCAATGGAAAAAGGAAAAAAATCTGCAGCGTTATGAAACTACTAAAGAATCTGCTGATTTCACATGAACGCCACCCAGGATTGGAGGACGGCAAGTTCCCAAAGCCGAGTGCTGCAATGTGCCTACAGTGCGGACCAGCTTGACGTCATCTTGTAAATGCTTTATGTTAAAAAAAAAAAAAAAAAACCTATGGCAGTTTCTAGTTTTAGTTCAAAAGTTCTTAATTTAAAACAATAAAAGTTTAAAAACTTGATCACTTCGTTAAAATTAAAATTGCAAATATAAATGTATCATTTACTTATTTAGACTTACAGACTGCTGGTGGCAGCAAATGATTTACAATAATAAATATATACAAAAAAGCTATCTACAGATAAAGAGTACTGCTATACACGAGTGGTGACCTGCTGAGAAGACACCAACCCCACAGATAATCAGTAGAGTGCATGGAAAAGACAATGGGTGACAGAAATCTGAGGCTTCATTCAATTATTTACAATAACTGAAGTATTGATTTTGCCCGAGTCCCATAGGGATAAAATAAAGTTCTACATGACAAGTGTCATGGCTTTTTTTTTTTTCTCATTTTTTTAAAGCTAGGTTAATTTATGTCAACAAATTAAAAAGCTCACAATTACAGCATGCTTGATGGCTTTCTAGTTAAAATAAACTACAAATGATACGCATTTATAGTACACGAGTCAGCTCTCAGTCCTGCCCTCTGCCCGTGGCTCTACCTATGCTGACGTCTCTCAAAACAGTCCTGTCTGGAGCATTTGATAGCACTTCAAGCTTTTTTAGGCTCACAGTAGGTTTCATTTCCTGAAGCTGTTTTAGGACAAGCTCAGTGCAATCTTTAAGAGTCTTGTCTAAAACAATCTTTACATTCTCACTGCACGGAAGCTTGGAGGGATTGGCAAAACGTACAAAGAGTTCACTTTCTTTACAAGAACATGTGGGATTCCCACCAGTCACAGTGGTCTTATCCACATTTCTTCTTGAATTTGAATGAGATCCTCTTTTACTTCCACTGTTTGAATGGTCTCTGTCAGTATTTTTCTTCTGCTTCACTGCAGACTCTTCCAGAAACTTCAGAAACGACACTTCAAAACCCATTGGCTTGAAGGAGCTCCAGTCAAAGGAGGCAGGATGCTCCTCCGTGGTTTGAACAGCCACAGCAGTCTCTTCATCCTTCCGTGTATTTACCTCCAGTGGTAATTCTGGCTCAGTTTTATCAACCTTTCTCTTCTTATTTTGCACAATGCCTTTTTCTTTATTAACTCTCTTGAGATTACCTGCCTTTTGTTTTTCTGATGGGCAGGAATTATTTTCCTGAAAACCATTATTTACCTTTAAAGTTGTATTAACTTGAGTTTCTACATTTGTCCTATCTTCATTTATTAATTTTGTAATAAATAGTTCTGTTAGCTCATCCATTTCATCTTTCTCACCTTTTATACCTTCTTCTTGTGAAATGGAAGATGCTTTTGAATTATCGTTTTTCTCTAACACAAATGCATCAGGATCTTTTGTATCATCTTTACAATCCTCTTGCTGAGAAGCTTCCTTTCCTTGTGGGTTGCCATACCGCTTGAATACAATAAGAATATTGCGATGCTGTGATGTAAATGCTTTGGACAATTTATGGCACTTATAATGTCTAATGATATTGCTTTCACTTGTAACAACAGAAGTACATCCCTTTATCATACATGGGTACTGCGTTACAAATTTGCTTGTACACTCTGACAAGGCATCGTTTCTAGCCTTTATGGAATATACGTGCTTTCCACGTTTTAGAGAATAAGGCTTATTTTCTTCAATCTGCACAACTTTTGCACTCTTGTTTTCAAAATTACTTTTTTTCTTTCGCTTGGTCTTAGCCATTCTTATTCCTTCTTTTCTGCTGTGTTTTGATACCCGATGTTTAGGCTTTGATTTTTCTTGGTTTGCTTTACTTGATATATTTTCCTGACCAGTTAATTTTCTTGGCCGAATCAGATGAGCCTTATGTTTGTCATTATGCTTATTAAAGATGTGTCGGAGGAGATTAGACCGAGTTGCATATATTCGGTCACAGCCTTCACAGTCACACTTGTATATGCCGTCTTCTTCTGATTTACCTGTCCTTGCTCCAATCCCATGGTCTACCTCAAGATGAACAACATAGCTCAGATATGTTGTAAAAAAAGATTTACACTCCAACTGGTCACATGGAAACTTGCCAACATCCACAGCAGCGGTCATGCTTTCAATTTCCTCAGGGGTCATCTCATGAAGTTTCATGTAGTGCTGTATCAGGCCAGTGATTGCTTGGAAAATTCTAGAACAGTCACTCACCTGGCAGCGAAATTCTCTCATTGATTGTTTAGTTTCAGTTTCTTCACTTTCTCTGCCAGCTTCACTTTCCTCTTCAACCTCTGCAGAAAATGTAGGAAGATTTGATTTATGTACAGCCTGGTAATGAAGAATCAAGTTTTGCTGTATTGTAAATGCAGCAAAGCATCCCTGGTGAACACAGCAGTAAGGTCTATATGGACTGTATCTTGCTGGAAACTCAACGGACTGGGAGACTGGGTTCTTCTCTTTTTTTTCTTCCTTTTCTTTTCTATGCCTTTTATTCTTCCTTCCTTTGGCTTTCAGGTTTGTGAGATTTGTGTTATATTGTTCGACAGAGACTGTGAGAAGTTGTGAAGAACTTTCTGGTTTCTCAGGACTTTTTTTTTCTAGAAGTTGTTTTTCTGGGATTACTGCTCCATTGCCAAGGGCATCATCTGTGCCTGCTGCCAACTCTACTGCAGGCTGTAAATCAGTTTTTATCTCCTCTGCTACGAGTGGCTGTTTTTTCACTTGAGTAATTTGTGGCACTGACAAATTTTCACTCTGAGATTTTCTTCCATATGGTCTTTTTATTTTTAACTTTACCATTTCTTCTGTTGTAAAATGATGCACCAACTGACAGTGTGCCCGGAGATTAGAATTTCTTGTAAATGTTTTGGTACATGTAGGTACTACACATTTAAATGGAGCAAATTTTAACTGATTCTTCTTAATCTCAAGAATCATTTCTTGAGTATACTGGTGGATTTTACCATAGTGTTTGAATAGGGCATCCTTTGTCATGGCACTGTAGTTACAGTCTTGGTTTTGACACACAAATGGCTTATTAACTCTGTCATTAAGCTGGATATGTATCATTTCGGAAACTGGCTGGACTGTAATATTAGGAGTTGATTTAGTAGGTGTAGGGGGCAGTGTTACTGATGTGTTTATTAGTATACACTGGGAAGCTGGAGTGGAGAGGTCAGTTTCTAATTTTAAGTTTTGCAAACCTTCTAAAATGTCCTGTATTTGATCCTCCTTGTGTAATGCTTCAGATTGAGGAACATTACTTTTTGTTGGCATTGCAGTTAGGAAAGAGGAACACTGAGAAGAATCAGGTAACTTGTTGTCTTGGGTAGGGCTTACTGAAGGAAGCGGCATGCTGTAATTTATCTGAGCATCCTGTGGTGTCTCACCAGTACCCTGAGATCCACTTTTTACCTCAAGTATTTGAGAATTCATAGCAGTTTTAATAATTTCAAGAGTCTTTTCAAAGTTCTGTATAACATTGTCTTCAGAAACCTGCAAATCACAATCCACCGATGTACATGAACTCAAAGCCATCATTCGGGAATCACCATTTTCTGTTTTTAATGTTAAAGGGGTTAACGCTGTGTGTGGTTCAAGACTGGCTTTAAAGTTCTCTTTTACATCAGTTATAAACAAATGATTGTCAATGTTATTTAATTTCTGTGTGAGATTTTCCACCAAAACCCGAGGTTGACAATTTGGAATTATTTCTGAACAAATATTGGTATTTGGAACCTTAAGGTTCTCTGCTGTGAGTCCCACTGTTGATGCCGCATTCTGGGTCGCACTGGGTACAATGACTGGAGGAGCAGCCTTTTTTCTTCTCTTAGATGCACTGTTTCCTTTTTTATTCAAAGGACTGGATCTTGAATTTTGAGGCCCACTTTGAGGAATATGTGTGCTATTGCTGGTAAAATTTTGCAATGGCTCAGTAGAACTAGTGAATGAATCAGCGCACAAACCATTTTCAATGGTCTTTAGCAGTGAATCATTTGTGGGAAAGATAGGCAAGTTGTTACACTCCTTGATGGGGGAAGTTTTGGAATTTGGTGTTCTATTCTGGTCAGTTGGTGAACTGTCTGGGTGGCAAACAGTCTGTAACAAGGGTGTCACAGTTGTGCCTGGCATCCCTGTTGAACTTCCTTGTGTTCCATCCGTGACACTGCCTATAGGAACAACCTGAGAAAGCATTTCAGCACTCTCAAAAGTGCTGGGAATGCCAGCAGTTTCTAAAGCCTGCTTAATAATTTCACTGCCTTCCTGACTAACACTGGTATTAAAGTTACTCACATCACATCTAGGAAATGCACTTGGTAAAAATGATGAACGATTTTCCACAGAAAGAAGTTGCAGGAAGGATGGATCTTTAAAACAGGCTTCTGGATTAAAGGTAGATTGGTGTGCCTGTTGCATATTTACTGCACTTGTAGAGAGAATCATGCTGGCCAGAAGGGAAGGCTGGCTGTTGTTCTGTAAAAGTTCCTGTGCAATTTCTGCTCCATCCAGTGGTTTGCAGTAGTCCCGTTTGGACAGGTGTCCACCTAGGGACCTAGGGTTCGTGAAAGCCCTGTAACACCTGCTACAGATAAATTTCCCATCTCTGATAATTGCAGGCCACTTAGCCCTTTTGTTGTGCTTGGGTTTTCTTTCCTTCCCATTTGGGCCTCGACCACGGTCCTTCTTCACCTTCTTAGATGCGGACTGCTGTGCACCGGCACTGCTGCTGTCATCCGAAACACTCGCTTGGGAAGGAAAAACCCCATTCTCACTACTGCCTCCTTTTAGAAAGGAGGAACCCATGTCTCCTTCCGTCTGCGAGGGATAGTGATTTGTACTATTTTCCAGCTGGGAAAAAACAGAATTATTCTCACTATTTGCTGGTGAAGGGAAGAGAGAGCTGTTTTCTGTGGGTAAAGGAAGGAAAGGATCTGAGCCGCTGTCAATGTTCAAAGGCAGAACTGTTTTGGTTAGATCTTCCATTTGTGCTGGCAAGGTAGTACTAGACAAATTTTCCATTTGTGAACACAATACACCATCTTGTCCATGCTTATCCTGAGAAGATAGGTTTGGACTTAGGACACTTTCCACTGAGGGTAACAATGGAGTTGATACATTTGCTAAATGAGCTGGAAAAATGGAAGGCGAGACATGCTGCAACTGGGCTGAACAGGCAGGATTCCCATTGGCTTTGGTCTGTGGTGTAAAAAAAGCATGATTAGAGCTGCTCACTTGGGATGGCAAAAAATAAACACACTTTCCATGATTTGGTGTATTTAAGTTGTTAGATGTCTGACCTTTTTTAGTTTTGCGCTGCATTTTAAAAGCAGCATATTGGTCAGGGTGTGCTGTTTTCATGTGTTTCCCAATACTCTGGGAAGAGTTATATGTTCGTGTGCACCCCTCAACCTGGCAGCTGAATTTCTGAGCTGGAGCTTTTGGAGGTACTGAGGGAGCTCCCAGAGAACTGCTCAGGCTGACCTGCGATGGGACAAATGCAATGCTTTCCAGTGTCTTCAGAGGTAAATCATAAAGGCTGGGTGATGTCTTCCCATCACCTCCACATTCAAACTTGGAAGTCTGTGCACTGTCCAGCAGTCCTGCCTGACTCTGTATAGAGAAGGTCATCAGCGTGTTCACCTGTCTTTCTAAGTTCTGTGGGTTAAGGTTTCCCATCTTCAGCGATTCGGAATTTGCTAAAGAATTGTGAGCCATCTGGGCTTCACTTAGGTGCTCATGCTGTTTCTTCTCTTGGAGACGTGGATGACACAAACCAACAGCAGCACCTTCACCTGGTTTACGCAAATCTGTCACCATTGGCTCACCAATGCCTACCACGGTTAGGTTTTCTTGCCTGCCAAAGTCACCCTCGGTGCCATGGTTAAGGGACACCTTGATGGACACAGCCACTTCATTGGTCTGAAGAACAGCAGTGTTATCAGGGTTTTCCAGACCATTTGACAATGGTATGTTAGCTTGCCTGAGGTCAGAGACAGAGAGCTGGCCCGCCTGGCTTTTATCCCAGCCATCACCTCCTCCTGCTCCTGAGCTCTTTTCAGTGCTATTCTTCTCTGAAGGAAGCACTGCTCTGTCTTCCCCAGTGCTCCCTACTGAGTTCCGACTCTCTTGAGAAGGCAGCACGCTTCCAGGAGCACTGTGATCATCCACGTGTTTCTCCATCTCACTCTGAGAGCGGTAGACTTTGCCACAGCCCGTGACCTTACACGTGTAGGTATTATAGTGCTGTGCCTCGTGGTCATATAGTAAGTAAGCTTGGGAAAAAACTCTGCCACATTTGGGAAATAAGCACTTGGCTCTAAAGACTTGATGTTCCTTTCGGTGGGCCAACAGCTCTGCATAGCTATTAAAGCCAGCCTTACACTTCATCTGTATACAGATGTACGGCTTACTGCCACAGTGCATTTGTAAATGATCATTGAGATGAGTGACACTCACAAAATGCCGTCTACAGTACTGGCAAATGACCTTTTTGCTTTGCATTTCAAGAAAGCGTTTGGCATCTTCATTATCCTTATGACCTTTTACATGAGCAATTAAATTTTTGAAGTACTTAAAGCCCTTTTTACAAAAAGTCACAGGGCAATTAAATTCATTAACGGGTACTGGTTTCTGGACAGGGATCGCCTCTGGCTCATATGATTTATCTTTGTCATCGTTCTCATCGTCTGAACCATCATTGTCATTAAAGACTATGAAATCTGTTGAATAGAGACTATTCTTTTTTATGGGCCGTTGTTCCTGTTTGGCCACATTATTAGTGTTAGCCTTTTGACTTTCATGGGTGGCTGTTATCTTAGGAGGTCTTCCCAATCTTCTTAATGGCTTCATAGCTGCTAGTCTCTCTTTACTAGACTGTTTAACATGCAGTGTGACATGAGGGACAAAAGTTTCTTTAGAATTAAAATTCTTTGCGCATATGGGACAGCTGTAAATCCCATCTTTGTAATGTTTTTGAGCATGCCGCACTATTCTGTGTCCAAGGAATTCTTTGTCACATAGCACACAATACTGCATGTAGGCTTGCCAATTCCTAAACCTAGCAGATATGAACCCCCTGTCCTTCAATTCTTTTATGTCCTTCTTTTGCTTATCATCACCAGTATCCATCAGGAGGCCAGAATTGGTGCCAAGCCCACAAGAAACCCCATTCACAGATGCTTCTCTGCTTTCATCCTGGTAATCTACTTTTTCATACACTTCACAGTCATTGAGTTCATCAATTGAAGACACAATAGATGCCTCTTCTCCCATTAGTGCAAGACACTGTCGTTTTAAGGTTTTCCAATCCCAAAATTCTGGATCAAAGGGCCACTGAGTTTTCAAAACAAGTAAGAGCTCACAGCGTAGAGAATTTGGTATAGGAAGATTCTCTTCATCATATTTCTGGTCTGGCTGGTTGTATAACATCTCCACAGCATAATATGCATCTACAGTAGGCTCAATAAGAAATTCACTCAGTTGACAAGCACGTTTCACTTCCAGATCATCAGGCAACAAACAGGAAATGGTCTTGCAAACTGATATTTTCACTTCAGTATTTTCTGTAGATTCCAAGCGAAGAGCTTTCACACATAATTCTATGCAAGTAGCAAGTCCAGCCCCTTCAGTCTGTGAAACAAACAAAAACCAGAAAAGGTTAATCACAGATTCATCTGATATAGGCAAACATGGGAATTATTTCACTTTTTTGACTTTTCAGATCCCCTTTATACAGTAAGTCAAAGGGCTGGAGAGACAATGAAAATTCTAGAATAGGCTTGTGATATTTAGAGAACTAACAAGACGATGAGGGAGGGAATAAATTTTAAAAAGGATGCAGAGTCGAAAAATGTACGATAAAAGAGTTTCTCTTGAGGAAATGACTTTTCTAACGTGTGAGTGTCAGCTCTGTCTCTAAACAAAAGACAGTGTACAGCTAAAGCTACTGCAGAGAAGAATCCTGGCGATACCTCTGATGGGTGCGCACTGCTGAGCAAGGACTCGTTTTAACCCACTAACCACAAATGGTTTTGTTTGATTTTTTAATTTTTTTTGAGACAAGGTCCCTCTGTGTAGCCCTGACTGTCCTGTAGACCAGGCTGGCCTCGAAGTCAGAAAGATCCACCTGCCTCTGCCTCCAAAGTGCTGGGATTAAAGGCGTAAAATACCACCATCCAGAGGTTTAGCCCAGGCTTGGTCTGACTTCATGATCCTTCAAGATCAGATTTACAAACAATGAGACTGCATTTGTTCACCGAGACACCTAGCAAAGCAACTGGCTTGTTTTAAAAGTATTTTTATGTTGCAGCTATGTTTAAAATCTATACAAATAATGCCACACACAGAGAAAGAATCTTACCAAACTTAAGTGTTTTCATTGTGTATACTGGAAAACTAAGCAACAGGCAACACTCAAATCATAAACTGGTTACATAACAGGTATATTTTAAAACATTGAGTTTGAATTCGCAAGCATTTCATATAATAAAATGAAATTAAGTGAGTGATTAATTCTTTAAAATCCTCTTAAATCTGAATATTGGTGAGTACCGGCAGTACAACCTGAATTTTGAAGTCTTAGGAGTATAAACCTAAGAAGTATACAATGTAGAAGACAATTTTAGATTTGTCTCTTTAAACTCAACAGTACCTGCAAGGTTCCAACAGAGGCAGGGTGCTTGTTTGTTTCGATGATTCCTTTAGCAGCCTTTCCCCTCTTCCCCTCTCCTCTCTGTCTGCCATGCATCTCAGACATAACCACCTAACTTTCACGTTGACATTAGAGCACCATGTGAGATTCCATTCAGCACTTCCTTACCCATCCACAGTGAACATGCCTTAGTTTAGCCAGGTTTAAATTCTTTAAATGGCTAACCTGTGTATTTCATAACAAATTTAAGCCTACCACGAATACAAAAAAGGTTCTCATAATTTGGCCTCTGCTTTTATCTGTTCTGGCCTTATTTATCTTTCCTGATTGTTCTGGTATATTATTTGTATTTTGATAAATAAATCTTGCCTGAAGACCAGAGGCAAAGCAAATACCACTAGAGGTTAGGCAAAGGTTGATACACACCTTTAATCCTAGGATTTGGGAGAGTCGGGTGGATCTCTGTGAGTTCAAGGCCACTATGGGCTACACAAGATAAATGCAGAAATAAATCCAGGTGGTGGTGGCCTACACCTTTAATCCCCAGTACTGGGGAGTCATACACCCTTAATCCAAGCACTACAGGGAATATAAAATGAGAGGAGAGCCTGGTTGCTTAGTTTGTGGTCGCTTAGCCTTGGTAGAGGTAAGACTTCACTAGTGGCTTGGCGCCTTTCTTTTCAGTTTTTTTTGGGGGGTTGAACCCCAATATCTGACTCTGGGTTTTTATTATTAGTGCTACACCCACTAACCAAACATCTTATAGTTCAGGCAAGCTAGGCAGGCTAGTGTGCTGGCTAGTTTTATATCAATTTGATACAAGCTAGGATCATTTTGGAAAAAAGAACCTCAATTAAGAAAATAACCCTAGCCAATCAGCCCATGACCAAGCTTGTTAGACATTTTCATGATTGATGATTGATATGGGAGGGCCCAACTCATTTCTGGAACTGTCACTCCGGAGCTTGTGGTTCTGCAAGCTCTAAGAGCAGGTTGAACAAAGCAAGTCAGCAACACTCCTCCATGACATCTGCTTAAGTTCCTGCCTTCAGGTTCCTGCCCTGCCTTCCTATGATGGCAGTGATAAGCAAGTATAAACCAAATAAACCTTTTCCTATCTAAGCTGCTATTGTAATGGCATTTTCCCGCAGCCACAGAAACCCTAAATAAGCAGCTATTCATAGTTTCTCAAATATTCCATTCTCTTATTTGCCTTGACACCTCTTATGCTTTTCCTGTGAGTATGAACTGTCTGTCTTCCCTCCCTCAGTTTAGACTACCTGAGTATTAGCACAGATAGTGGGTTGACAACTCCCTGGTGTTGTTCACGTAGTAGCTGCTTTATAAGCCACTAGTTATCAATGTACTAGAAGTCTCAACATAACACTGCAGCAGCAAGGTCTGTAGTGTACACTGCAATTATTTCTGTATCACCCTCCATCAACAGATCATGAGATCTTTAAGGGCAGGGCTATAATACGCAAGTCTATATGAAGAATATGAGAAAAACTACATCACAAGAATAAAGATTCATGAAACTACGCTTCTGGATATGGAGTACATCTCCAATCCAAATACTTGGGAGGTAGAGACAGGATGATCCAGAGCTCCTGTATATCAAGACCCAGGCCAAACTGGTCTATGTGAGATCCTGTCTCAATGAATCAAAACACACTACCAACAAAACTGTTTAAGACATGAGAGCACTCTACTATCTATGTCATATAACTAACTATGAAGGACAAACCACTGGGCACACAAATATGGCAGTCATCTATCAGAGAGAAGCTCTAGTCCAACTTTTCCCAGCATGAGGACTAACATGGAAGGAGAAAGGACAAGGTGGACAGTCCTTTTGCACTATCCCTTTAATTGGGACATGAACCGCAGAGTGGTTAAGATGATCAAGGTAGTCAGTAGTAAGGTGAGGCAGATACCTAGGTAACCTGACTTCTGGTTCCCAGTTCCTTCTGCTCTGCCACACTGCAGACTAAGTGAGATGTTAAGTAGTAACACAAGATGACTATTAAAACTACACTAATGCCAGGCGGTGGTGGCGCACGCCTTTAATCCCAGCACTCGGGAGGCAGAGGCAGGCGGATCTCTGAGTTCGAGGCCAGCCTGGTCTACAAGAGCTAGTTCCAGGACAGGCTCTAGAAACTACAGGGAAACCCCGTCTCGAAAAACCAAAAAAAAAAAAAAAAAAAAAAAAAAAAAAAAAAAAAAACACTACACTAATATCCTAGGAAACTTATCGCCCTGTTTCAGTTTATTTTTGACTGTGGTACCATATCATATAAAATGAAATATGAAGGTGAGTTTAGAAAGGATGGCATAGAGATGAAGAGCTGGTAAGTAAAAAGATATGATTAGTTTTCACTACTGAAAAAAATTATTTCAGGACAAAATAAATATAAAAATATATTTAAGACTTACTGACCTAAAACTGGCAATAAAGACTTTTTTTTAAGTAATGGGCTTTATTTTTTATTTCACCTTTCAAAAAAATTTGTACACAGTTAAAATAACCCATTGTCGTGCTGAATTTTTTGGGATCTATGCAATGATAACACCAGTGGGAGATGTCCTCTGTATACTTTAACCAGAAAAGAGCTGAATTCCTATAGGTTACCCTAAGAAATCAAGCTAGGAGTCGAGCTCAGCGACAAGACTCTGATCTCTGCTAAGTGTGTGGGCTCAAATGTGCATCTGCTCACCAGGTTCTTCACTTGCTCACCTCTGCACTCTGCCTAGGATGTTTTTACATTTGTATTTGCTGGGTTTCTGCATTTCCAAAAGTTCTGACTTGTTTTGAATTTGGTCATTTAAATAGTATCATCGTCAAATAGTATGGTATTTTGAGAGCATTGGCCCCCATGAGCTCAATGGCAGTGGTACTACTAGGCTTTGTTGTAGTAGGTGTTGCTTTGTTGGAAGAGGTGTGTAACTGAGGGGGTTGGCTTAGAGTCTCATATATGCTCAAGATACCAGCTAGTGTCTCAGACTACTTCCTGTTGCCTCAAGATGGAGGACTCTCAGCTACTTCTCAAGCACCATGTCTGACTGCATGCAGCCAAGCCCTATCATGACGATGGACTAAACCTGTGAACTGTAAGATAGGCCCAACTAAATGTTTTTTCAGTTGCTGTGGTCAGGGACTCATCAGTTAAGAGAACTGGCTGCTCTTCCAGAATCCTTAGTTCAATTCCCAGCACCCACATGACAGCTCACAGCTATCTGTAACTCCAGTTTCAGGGTATATCCAACACCATCATACAGAGTATATACTGGCAAAACACCAGTGTACATTAAATAAATAAATAATTTTTGAGGGAAAACAAAAAGTTGCTGTGGTCTTGGTGTCTCTTCACAGCAAAGGCAAAGTGTTATTCATGCCTTATTATTGTGTCTTTATAGATTTATTCATACTACTAGATAAATTTTCATCCATTCATTCGTGTGCTTATAGTGATACTTTATGATCTATCAAATAAAGATTGCCTGAAGATCAGAGTGTAACCCTCGTAAGAAAGACTCTTTTTAAGTGTAAATAAAGAGAGCCTGAGATATCCGGGACTACCTGAGTGCAATCCAATTAGTGCTCAGAAGTTCTCCTTGCGCCATGGCCCTCCTCTGCCTCAGGACCTGAACCTGAGCTGAGGCTAGAGACTAGCATTTCAAGATTCTCTGGATCAAATATTTCAAAGGATTCATAAGAAAAATAAAGGCCCAAAGCACTAAAATGAAACTTAAAAAAAAAAAAATCACTGAAGGAAGTGTCAAAATAACAAAGTTAAGATGTAGCACAAATTCTAACTGGTATTAATAACAAAAACACAGAGTCAGATATAGGGGCTAACGTTGAAGATCAGAGAGCAGAGAAACCAGCCACTAGAGTGTTCTTTTGCCTCTATCAATGCTCAGATCAAAGGGGCGATCCTGTCCTCAGACTGCATCCCCAGACTCTGTCTCCACCAAACCTCAGGCTACACTGAGCTTGTCTCCTTCTACCTTATAGTCCTCTCTTCACCCAGCCATATCACTCCTGTCTCCAACTCCCTAGAGCTGGGATTAAAGGTGTGTGGTCCTAATTGCTGGGATGACTTTTGTGTGAGCTCTGTTTTTCTTTTAGATAGATTCAATCTCGTGTAGCCCAGGGTAGCCTTGAACTAACAGAGATCCCTCCGCCTCTGTGCAGGGATTAAAGGTCTGTGCCACCACTCTCTGGCCTCTAGTGGCTTAGCTCTGCATGCCGATCTTCATGCAAGCTTTATTTGTTAAAACATAAACAAAAGATCACTACATTAAGATCTTATTAAAGATAATTTATACAATTTAAATTAAGGGATGAGGGCTGGAGAGATGGCTCAGAGGTTAAGAGCATTGCCTGCTCTTCCAAAGGTGCTGAGTTCAATTCCCAGGAACCATATGATGGCTCACAACCATCTCTAATAGGGTCTGGTGTTCTCTTCTGGCCGGCAGGCATACACACAGCCAGAATATTGTATACATAATAAATAAATCTTTAAAAAATGAATTGCTACTATTCTTTAAATTAATTAATTAATTAATTAAGAGATGATACCTTGATTATTCTTACCTCTGAATTAATGACTTTAATCAGGAAGAAAATGTGATACACAGTCTTCGTTAACATGGATAGCTGACGACACCTCTCAAGGTACACTTGAATTGATGGTTCTACCCTCTGCTGTAGTTTACTCCAGAACAGGGTGAGTTCCCTTAAAAAAACAAAAGTTTAAAAAATAAGCAGAAGGAGTTAACGCAATAATCATGGAGAATGTCAGTCCAGCCATTACATTTGATATTAAAACTTACTTTGTATGCCTAAGTATAGGTAAGTCTACACCCTGAATTTCTGAAGACCAAAAAAAAAAAAAAAAAAAAAAAAAAAAAAAAAAAAAAATCAGATGCAGTTTACTTTATTGATAGTATTTTTTTGGTCTCAAAGTAGTACTCTTTTAGTACAAAAACACCTCATACTTAAAAAGGTTCTATCATGAGAACCTTTGAGTCACACTTGGACATTTAACTACACAATATAAAAATATGAAGTGCGCATAATCCCTAACAAGGATTTAGAACATAAAATATCTAGGATTAGTGGTATACCTCACTGCTTACACCATCACCCCATAAATCACGGATCTTCTAAATTAAAATGTACCCAGAAGAATGAACGGAAGAACCAGCGATGACAAAGATCCCAGAAGGAAAACATGCGTTTGTGCCATAAAGGTTAAATAAAAAGAAAATTTAAAAACGAAATTAAAATTTAAGCTTATCTAAATGTAATAACAGAAAATAAAATGATAAATACGCTTGCTGTATCCTCTTCTATCCTTCATTTACTTCCCTGAGTGTTAACATTTTCAGCAATTGTTCTCAACACCAGCCTCTGCTAATGCTGTCCTCAGTTTCCAGCTCCTTAAAACTCTGTCCTCTTCCCTGCTCACTAACGTCTATTGAGGACCTCAAGATCTGCCTGTAAATTTGGCCACATTCACCTTTCCTGTTTTTTTTAAGTCTCCCCTATTTTGACTCTTGTAAAATCTGAACCTTAGTAGAGTTGTGAATTCTGTAACACGTTTCAGTTAACTGTAGACCACATACAGCTTAACTGATCTGTAACATCATTCATCTTAGTGCGGTGCACCACTGCCGCCGGCTCAAAACCACTTACTTAGGATGCATCCTCTCTCTAAGTAATGGGTGACTGTGCATAAAAATGGTGTCTGCAATTATTCCCATTTCACCATCTTTCTACTGGAATACATTGTCACCACTGACCCAAAGGCCCTCCTTAACTTTTTATTATAGTTGAAACTGATAACTATATTTCTTTTACATTTCTATCACCTCATGCCATATACATAACCTCCAGTGTTTCTCTAAGCTCTGCAATTCTACTTTCTTCCTGGTATGTTGTTCTCTCTATGTGTTTTCCAAACAATTCCCAAGTATGCATTTCAAACTATTTTTTTTAAAATATTTATTTACTTATTTATTTATTATGTATACAATATTCTGTCTGTGTGTATGCCTGCAGGCCAGAGGAGGGCACCAGACCCCATTACAGATGGTTGTGAGCCACCATGTGGTTGCTGGGAATTGAACTCAGGACCTTTGGAAGAGCAGGCAATGCTCTTAACTTCTGAGCTATCTCTCCAGCCCTCAAACTATTTTTTAAACATGAAGGTCTTCATGTTGACCTTCAGAACTGATAACAGATTGCATCTGTGTATCATTAAAAAATTCACTTTGATGTCTTCTTAAACCAATCTCACAATGATTCCCTAGTTGTCACTGACTTTCATATTATCTTACACTCCCAAAATGTGCTTATCTTTGATAAATACACTGTAGTCATCCATGGACTTTTAGAGCAAGCTCTGCTGTATTAAAGATTTAATTTCTATTCACAACAAGAATCAACTGCTTAGGAAAGCCTAGTAACTAAGAACTTGACTGTACTTGATTATATAGCCATTTATTTACCTTGCCTATTCTATATTCATCCACACACATGTACTCCCTAGCAAATATTCTTAAATGCTAGAATGCTATAAGGCAAATTTTCTTTAAAGACTAATAATGCCACTGAGTATAAACAATAGTTAGACTCAGATAACACCAATCTAAGGCTGGAATCAAGTATTTTTTAAGTTAACAGAAGCCAATATAAGCTTCAGCCTCCCAAAGGGATGTTGTAACAAGTTCTGGGATTGTTCCAGACCAGGAAGCATGCACTAAAAGAGAACAACAAAGAACTCGGCAAAGAGCAACGACCTCGACAGCTATAAAGTAAATAAACAGTTCCATGTATTAGTGCTAAGTCACTCAAAAGAAACAATATGCAGATAAAAATGTATTTGAATCTGAGGTTGGTAAAAATAAGTTGAGCAGCTTCTGACAAAGTAATCTTTTATAATTAATTGTACTGTCTTTAACACAGAATCTCAAAAACTAAAGCATGAACTATTTGATAATCAGTATGCACAGATACCTGAAAACACACCGTTTGTCTTGATAAGAGAAAAAGGTCTTTAAAAACTTCTAAATAGTATGAATTCTTAAAAATCTACTTTGTTTTCTTTTCATTGTTTTTGTTTCTTTTGTAGATAGGGCCCCACTATGTGGCCTCTACTGGTCTGGAACTCACCAAGTAGACCAGGCTAGATTGGAACTCAGAGAGATTGCTTCCCTCTGCCCTCAGAGTGATGGGATTAAAAGTGCACACCATCCTACCTGACCTTTGTTTTCATGTTTAAGGGAACCTCCTTTAAAAAAGAAAAGCAACTCACCAAGCACAGTACATATCTCCTTGCTGGAGCTGCCGGGATAGAAAGGCAGTACACAAAACAAGGGCATTTTTCTCATCACCCTCAGATTCTAAATTACAGATCATTTCTAATGCATCTTTGCAATCAACTTCTGAAATCTATAAAAAAAAAAAAACAGAAATAGACCATGAAGTGGCTTTAGAATATACATAGAGAAGAACATATTTGACTTTTTCATTTAGTAACACAAAATTTTTATCAGCAAAATGATATTAACTTATATACCATCAAATTATAATTGAGATAATAACTTGGCTAGTGTTTTAAAAATATCCTCTGTTTAATAAAAGTAAATATAGTATTCTGGAAGAATATTAAGGAACATAGGACACCAACTATGTTCAGGAAAGTCTGAATGCTCAGTAAATAAGTGTCAATCATAAATATCCTTTATCCATTGAATTGGATCCACTCATTACCCAGAAAAGAAAACCACTGCACTTTTACTATTCTTTAAATTAGTACTAGAAGCAGAAGACAGACATGGAGAATGTATTGGCTATTGATTAATAAACTGAATGTCTACTCATCCTAAGGAAAGAAATAATCCAAAACATTGTATAAGCTCTATCACATTCAAAAATAAGATCACACATCTCTACTGTTTGGCTTTTCATACAAACATATTCCATTTCAAAGCTTCTCAAGAAATTCATATAATCTTGATAAAGGCAACTTGAACCATTTAACCTATAATTGACTTAAATTAAAAACATATATATATACACACACACACATACACACCAGAATTAACCAGACTTCTAGAATTTGGCACAAAACAGGACAAAATGATTCGATTCCTCGTGATTAAGGAGGTGAGAAAAAGAACTGGGCTCGTAAGATCATTAGATCATCTCACAGCTCATCAAACACAGGCGAGCAAAGGGAGTGTGCAGTGCTGTGTTTAAATGGAGGGAGGTGTGATCCTAAGGTTCATCGATGGTCAGGATGAATGAAAGCTGTCTGACAATTCATTTGAGAGGCTCCATTATATGAAACTAGGCTAGGAAACATCAATAAGAGGTGGGGCATGGTGGTGTTTGCTGACAAATTCCAGCACTCAGGAGGCAGAGGGCAGGAAGAGCAGAAGTTCTAGGACAGGCTAGGTTAAAAAACAAAACAGAACAAACATAACTTCCATTTTTGTGATTTAGTAATATTTTTAAAGACCTTAAAGTGATTTAGTGTTTGTTTTGTGTATGTATGAGTACCTACATGTACTTAATGTGTGCCTGGTGTCAGAGGAGACCAGAAGAAGGAACCCAATTTCATGTAACTAGAGTTATGGATGGTTGTAAACTATCCTGTGGACTAGAAAGCAAACCCAGGTCCTTTATAGAAGCACTAAGTGCTCTTAATCACTGAGCCATTTTTTTTTTTTTTTAAATTTTTCGAAACAGGGTTTCTCTGTGGCTTTGGAGCCTGTCCTGGAACTAGCTCTTGTAGACCAGGCTGGCCTCGAACTCACAAAAATCCACCTGCCTCTGCCTCCCGAGTGCTGGGATTAAAGGCATGCGCCACCACTGCCCGGCTCACTGAGCCATTTTTAAATAAGCATGAAATTAGTAGCTGGACTTTGGCTGAAGTTTACACTGTTTGTAATCCTCCTGATTCTGAGGAGCACCTCTTGGCACCCTAGTTCAGTGAGTCTTCCACTGCAACAAATCTGTCTGTAAGGGACCCTATTTACACAGTTCAACAAAAAAGGCGATTAGAAGATATATAATTATTGTAGATATTTTAAAACATTGATTGTATAAGTTAACACAATATCAGACACTTCATGTATATTATTTAATTCTAATTTTATCACTAGACAGAAAGTATAACATCTTATAGACAAGACATAATGTAATTTGCTTATGACAATTAAGAACTAGACCCACAAATCAAAACGAACTTTATCTGACTGACATCAATGACCTAAACTCTGTTATTTTAATTATTTTTGTGTTTTGTTAATTTTAAATAATTAATATACATTCAAGGTGGCAAATGTCAGTCAGACAAACTGCAGGTTTTATTTTTAACTTTTCCATAACATGTTAATAACAGTAATGTGAGCAAACTCTTTTTGGGGGCCAGTTTCTTCAGAATTAGCATGGAAAATCGACACAAGAGCTTGCTGGAGAGATACCACCACAGGCTGAGTGTCACTTAAAGCAAAATTGCTTGGAACCATATATGCATTACCTTTTAGATTTTTTAAATTATTTACATAGATACAGTAAGATATTGGTTCTGGGACCCAAATCTGAACATAACATTATGTTCCACATCTTATCCACGCTGCCTGCGGATCATTATCCAGTGCAGTGACATCTTCAGTATACCATGTCTCTCTGTGATCCATCACATGATGGCAGATGTGGTCTGTGCTCAAATACATTTAGAGACAATTCAGACCTCAGATTTGCTGACTAGAGTTGTAAAAGGGGGGTTTAAATTACTCAAAATTATGAGTTTATTGGCAAAACTTCAATTCAGTCTGTCCTCATCCCAGACCCCACAGTTCTAAGCATACTGTGAGGTCCTACAATGCTAAACATTGTTTTTTACTTGTTCAAGTTTAAGTTTGTATCTCTTGAAAATCTGATTTATTTGAAATTCATTGTTTCTTTTAAAATTTTTGATTCCTGCTGAAAGCTCAGTGGCACCAAATGTATGATTATTTCCCCAAAGAAATCACCTCCATTAAATTAGCTCCACCTAAAGTGCATGCTTTAGTGTACATATTTAATCATATATCTATATCTATATATATACATACACACGCATATATATATACACACACAAGTATACATATATACCACACATGTATGTGTAAATACAATTGCCAACAAAAACAGCTAGTATCCTCAAAATACATAAAACTACAATTAAAGGATATTATTATTGTTATTATTATTATTATTATTATTATTGTTATTATTATTATTATTGCTAGTGGGGGGGGGGCTATGCTGTGCACGGCTGGTACTGCTTCTCTTCTTTCACTTTTTCAGAGGTTCTATGGATTAAACTCTGGTTTCCAGGCTTTTATGGAACACGATCTTGCTCAAATGTACTTCTTGTAGTTGTTAGCTAGATACTAAGGGTTTTTTTTGTTTGTTTTTGTTTTTTTTTGTTTTTGTTTTTTCGAGACAGGGTTTCTCTGTGGCTTTGGTGCCTGTCCTGGAACTAGCTCTGTAGACCAGGCTGGTCTCGAACTCACAGAGATCCGCCTGCGTCTGCCTCCGGAGTGCTGGTATTAAAGGCGTGTGCCACCATTGCCCGGCTTAGATACTAAGTTTTAATAACAAATATAGATATTTCATATCCTTAATTTGCCAGGAGGAGACCTCTTTATACTATGCTGAATTTAAAACAAAAATATAATTTCAGAACGCAAATAATATTTTTGTTTTCATATGGTTGTATTGCTAATAAGCACACAGAACACTGAGCAGTACTTCATGCTTACCAACCATATTTAATATATTAGTACTAATTATATTTAAATAGTCTCAACAGTTTGCTTACCAAAATAAGATATGTTTCATACAGACAAGAATTTTAATGGCAAACTTGTTATTATACCTAAAAGAACATAAAAATCATACAACTAGCAAATATTTCTAAATCAACAATCTCTAGTGTCAGGAAAGAAGGAATTTCATGCACTGTTTCCAGAGGGCACATATGTTGCCATATTTTTTTTCTGAATAATCAGTCCCTACCAATTTTAAAATGTATAGACTCTTTGTTGTAATTTTTGAATTTTTTTAAAGATAGGGAATACCTTAGACTGAATTTGCAATCCTCCTGCCTCAACCCCAGTGTTGGGATTACAGATCTGTGCCACAATTCCCATGTCTAAAATATGTAGATTTTCAGATTCAATTCCACTTCTGTAAACTAAATATATCAGCATATCTCCAAGAATGTAAGAAAGTTCCCCTACAGGAAAATATTCACCCATCTGGTTAAATATTCTATAAACCCACATTGTAAAACCATGACGTTATTAAATGTTCATGGACCAGAGGAAAGATGTCAGTAAAAGAAAGGAAAGTGCTGTCAGTGAAGGAATGTGTTTTAAGTATATAAAAATGCTTGTGCACAAAAAATGTAAGAAAGTATATTAATTACGTTTCTAACTTGATTAAGATAATTTAAAAACTCTTTGTAGTCTGTGTGGGTGTTGGCATGGGAATGACAGGGTATGATATGAAGTGTGCCTGTCTCCTCCGCTTGCTGTTGTGTAGAGCCTAACTGGGCCTTCACCCACACTTTCCCACCCAGAGAAGTGTGATGATGATGATTAGAGAGAAAACAAGGCACAAGCAAGCAAAAAAAGAAAAACAAAAACAAAAATCCTTACATGTTTACTCTAAAAACTGGATGTAAACTAATGCTGCCAAGTATTTCTACTATCTATGCCAAGAATCCAAGAAAAGCTCATTATTTCAAGATAAGTCAGATGAAAATCCCTTTCTTATAGGCCCGTAAGTCTGACATCTACCAGAAACAGTGCTATTACTACCAGGAAATAGTTAATTTCTTGCCTATAAACTCGCATTGACAAGAACGTCCTCAGGACTATCAATCCAGGTCACATCTGACAATTAAATCTGTCCCCGTATTCTCTACACAACATGATTTTAAAATCAAATCTTATGCCAAGCAAAAGAAAAAAACGAACAAGAAGTGTATATGAGAAGTGGAGAACTAATATGTTTGTGAACACAAATCCCTAAGTGGGGGTACAAGTTCCAAGGTGCAGATGACATAACCACTTTTCTCATGTAGCCAAAATAATAAGTCCATCTTAAAAGCAATTTTAAACATTTTCTTCATATGGGACAGCAAATAACAAGTTTCAAGTATTTTTAACAAAAATGCTACAAAGCAATCTATTTCTCAGAAAACAGATGTTTAACAAGGACATATCCAGAGACACAGAGATCTTAGTGAACCATGCTTAAGAACAAGAAGGAAAAAACAAAACAAAATAATTAGTTCTACCTGCTTAGTAAAAGAAAAGGAGAATGGTATCACTGCACAGCATCAGAGGGACCCAGGATCCCCAAGTGTGGGAATCTCTCTCTGAAGTCTGCCCCAGAGCAGGCTGCTGCTGCTTAACTCAAGATAATGACACCGGGAAAGGAAGTATGACTTGAGAAGTTCAAGATCTGGTTATTTAAAGACCTGGGAACACAGTTTTTGAGACTACAAACTCAGTCTTCAGCTTCAAAGATAATCTAATGACCATACCCTTAGACGGCTCTCCATTATCAAGCTTCCTTAGTGCCGGGACCACACCCTGTCTGTTGTCCACCCCTCCTACCCACTGTGCAGAACACATATTGTACAATCAATGCCACACATGTCAAAGGCTATTAAAAGAAATTTTTATATTTGTCAGTTAAGTTGTCATTTTCCACTAATAATAAAGCTTCGGTTTTAAATTTGCTCTCATATATAGCAACAGAAAATGCGAATTATGAAACTAAAAGAAACAGTAAAGAGAAGTAGTTATAGATTAGACTAATAGAATAATGTCCAAGACTGGGAGCCTAGGTTTCCCTTTATCCAGCTTGGAAACTGGCTGGAACCACTCTCCCTACGTTTTCTAATATCATCACCATATACAAGAAGCTTATTTATCATCTGACTTCTTAATTTTACATTCACAAGCACATACACATCAGAGGCGATCTCTACCCTCAGCGGGCACTCACTTCTCAGACAACCATGCTCTGAACTCTAATTATAGGCTACTCTGTCTTCTAGGGACTATACATAGGATATGTGATAACCATGTTCTCCATCTTGTATTTCAGCCTTCGAGTCCTTTAACATATAAATCCCTAAAAAGTTCCTTAACTCTTGAGAATTTTCTATCAGTATACACTGAAATATGATCGTGACTATTCTCATTTCCCTTTCCCAATTTCCCCATTCTTAAACTAACAAACCCAGAGTCCAGTGAGTGCTGCCTCTGTGTGTATGAGTGTGAGGCTGGTCACTGTAGCTTGGGATTTGGTCGGCACTGTCCCCTTGTCCCCTTTCACCAGCTACACACTGCTAATAGCTCTCAGTAAGGACTGGAATCTAGAGATAACCTGCCCCATCTAGGCCAGAATTTTGGCAGGTTTGACCTCCTCAATTGCTTTCTTTTCTGTTTATTGCTCTTACACAGGAGAGATGTAAGACCCTTGAAAACAGTACTCATAGAGTACTATACCAATGAACACCCACAGTTCAATACACTGTTAATCTTTACCTAAGTTTTTAAACACAAATTGCTATCTCAACTTTTAATTATAAATCTGAGTGCACAAAAATGTATAACTTCCTTTTAGTTATGCATTTATAACTAAATATATAGTTATATTAGTTAGTAATAATTATACTTATTAGTTTTGTGTAAATTTTGCACTTTCTACCAAATGAAGCTAAAATAGAATTATTAAAAAATACACATTTACATTAAATATGCAAATAACATTTACTTTTTGAGTGCTATATTTTGTTATACAACATTGTGTGTTTATTTACACAGGGTCTACAAATAGAGATAGTTTATATGACTTCTACCTTGGATTACTCTTTTTGTTAAATTAAGTCAGTTAAAAATATCATGTTATCTTGACATCAAATAAAAATGAAGTTACGGCATAAATACTGCCAAAAAATTGCCTTGAGACTAATAAAACATATCATATTTCCTTTAATTTAGCCAACATGAACTATCCACATTTAAATTAGAAGCAGCTGAGATTCCAATTGCCTTTACCAAGGAGCACACCACACTGTAAGACAGACAGATGTGCTCCGCTACATACAAGGAAGAAAGTCCACAACATTCTAATCTAAATCTAATTTAAAAAATCATCTACCCACGTTAAAAAATTACTAACAAAAAGTATACTCACCTCTTCGATTAGCTTTTCATTTGGTGATGATGTGCAAAGACAGACAAGGTAAGTTTGCTTAAAACTACCTTTTGTACCAATCTCTGGATGCTCAGAACACAGCTTTGCTAGAGCAGTTGCTTGACTTAACTGATTTGTTTTGATTAGATGTTTAATTCTCATATCCAACAAGATGGGACCCTCAAAAGCTAAAAATTCATTCACTTAAAAAAACAAGACATAATAAATTATTAACATTTGGTAATTCATCTGCAATACAAATACTTAGAAGCAATTTTTAAAAACACAGAAAATAAAACTTTTCCCTTTTGGCAATTTTCTGTTACTGTCAGCAAGGATATCACAATATTTGACTTTTTATAAGTTAAAAAGAGGTCCCACTACCCACTCAACCCCATAAAACACAGTCTTACTAAGTAACTCAGGCTGTCCTGAACTCTCTATGTAGCCCAGGCTGGCTTAAAACTTGTGACCCACCTGTCTCAGTCTCTCAAATGTCACAGTTATAGGCATGTGATGCCATACCAGGCTCGCCAACTTTCTGTTTGTTTTGTTTTTGTAACAGGGTTTCTTGGTGTAGACTTTGTTGTCTGGGAACTAGCTGAAGACAGGGCTGGCCTCAAACTCACAGAGATCCAACTGCCAGTGCTCCTGGTGCTGGGATAAAGACGTGGGGACCCCCACACAAACACACAACTCTCCACCTCAGGCTTGGAAACTTTTAAGAGTTACAGCAAATGTTTTTTATTCTTAAAGCACCATTTAGACAGAAAGGGTTGAAGAAACCAGTTTTTTTTGGGGGGGGGGGGGCTGGGGGGAGAGAGGAACTCACTGTATAGCCCTGGCAGGTTTGGAACTTACTATGTAAACCAGGTTGGTCTTGAACTCAAGGAAGTTCTCCTGCCTCTGCCTCCAGATTAAGAGTGTGGACCACCATACCCATCTTGAATAAACTTGATGATACAAATATTTCTCCATTGAATTCTTTTTAAATTACAATAAATTATTCTTCCCAATACACTTATTCCTAAATAACCCAGAGCACCACACAATTATCTGGGTAATAATAAAGAGTACTTGGAAAATCAAGAATAAGAAATTCAACTAATACTTGGTTCAATGTTGACAATGTTTTTATATCTTTTACAAAGAGGAAGTTTGTCTTTTTAATAAATGTTTAAAATAAACAAAAATATGCACAAAAAATAGTAAGGTGGGAAAGTCTGCCAAGGGACAAATCCCTTAAATAAATTTGTAATTTTACCTATTTCAGTAAATACTTACATACAATATTTTTCTAGTCTGTTCTAACCTGTACTCTTTTGGTTCTCTACAACATCAAGTCATTTTGTATCTCTGAAGGAGAATTTACCGTTAATACTTGGGTTTTGTTTAGTTTTGGTATTTTCTGTTTGCTTGTTTTTTTTTTCAAGACAGGATTTTTCTGTATTGAAGCTCACTTTTAGAGCAGGCTGGCCTCAAACGCACAGGTATCTACCTGTCTTTGCCTCCTGAGTGCTGGGATTAAAGGCATGAGCCACCATGCCAGGCAACTATGAATTTAAACACTTCCCTAAGTTTTCTGTACCTGAATAAAAATCATGCTTGAACATTCATTTCTTGATGGCTTCCAAAAAAAAAAAAAAAACAAAACAAAACAAAACAAAACAAAAAAAAACACCTTGCTTTTAAAAAAACTTCTAGGAACAAACAACTGAAATGTTCTGTAGATAAAACGCTATTTTCTCTAATTATGATATCATGGAAGGTGTGTGCAATGGGAATCTCACAGACTCCTTGTATTTATGATAAACACTAGAATCTAACAGTTGTTTCTGTATCTCGGGCAGCAGTAGAACGCACTGTTTGTTGAAGAAATTATAGTAGAGAACTATTTTCTATGATTTATAAAGTGGTTTTTCTGAAGGGGTTTTCTATGCATTGTGTAACTTTGGTCACGAGACTATCCAGGTACAATTGGAGGTCTTGAATTATTGGGTACTGCAAACAGAACACAACAAGGACTAAAGGTTGAGGGTATAAAGATTTCCTTCAGAGAACATACAGAATATATCAAAGAGGCTTTGGTCATGAGGAACTTGTACCCCAAACACAAGCTTTGTGTGTGCTTCAGAACAGAGGTTCAAGGTTCTGTTCACAGAAACCGTTCTCTTGCTGCCAGAGGGCGGAAAACTACATTCTGGGATGAGTCTCTGTGAACACTGGCAGAACACAGCACAGCACAAACATATCTAGGAGAATGTGAGACGGGCCTTCATTTTCATCATCCTAATGTTCCTTCTGGAAGCGTTAGTTCTAGTTTGCTCTGCCTTACTAGAAAAAGACATGCTGTAAGGCACCACCACCATGACTTTTCAGTGTTAAAGTCATAAATAATTAAGCAAATACAGAATTCCAAATTTAAACCTTTACTTCAGCCCAGACCTCTATACTAGCCACTGAATATGAATAAATAGATGTAAAAGTTTCCAGTGCCTCAGTACCTGACATGAATGTAAAACATCTCTTTGTTTTAGTTCTATGTGATTCATCTGGGACATTTATAACAATATCTTTTCAATTAAGTTCACTACCAAAGCAAACTCTAATTAAAATAAAGTTATTCTGACTATTTATGAGTAACTAACGTTAAGAAACACAGCTTTGTGCCACTCTTCCCCATTTTTTCCAAAAGGAAATTCCAGAGATATAAAGTCTGGGAATTATTACAAATTCTCCCATGGAAATCCATGATCAATAGAATCTGGAAGACAATGGTAAAGGAAAAATTTCACAGTGACAAATATCTAATAAAACTGATGGCATTTCCTAAAAGGCCAATTTTAAATAATCTCTAAAAAAGGTTTTGAAGCAAGAATACTTCTGACAACCTGTGCAGAATACTGTGTTAGATCAGTGCCTTAAAAAAAAATAGCAATTAGAGCCGGGCGGTGGTGGCGCACGCCTTTAATCCCAGCACTCGGGAGGCAGAGGCAGGCGGATCTCTGAGTTCAAGGCCAGCCTGGTCTACAAGAGCTAGTTCCAGGACAGGCTCTAGAAACTACAGGGAAACCCTGTCTCGAAAAACCAAAAAAATAAAAATTAAAATTAAAAAAAAATAGCAATTAGGGCAAGAGAGTTCAGCAGCTGCTGCTGTCCAGAGGATCTATATTCTACTCCCAGGACCACAGAGTAGCTCTCAATCATCTCTCCAACTCCAGTCCCAGGAAGTCGGATACCCTCTTCTAGTCTCCCCGGATGATAGGTACACACGTAGAGCACATGCAAACATGCAAGCAAAACATACACACAAAATAGCAAAATAAATAAAACCATTTTAAACAAATATTAGTCTTAACATTTTTTAAATCATAACTACTTATGATTTAATGATGGGAAATCAATAGCATTTATCAATTTCTAGGAAAAATGGACTTCTAAGAAGCATAGACTACTGGAGCAGAAGGGACTTTATATGGGAATGCAGCTCTATCATTTGGCAAAATGGTTAAACCAAGGCTCACAGAAAGGGAATAACTTCTTGAAGTAATAAAATCATTTAATGATAAATCAAGACAAGAATGTGTTTTCTGACTTCTAATTTTATAATTTTCTGTAGGATCAGAAAAAAGAAACTTCTACCTGACCACTGTACCTACTTATAATTTCATAAATTACACCTTCCAACTATGCAGAGTTGTAAAGCAACGTGAGCTTTTAAAAGAAAGTTATAGATCCCAAACTAGCACTTCAGACGAGGGCTGCGCTGGCACTGCTCAGCTAAGGTCACTTCTCCACACTCCTAGCCCTGTCCTGTCCCTCTTCCACTGCCCCCTCCCCTCACTACTCTGCATCATCCACGACCTCAACCTCTAGGACCGCAGTGCTACCACAGGGGCCACGTACTTCAGTGCTAGCACTGAGGAGACTTTGATAGTCTTTATCTCTGAAAACCTTGATACAGCAAGAGTTTCCCTTTCTTTTATGCCGTTCACACTCACACATCATAAAAATTAAAACATTTTAATTGTAGTCATGTTTAGTCTGTCTACTTTCTCTGCATCTGCACACTTCACGAGAAAAGGTTTTAACTGGTTTCATGTCTATCAATACAGCTAAGTAACAAAACGGCGATCTAAGTGTATAGTATCAACCAACTTAAAGACTTCTTTCCATAAAAATGTCACTTTTATAACATTAAAAAATTACCCAGGTATGGTGGTATACATCTTTAATCCAAACATTTGGGAGGCAGAGGAAGATAAATTAAGACCAGACAGGACTACAAAGACTTTGTCTCAAAAAGGAGTTAGAGAGAAGAAGAGGAGGAAAAGATGGAGAAGAGTGGAAGAAACGGAAATGGAAGAAATATTAAAAGATATTGTTGCAAGTGATAAATAAACCACAGCACAAATACTGTGTTCTACGTAAAATAGTTTGTCCCACTGACCTTGTTTCTGCACCAAAAAAAATATGGAGCCAACTTATTTAGTGAAGCGTGCTCTCACGCCGAGGTTTAACAACTGCTCTGCTGTGGCTGTGCCACTGCTCCAGAAGGATATCCAGGAGCACACATGAGAGCTCCTGCTGAACATGAGAGCTAATGCCCAGACGAACCCCAGCATGCAAAGGCTGAAGCAGGAAGACT
The DNA here is from genome assembly GCF_903992535.2 of Arvicola amphibius. Taxonomy (NCBI): domain Eukaryota; kingdom Metazoa; phylum Chordata; class Mammalia; order Rodentia; family Cricetidae; genus Arvicola; species Arvicola amphibius. The sequence goes on from NC_052057.2 coordinate 89,852,496, forward strand.
GTCATGTGCTACAGGACTGCCTGGGTTACACATAAGTTCTAGGAATGTCTGGGGTATAGAGAATATAGTTAGACTCAACAAACAAAAAACAACAAAAAAGCAAAACAAATGAGAAAACTCCCAAACAAAGGGAAAAAATCTACACAGTATGGACCATCCCTATGCGTATATCTGCTTAGCAGTGCTCAACTCAGAAGCTGAAGAGTCAGCCTCAAAAAAGGTCTCCCCTGACCAAATTCTCAAGAGATCCAATTCATCCAACCCATCAAATCTGCTCTTCCTACCACTGACGGCAAACAAGGTTTCCTCACCTTCAACAGCATCCTCATCGCTTCAATCCATTCTCATCTACGAATCTAGGATATGGGGGTGGTTTTTGTTGTTTATCAAGCTGTTTAATTCACTCTGAGAACTTTAGACATGTATCTAATATTCTGATCATATTCACGCCTTCCCAGACGGTACTCCCGACTTCATCTAAAATCCTTTCCAACACAGTGTCTATTTTCACATCATTAAAAAAATCAGTATGTGCTAGTGTTTGTGCATGATAGGTATGTTTATGTATGTATGTGTTTATGTATGCATGTATTTGCATGTGTGTGTACGTGATGGATGTGTGTATGTATGATGTGTATGTATATATGTGTGAATGATTTTGCGTGTACACATGTGGAAGTCAGAGGACAGTTTTATAGAGTGAGTTATTTTCCACCTTTATGTGGGAGTGTAGGGTATCAAATTCATATCTTGCCAGACTTGTATAGCAGATGCCTGTCCTGCTGAGCCACCTTGCCAGTTTTAGCCTTTTATCCCCTTTGTTAGGTACACTTGCTTCTTCACTGGTATAGCTCTGAAGCGTTGCCCATATTATACAAATGACCCCACATCATGCACATTAGTCTGGGGGTTGTAGTGCTGCATTATAATATAGCTATAACAAACAGGTTGAGCAAGAGAGAAGAAGAAGTCAGTAAGGAGCACTCCTCCACAGCCTCTGCATCAGCTCCCACCTCTGATTCCTGGTGTGACTTCCCAGGATGATGGGCTACAAGCTGTGGGATGAAGTAAACTTTTCCTTCTCAAGGTGGTTTTGTTCACAGTGTTTTATCACAGCAAAAGAAACCTCACTGAGGCAAAGTTGCTACTTATGGGCTAAGAGGTGAATGTAGTATTGGGGGCAAGCTTTAAGCTTTAAGTTTTCCCTGTGAAGAAGGAAGAAAGGGAATTACTGGGTTGAGACTCAATAAAAGCATGGCAAGCTGACAAGAAAGCAACTAAATTATTCCAACAAAGAAGCAGGGGGCAGTGCTAAAGAACTCAGTGTGACTAGTTTCATTTGGTATTTAAAATGATACACACAAAAGAAAAACAAGTCTAAAGATGTACTAGCATGTAAAAAGGTAGTAAAATTAAAACCTCAAACTAACTGGAACTCATCAAAATGTTAACACATTAAATCTGAATGAGGCAGTTTTCAGGGGAGGGCCTATTGCTTAAAATAGGTATTAGTTATGATAAAAGGAGAATTCATCTCTTATGAACTGTGTTAAGCTTTGATTTAAAAGAAGAAAACAACAGAATAATTTGAAATCGATAAATATAGTAATGTTTAAAATGAAGCCAAAGGTACCTCTGCGAAGCAGCAGAGAAGAGATGATTTCCTAGATATGAGTCCAGGAATGGCGTGTGACTTTAGAAACATACATGGCTACTGAGAACCAAAACAGAATTCATTCAACACAAATGAGTTACACTTTTCAAATAAATTATCTCAAAACAGATCAAAAACCCATATGTAAAATGTGATTTTATGAAATCTAGAGAAAAGGGTAGAAGAAAAATCTGTATGATGTTCAATTTGGTGATGAAGTTTTTATATGAAAACAAAATCACGATTCCTAAAAGGGAATATTGAGAATCTGGTCCTATGAAAGAGCAGACCTGCTCTATCAGTGACTGTCAGGAGGAGGCTAAAACATAGTACAAAGAACAAAAACACACTCACCCACAAAACATACTGTCTGATGCAGGATTTGTATACCACAACTGTTAAAATGCCAAAGAAAACAATATAGTTCAAAAAATAGACAACGATCTGAGCAGGTTCTGCATCAGAGATATGCAGATGGCGATGTGCATCTGAAAAGATACTGGATGTCACCTACCACTGCAGAAATGTAAACTCAAATAACGTGGCATCTCCACAATGCCTATCAGATGGCTACAACACCAAAAGTAGCCAATTGCTGGTGAAGTTTCTAGAGTAACAACAATTATCACTCAGTGCTGACAAAAATAAAAAAATAATTCCATAAGCACTTCAGAGACAGTTTCAGTCTCGAAGAAAGCGCAACATAGTTTTACAACAAGATACAGTAATCAACTCAAGATTTTCCCAGCTCAGGGGGAAACTTGTAACTACACAGAAACCTACATATAAACATTTACGGTAGCTTTGTTCAAACCACTAAAAATGATGGAGGACGGTGAGTAAATACATCACAGTATATCTTTTCAGTGACATACAAGCCAATTAAGTCACACAAGACAGAGAAATGTTAAAAGTATATTATTATGTCAAAGAAATCAACTGGAAGACTGTAATTATATGGCATGGAAAAGCAAAACTACAGACAGCAAGTGGATCAGTAGTTGTCAGGTTTAGCGAGTGAAGACGAATGCATGATGTATAGATACTGTTTAGGACAGTAAAACTATGTAAGTGGAGAAAACATAAATAGACGCAGAATTCTGAATGGGGATATTCAGCTTCTGCCCTCTCAAAGAGGTGGAGGATACTGTCCTACCTCTTAGGTATGGGGCATATAGAGAAGCATCCTTCACGGACCACAACACTGTTCAGCTAGGCAGGCCGTCAAGGTTCACACCAACAATGGCTAAATAATGCTGACATGATGTGATGACAATGGCACTTCCCTCTGTGGTTCTTTCCCCTAAAGCCTGAACTCCAATGTGATCATAAGAAAAGGAACATTGCACAAAATACTTGAATCAGTACTCATCAAAACTGTCAAGGTCATCTATAAAGGTCACACCCGAGAAGAGCCTAAGAAGATGACTAACGCGGTGTGGTGTCCTGGGCTGGTTCTTAGGACAGACAAGAGCTGTTAAGGAAAGACTATGGAACTCTGAATGAAGCACTGCACTTCTTAATAGTACAATGTTCACAGGGATTTATTAATTTCAGGCAATGGACCATACTAATATAAACATTAGTGCTTCACCAATCGTGCTGTAAAGCTGTAAGGACAGTGAATGAGGCTGGGCACTGAGGGTCACGGGGGTAATCCCAGCACCCAGGAGGCAAAGGATTGCAGCAAACTCAAGGCCAGCCAATCTCAGAGAAATAAGAGAATACAGAAAACAATAAATGAAGTCAAACTTATTTCAATACTAAATATTCTTGCTTAAGAGAACTCTGAATAATAGTTATGGTCTTTCATCAAACACTTAAAGAGAAAAGTAGAGAACTGTGGACAAGATTTAAGAAATAGATTTGATGAATAAAGCAACAATTAAGTAATATGGATCAAATGACTGAAGGCAAATAAGAAGCCAGAGAACACAAGAGCCTGTTTCTGAATTGACCTTCCCTACTATATCCATAGTAGTGGTGGACCATATACTTGTGCATTCTAAGCAGGTACTTACCAACCAGCCCTTGGATTGTTTGAGACAGGATCCCATAGCATGGCTCAGACTGGTCTTCAATTCATTATGTAGCCCATGCTGTTCTCAAATTTAAGATCTTTCGGCCTTTAAATTGCTAGAATTACAGACATATACTATTGTGGTTGGCTTTAAGTTGTCTTTTTATTGTATAATTAGGGACCTTAGTTGCAATGCTGTATGCTAGTAGATCTACTATTGATAGAAACTGAGAAAAGGAAACACCTGAATAACAAATACACTACCCAAGGAATACTGTTAAGTTAGGGAAACAGAATGAAGGTAGTAGTCAAGTCATCTTTAAACAGTCACTGATGTGGGTCTGAAAACATTGATCAGCAGTTACTTGCTGCTCTTCCAGAGGACCTAGGTCTGTATCCTGCTCCCACATCAGGCTCATAAAGAGATCTAACTCCAGCTCCAAGGGATCCTTCACAGGTAGACACACACATAAACAAAAATAAAAATTAATATTTAAAACATCATTTATGTATTAAAAATGAAGTATAGGAAGGGAGAGTGGGGACATAACTCCAAGATTAATGGGGCTCAAGAAACAACTCTGCGGTTTAGAAAACTTGCTGCTCTTGGAGAGTCCCTGAGTTCGGTTTCCAGCACCCACACTGGGTGACGCACAGCTGACTGTTACTCTGGTTCCAGGGGATTTGAAACTCCTGACCTCCGAGGGCACCTGCCCATGTGTACATGCCTATATGCACACAAACATATACATATAACTTACAATAAATTTTAAAAAGAAAACTAATCTTGTGTGACTATAGTGATTTCAATGACTAATAAAATTACTAATGAGAAATGGCTAACCAAAAACAGAATTGTCATTATATTAACTTCAGTACAAATTATTATAATGAACGGAGTGACATATTTGGGATGCAGACTAGATGTTGACAGCATGGTTCAAAAGAATAAAAAAAACATATATTCTAAAGAAAAGGAATCATGACAGCAGATGTTCATGCGACACCAGGAAGGTTTCTTTTTTTTGTTTTGTTTTCTAAGACAGGGTTATTTTGTAGCTCTGAAGCCTGTCCTAGAACTAGCTCTTGTAGACCAGGCTGAACTCGAACTCACAGAGATCCGCCTGTCTCTGCCTCCCAAGTGCTGGGATTAAAAGCGTGCGCCACCACTGCCCAAACTGACACCATGAATTTTAGACTATATTAAAAAACACAACTAAGCCTGACTATGAGCGTGACCTTTAAACATCTCAATTATGGGGCTAGGGAAATGTACAGTACTTGCTGTTCAATCATCAAGGACCCGAGTTTGATCCTTAGCACCTACATAAAAAGTTGGGCATGGTAGGATGTACTTGTAATCCCAGGGCTGGAGAGGAGATGGAAGGATTCTTGCAACTCATTGGTCATCAGTCTAGCTGAATGAAGACCTATAAGTCCCAGTAAGAAAACCTGTCTCAAAAAATAAATTAGAAGCCAGGAGGTGGTGGCGCACGCCTTTAATCCCAGCACTCAGGAGGCAGAGGCCGGCGGATCTCTGAGTTCGAGGCCAGCCTGGTCTACAAGAGCTAGTTCCAGGACAGGCTCTAGAAACCACAGGGAAACCTTGTCTCGAAAAAAAAAAAATCAAAGAGCAGTTTATGGTTGTAATAGTTAAGCTTGAATTTAATAGATTCAGTAATGAGCTAAACTCAGGGTTACGTGATTACCACTGTTCAAATATTCCATCAAAAACTTCAAGGGCCTTCTGTAAACTACCAAGGACAGCCTTTTGCGGCCTGGCCATTCTTGTTGTGCTTATTCTTTCGTATGCACTCAGGAACGGCTCCCTCAGGCTAAGTGAGAAGACAGGCAGAGACTAACAGTCGTCCATCCGTGTCTCACTACGTTCGACATGATAAGTAAACTGGTACATAGTTGCCAAAATTTCATTCCTTCAACTTTCTCAAAGGAGAAAAGAAATATCTGCTTGTGATTTATGTGGTCATTCATGACAGCAGCTTTCAAAGTAATACTGTGGCTGCAGTCTCTCAAGCCAACAACGGTTTGCTGCCTGTGCTCTACTAACTGTGGTCACCTGCAATCCATCTGACTGCAGAAACTCCTGTGGCTCACAGTCTAAACCATTCTGTGGCTATATGAGGTTAGGATTAACAAATAAAGCAGCAAAGAGACTGATAGGCAGAGCCAGTTGCTAACAGCTACAGTGTCAAAACTACTCAAACAAGTAAAGAAGCAGCCCACGAGCTTTAAAACTGGAGTAAACTGATACGGTTGAGACTCCTTTTTTCTCTGACTTAACAAGATATGTGAGCTTGGCAAAATGCTACTGAGAAACTGAGACTAGAAAGAGAAGCTAAGCCATTATTTAGACTGGCTTTAATTTTACTTTTATTAAGCTACTTGTAATAGGGCATAATACTACAGGAAGTTCAGGACTAACTTTAGTTTTCAGTTCTGCCTCGTATCAGCAGAGGTGTAATACAGAAAGATGACCAATCTTTTTAAGCCTCCGTTTACTCTTCTGTAAAACGGACAAGGGATAATAAATCCTACCTTTAGCAGAGGACCATTTTGATTCTTTTTTTTTTTTTTTTTTTTTTTTGGTTTTTCGAGACAGGGTTTCTCAGTGGCTTTTGGAGCCTGTCCTGGAACTAGCTCCTGTAGACCAGGCTGGTCTCGAACTCACAGAGATCCGCCTGCCTCTGCCTCCCGAGTGCTGGGATTAAAGGCGTGCGCCACCACCGCCCGGCCAGAGGACCATTTTGAAAGTTAGGACACACAGAAAAACATGAATGCTGTTATGAACTATATTCAAAATAACCTGACATTATTAACATGTATATCAATGTTTCATAAGCTAAGGTTAAAAGTATAATGTGACATTAGAAATAAAGCATGTTGGTATTAATCTAGTAGACAGAAATCTAGTATGTCAAAAGCAAATAAGATTTGTTACTTTAAAAAGATTGTTGTTATTGTTTTAAATAATGTTCAGCCAGGAAGGGTGACTTTTGACTATAACCCTGGCCACTATCAACTATGCAGTGAGATCCTCATGCCATCACCACAAGTAAAATAAATAAAAATCTTGTGGTGGTTTGAAAGAAAATGTCTCCCACAGGGAGTAGTACTATCAGGAGGTGTGGCCTTGTTGGAGGAAGTGTGCCACTGTGGAGGTGGGCATGCTCAAACTATGCCCAATGTGGCACAGAGTCACTTCCTGTTAGTTCCTTCTCCAGCATTATGTCTGCCTGCATGTCGCTATGTTTCCCACTGTGATCATAATGGACTAACTAAAACTGTAAGGCAGCTCCAATTAATGTTTTCCTTTATAAGAGTTGCCTTGGTCACAGGGTCTGTTCATAGCAACAGAAACTCTAGGACAGATCTACTTTTGATCTCTTTAAGGTCTTAATGCTACAGAGACCTGGGGTAACACCAGGACAATCAGAAGAGCACGGCGGAGACAGCAGAAGGGAAGAAAGGCGGGAACCACTTGTCTGAAGAAATATTTAGAGATGAACAAATGGAGGAGTATTAACACTGCCTTATTTCCCCATCTCACGGCCTTCACAATCTACTGTCCCAGAGCAAAACTAACTAGACTTTGTCAACAACCTAGAAAAGCAGCAATAATGAAAGACATAGGTAGTGATAACTATATGTATGCCCTTTTCTCCTGCACATGTTAACTTCTTATTGGTCCACTTAAATATCTATTCACTATCTTAGGGTTTAGGGTGAAATCTATACTAACTTTCCTAAGTAATCCTTTTTGTTATTTTACTTTGGGAGACTGGGTCCCACTGTACAGCCCGGCTAGCCTGAAGCTCTCTATAGGCCAGGGTGGCCTCATCCAGGTCTGCCAGAGTGAAAGTAATTTAAAGAAAAAATGCTCAGGAGACAGCTGTGCTGCTGCCCTTCCTGGTACAGCCTACATGTTGTTGAATGCCGTGACTTAGTTGTCCACTTCAGGCATTACTTCAATAGCTGATAGTTTGACTGGGATCTTTACTGCCTGAGCTCAAAACACAGTAACACAATAAGATGTACAAAGATCTGAAAAAACTAATCTTAGAAAAAGAAGACTTCAGAGTTTCAGCAGTGACAGGTTACTCTTATTTGGAGGAAAAACGAGTACTACCTGATTTCTGCTTCATCGTCTGTCAAGTTAGTTTATCATTTATATTGATGAGTTATCATCACATTGCTACCTGCCAGGGTACTACAAAGAGAACGCTTCTGATAAAAAGATGTTGAGAAAAAAATTTACAATTTTGGTTTTTCTAAATTCCTATAAATATACCTTCCCCAAAATAAAGTTGAAAGTCCTCCACATAAAATTTAACTAAATGAATGGGTCTCCTTTGATACATCTTGAGATGAGTTATAGCTAAATATTTAAATATTTGTTTTTTTCCTGGGCTAATGATTCATTTGCGCTCTCTCTCTCTCTCTCTCTCTCTCTCTCTCTCTCTCTCTCTCTCTCTCTCTCTCACAAATTTACCTTTATCCTTATCCATTGGCTCCTGGGAAAGAATAGTGGACAGTACCGCATTTTTCCACACCCCAGACTCCTGAGCTAGAGTTGCTAAAAAGTGTAGCTCGCAGCTGCCGCTCTCCATCAGCGTCTCATGAGCTACCTACAAATGTTAAATAAACACACCATTTAGATGCCTTAAAGTTTAACCAATAAGCAAAACTCATTCAACTGCATCCTTATTACATAGGTAAGTAATCTCACCTGCACCAATGTCTGAAATTGTTCCCACTGTTTATCTGATAACTCAACAGGTAGACATAGTAAAAGTTCAACACAGCTTCTAAAAAGGAAAAGGACACAAATGATTATTGAAAATAAAAAAATTAATTATAGTCTTTGATTAATGTTTCAAAGTTCTACTCACAATGCCAAGCGTTCCAGAACCAAGGCTACACTTTCACATTCTGAGGTAAGGTATGGTCGAGCTTTAACATAACTTTGGATGGCCACTGTGTACACCTCCAGTAGAGGTAAGGGGTCTTCGGAAGTTTTCCACTTCTCTGCATATTCAAGGAGTGTCTGTTTTGGAAGGAATAATAAAACATATTCAAATGTAAATAAAAATTGCACATTGACTCATCAACTTTTTTCCTTTTCCAACTATTTTAAACAAAAATGTTTCAAACAATTTTGAAGAACAAAAAAGCAGTTTGTGCTGGGCAGCAGTCAGGCACACCTTTAATCCCAGCACTAGGGAGGCAGAGGCAGGCGGATCTCTGAGATCTCACGGCCAGCCTGGTCTACAAACCAAGGTCTAAAACCGTCAGGGCTGTCACACAGAGAAACCCTGTCTCAAAAAACCAAAATAAGTAAACTTTAAAAGAAAAAAAAAACAGTTTGTGTTAAATATTAAAGCTGTTTCCAAGAGCAAGATGAAGAGTGGCTTCCTAAGCAGCAGCAGCCTTCAGCACAGCTGCTTTAGAACTGAGCAAGACAGAATCAAGTTCACCGGGCCATATCAACTCCCAGGCCTAGCTCCTGTCCAGAAATTCCTACACTGGCTTTTCTTGGCAAGTCCCCTCAAGAACCATGCCCTACAAACAAAGCCACCGCCTAGAGCAGTTCCTGACACTGAGGTACTGAAGTAGTCAAGCCTGAAACAAGCTAGAAGATCACATCAAAAACAAGCAATGAAGGAAATCAACATGCCAAATTCACATCACAAAAACAACAAAAAAGACCAATAGCATTACCCCCCCCCACACACACACACACACACTAGCCCTGTAGTAATGTTCTCCAATGAGAGCTACCTAGATGAACTGCAGGACACAGAATGTAAATGAGCAATCACAAACAACACCTTTATCACACTTCAAGGTATTTAAACACAGCTCAAGGAGCTTAAAAAGGTTATCAATAAGTTGTGTGATGGCCAAAAAAAGACAGACATATAAACTGAATGGAACGAAGAAAACTTAGGTTTGAAAAGTGAATTCAGTAAAGTGATTAAGGCTAGTGGGCGCTGAAATTAAGATGGACTTGCCCTGGTTTGTTTGTCAATTTGACACAAGCTAGAGTATGTGACAAGAGGAAACCGAAACAGAAACGCTCCTGTGGGGCATCTTCTTGATTAATGATTGATATGGGAGTGCCTAGTCAATTGCGGATGGTGCCACACCTGGCACGTGGTCCTGAATGTATAAGAAAGCAGGTTGAGCAGGTCATGGGGAACAAGCCAGTAGACAGCACTCCTTCATGGGCTCTGTTTGAGTTCCTGCCTTGAGTTCCCTAGATGATGGAGCATACTGCTTTCGATCATGGTATTTTATCATGGCGACAGACAACGTAACTAAGACAAATATTGATACCAGGTTTGTGGAACACTGCTTGTGACAGACCTGACCGTGTTTTGGGGAGGATTGTGGAAGGACTTTTCAAGTATTCAGAGCTTAAGAAGCTACTGTAGGAATTTAAAAAATAATAAAAAGCAGTGAATATAATTCAAGGCCTAGCTCATAAAGTTTCAGAGGGACATTCTGAGCATCCCTTAAAGGCCATCAGGGTCCTTCAATATTCTGAATCAAGAATTTGTGGTTCTGGTCAGCTGGGACTGAAGAATCAGCCATGATTAAGAACAGACCAGCAGAGTGGGTAGTGTTTCCTGAGGATCAGCACTTAAAAGCTGTGGTCCAGAGACAGCCAAGGCTATATGTCATGCTGGCAGCCAAATCTGGTAATGGGTCAGTTTCCCAAGTGGTACTGGTTTTGAGGAATGAAGGCGTCATGTCATAGTTGAGGATAAAAACAAAAAACTTTCTATGATATAAGCAGACAAAAAATTTGTGACTAATAAATCAGTCCTACAGAGAATAATGTAAGCAATACTTAATACTGAAGAGAGGAATAAACACAGCCAAGAGACTACAGAAAGAAAACAAAGGAAGCTGTAATGACTAAAACAAAAAATATTATGACAATATAACCAGCGCACACACACACACACTCCTATTGACAATAACTTTGAATATTAATGGTCTCAATTCCCCAATCAAAAAACACAAATTAGATGAATAGATTAAGAAACAAAACCCAAGCTGGCTAAGACCTTTTATCTTAACCAGCACTGGGAAGGGAGAAGCAGGAGGATTAGTTGAGGCCAGAATGCTCTACTTAGTGAGGACCATAGAGACACTGTGTCAAAGAAAACAAAATCTTTCCACTGTTTACAAGAAACTTTAAAGATAGGCACCACCGTAAAGATAGGCAGACATATCCCAAGCAAATGGGACTAGGAAGAAAGCAGTTGTAATTATCCTAATTTCTAAAAAAACAAGCTTCAAACCAAAACTAGTCAGAAGATATAAAGAACATTCCATTCTAATCAATGGAACAATTAATCGAGAAGACATTACAATACTTAACACACATGTACCAAAGTCTGACACACCCATTTTCATAAAATGATTACTACTGCAATTAAAGACAAGGATTAGCTCTAATTCAGTATAGGACAGGATTTCATTACCCCACTTACTCCTATAAATAGGTCATCTAGACAAAAATTAAAAACAAGAATTAAATAACATCACACTGATCAAGTGGACATAACAGGTTTATAAGAATATTTCTCCCAAACTCCAAAGAATATGCATTCCACTCTGGAGCACATGGAAGCTTCTTCAATACAGAACATATCCTGGAACACAAAAGAAATTTTAACAAGCTCAGAAAAACTAAAACAATTTGTGTGTCCTATCTGACTACAATAAAATAAAGTTTAAAACCAAGAGCAAATGAATGTCTAGTAACTATACAAAGTCATGAAGATTAGTATTACTAAATAATAAATGGATCAAAGAAATAAAAAAATGAAAAACACAAAAAAATCCAGAATATTTAAAGTAGTTTTAAGAACTATGCTCAATTAACTTAGAAAATCCAAAAGAAATGGATTAATATAAAGATTCATCTAAACCAAAGTAAAACCAAGAAAAGCTCAAAACTTCAACAGACCATGACAAATAAGGAGAACAAACAGTAAGAAAAAGCCTTCCTTGGGGCCGGAAAGATGGCTTGGAGGGAAAGAATAATTGCTGTTCTTCCAAAGAGGACCAGCCTTTGGATCTGAGCTCAGAGCTCCCCGTAATTCCAACTCTAGTGGATGCAATGCCCTCTTCTGGCGTCTATGGGTACTCACATACACATGTACATATACACAAGCAGAAACCATGCACACATGAATAAAAATAAACAAATGCTTTAAAAGGACTTCTTAGTAAAACAAGCCTGGACCCAGATGAATTCACAGCAGAATGCTACCAGACTTTCTACAAAGAACTATGAACAGTACACTTATCAAAAAGATCATCTACCTTGATCAAGTACTTGGTATCCTAGAGAAAAAGAGGTAATTTAGCATGTGTAAGTCAGTAGAAGTAATACAATCACACAAATGGGCAAACATCATGCGATCATTTCAACAGATGCAAAAAAGGCCTCTGACAAAATCCAACATGCCTTCAATAATCAAAGCCCCAGAGAAGTATTTTGTGCCTGCTTTTGAGCCTGTGGGCTTGGGTAATGGGCCAATCAGATTAGTGTCCAGTGATGGGTGATGAGCACACGTGGATCCTACCTCCACATGCTACAGGGAGAGTAGCCCCAGCTGAAGGGACCAACAGTATAGTGAGCCCAGGCTGGGCTCACGAACCTAGAGGCCCACACCATGGATTCAGTGATCTCAGGCCCTTCTGGGAGATCATCAGGCCTGGTAACTTCTCAGGTTAGAGCAGGGCTGGGAACAAGTAGTACCAAGCCACTACACAGAAGTTACAGAGTTGTTTGAGTGGGTGTTGAACATTGTGAGGAAGCCGAGAGATGTGGCTGTCTGCAGGGCGTTCAGCTGGTCTCCCTGAGGGGAGATCTGGGTCTGGGAGCAAGAACCGAGGAGGCAGAATCATGAAACCAGTATAGTACCTTCCCCAACATGCTGGACACAGTGAGTGGTTCAGCCCTACAACACCACCCTTCCAGTCCATCAACTTGCTGAAAACACAGATGAGACCTGATGCTTTGAAAATGATGAGTGTGACTTATCACATATGCTTCAAAGCCTACAGTGACCAATCCCTATTTGCTACCACAGTAAGGTAATCACTTGCCTACAAATATGGTGCCCTCTTCTCGCCTGCAGGTCTTCATGCCTGCCTTTGTGCCCTTGACAAGTTGGGCAGCCAGTAGTACCTACACCCACCCTGACAGCACCTGAACTCACCCAGAAGATGTCTGATGGCGAGAACACAATGACCATTTGTGACCCCCACTACCATGGGTTCCAACTGATAACAGCTGCCATGTTCAGGTGCTATCTGTCCATGAAGGAGGTGCAAGATGCTTTCTATCCAAACAAGAACAGTAGTGACCTAGTGCAGTGGGTCCCCAACAATGTGAAAAGTTACCTGTGACAGTACACCTCAGGGAATAAATATGTTCATCACCTTCAAGAGCAACTGCACCACCATCAGGGACTGTTCTAATGGATCTCAGAGCAGTTCACAGCCATGTTCCCGCACAAGGGCTTCATGAACTGGTGGATGAAGGCACATCTAAGATGGAGTTCTTCAAGGCTGAGAGCAGTATGACCGCCCTGGTGTCATAACACAAGCAGCATCAGGATGCTACAGGCAGAGGAGGAGGAGGAGGAAGAGGAGGAGGAGGAGGAGGAAATAGCCCAAAGCTGTTTTGGCAGCTAAAGCACAGGAGCAGTATGAACTTTATTCATTCACAGCTTGTCGGCTAGTCATGTCCACGGTGCATTTGCTGCCCCAACCTAACATCCCTTACGTAGATAGTACTAGTAAAGCAACTTCAAAGTGTGAGGAAATGTCCCAGAAAAGGGAGAACTGGAGGAAATCTTCAGCATATAAAAAATAAAGGCTATATATGATAAATCCACAGCCCATATCACCATAAAGAGAGAAAAACTAAGGCTGGGCAGTGGTGGTGCACATTTTTAATTCCAGAAATTGGGAGGCAGACACAGCTAGATCTCTTGAGTTTGAGGCCAGCCTAGATACAGAAAGTTCCAGCTGGGGTTACACAGAAAAACCTTATCAAAAAGAAAAATGGAGAGGAGAGGGGAGGGGAGGGAATAGAGAAATTTGATCAGATATCAAAAAGAACAACCCAACATCCACACACCTTTTTGATACAAGGCTCAGAGCTCGAGCTGGAGCAACAGCAAGAGAAGAAATCGATGGGATCCAATAAAAAAGAAGTCAAATTATTCCTATTTCCAAGTGATAGGACATTCATTATACGAGATCCTAAAAATTGTACCAGGGATGTTAAACTTCTAGAAATGTTAAACAATTTCAGAAAATTTGAGGAAAACAAAATTGACTTATAATAGCTTTTCTTTTTTAAAAAGATTTATTTATTTATTTTATGTATATAGCTGTTCTATCTGTATTATGATTTTATGCCTGAAGAGGGCATCAGATCCCTTTATAGATGGTTGTGAGCCACCACGTGGTTACTGGGAATTGAACTCAGGTCCTCTGGAAGAGCAGCCAGTGCTCTTAACCACTGAGCCATCTCCCCAGCACCTTATAATAGCTTTTCTATCCACCAACAGCAAACATATTAACAAGAGAATCTGGGCATGTTCTCATTCATAATAGCCTAAATATGAGGGAGGGGTAAATACAAAGAAGGATGTGAGAGACCTCTACAACAACAACTTTACGTCGCTAAGGAGATTTAAGATAAAAGATGGAAAAGCAACCCATGCTCATAGAAGGATAAGACTACTGTGAAACGACCACACTACCAAAGGCGATTTACATACTGACTGCAATTCCAATCACAGTTCCCATGACATTTTTTCCACAGAAATGAGGGGAATCCCTAAAATTTGTAAGTAACAACAGAAGGCCCAGGATGGCCAAAGTAATACTGAGCAAAAAAGTACAATGTGGCAGAAATTCATGCTGGCCTGGCATCAGAGGGTTAGCAAGTAACCTTCACTACACCTGGCCCAGCTCTGGAGTTTTCACTCAGCCCCTAACCTAGCCTTTGTGTTACAGATATCTTTTGTTGCCCTATGTGAATCTTGTCTGACAGTCTTCCATGGATACAAAACCTATGTAAAACCTGGTTTAGAGGAAAACCAGAAAACTGTGGGACCTCATGAATCAGGTATTGCACAAGGCCTTGTATTTTTGGAAACTTCATTCAGTTTGTTTTGAGATATGGAAATCTACTAAAGTATAAATATAGGAAAGAATATGCCAAGAGGCCAAGGGAAACCAGCTCACCAAGACTGAGCCCCCTCAGTAGCAGAGGCTAAGTCCATTCTTATGTGTCTCTGAGTCTTCATTTCATGACCTGTGTGAACCCGCATACTCCACATAATCGTGCCGGGTCACATATAACAGTACAATGCTGAAGAAACTGCAATTCCAGATTCAAGACATATTACAAAGCAATAGCAATAAAAACTGCATGGCTCTGGCATAAAACAGGCTTATCAATGGAACCAAAAAGAAGAACCGAATACGGGCACATAGAATTACATTTGCCATTTGATATCTGACAAAGACACCAACTATATGCACTGGATTAAAGACAGTCATCACCAACAAATGCTACTTGGAAAACTAGGTGTTCACGTGAAGAATGAAATTAGATCCCTCCCTGTCACACAGCTCAAGAGTCAACTCCAAAGGTTCAAAGACTTCAATCTGATACCTGAAACTCTGAAACTGCTGTTAAGACTTACAAGACAGGGTGCAGGAAAAGACTTGCTGAGCAGAACTCCATTTGCCCAGTAATTAAGGTCAACAAAAGACAAATGGGACATCGTTAAACTAAAAGCTAAAGAATGATCAACTAAGTTAAGAAAATCTTGTTCAACTATACATCTGAGGATTGATATCCAAAAGAACTTGATTGACTTTTTCAAGTCAAAAGAACTTGAAAAACAGGGTCAAGAAAACAAATGACAAAAATAATAAGGGGGTTGGAGGCACTACAGATTTGAAGAGCTCTCAAAAGAAAGAAATCTTTTCAAAAAACCGTGTTCAACATTACTAGCAATTAGTGAAAAGCAAATTAAAACTATATTCAGATTTCATCTTACCCCAGTCAGAATGGCCAAGATCAAGAAAACTGACAAGAAATGTTGGTGAGAATATATGGTTGGTGGGCTTCCACTATGGAAACCCGCGTCGGAGGGCAAAAAGCTATAAGTAGATCTATCATATAATCTAGCTATATCGTTCCACAGCAAATGTTCGAATGACTCATATCTTATCCTACATATACTTGCTTGGCTATGCTCCTTGCTGCTCTATTCACAATAGCCAGAAAATGGAAAACGGTCTATATGTCCTTCATCAGACGAATGAATAAATACAAATCTAGTACATAAACACAAGAGTATCTACTTAGCTGTATGGAAAATGAAATTTGCAGTAAATGGACAGAACTAGAGAGTATACAGAGTTATCCAGATACAAAGGAACAGATGCCATACCTTCTTTCTCATTTGTGGATTCTAGCTCCAAATCTTTACCAATGTGTATATAACCTGGACTAACTGCAGACACCACAAAAGTAGCAAGGAATCAAGGGAGAGGGGTTGAAGGAGCTCTAGAGAGGAGAAGAATATAACATGGGTGCTGTATGGGGGAAAACAGAAAAAATGGGGGCGGGCCAGGTAGCACGACTAATAAAAACCCAGAGAGAGAGAGAGAGAGAGAGAGAGAGAGAGAGAGAGAGAGAGAGAGAGAGAGAGAGAGAGAGACGGTTCAACCTGAAGATCAGAAAAGCAAAAGCAGAAAGCTCTTACCTTTTTGAAGTATTCAGACTGAAAAGGAGTGAGTTCCTGTCTCATCCCACCTTATATTCCTCTCTAGTGCTAGTATTAAAGGTGTGCACAACCACCGCCTGCCCTCTAAGGCTGACTAGTGTGGTTGCTGGGATTAAAGCTACCAGTGCCTGGCCTGTACGGCTGACTAGTGTGGCTGCTCTGCACTGATCTTCAGGCAAGCTTTATTAAAATACAAATAAAATATCACTACAGGGATATCTGGAAGGGGAAGGATAACTAACACTAAAAATGTTTGAAAAAGCTAGTTTATATATGTGTGTATGTGTGTGCACATGTGAATATGCACACACATACACACAGAGGAGAGGGAGGGAGGGAGGGAAGGAGAGAGGGGGAGAGGGAGGGAGAGGGAGAGAGAAAGAGAGTTTAAATGAAGTTACACCACTTGGAGTGATAATCAGAGACTAATAAAAACCCAAGTGCTTCTCTGAGCTATTGTTCAGGAGTCCAAAAAACTCCCAAAACAATATAGACCATTACCATTCTAGATTGCCTCCCACAACCTAAAGATAAGACACTATGGGTGAAGACACCACACACCTTGAACACAACACTTGGAGGAAATAAAGCTGAAATTGACCTGGAAGCCTCCTCCCTAAATTCTAATTTCATAAATATCTGAGATGCTATACCAGCTGCCAAGAGAGAAAAGAAACAATATTCTTATCTGATGTGGGATGTCCTTCTGTATTCTGTGAATGTTTGAATGTCACTGGCTAATAAAGAAGTTGATTTGGCCAATAGTCTGGTAGAATATAGCCAGGTGGGAAATCCACATAAAGATAAAAGAAGGCAGAATCAGAGAGATGCCAGTAGCTACTGGAGAAGCAAGATATGAGGTAACAAGTCACAAGCCTCGTGGTAAGATATAGAATAGAAATGGGTTAATTTCAGTTATAAGAGCTAGTTAATAGTAAGCCTAGGCTAATAGGCCAAACAGTTTGTAATTTATATTAAGCCTTAGAGTGGTTATTTGGGAAATGGCGGTGGGAAAGAAACCTTCAATTACACTTATCTAGTTGTAAAGACTATGAATCACAATGACCATCAAGGCAAGATATCCCCAAGGGTAGAATAGTGCCACTAACAATCTTGGGTATAATCAACAGCTTCCTAATTAATTAGACTTAAGAACTGCTCAATAGAAATAAATTCACATTGAGTATTATAAACCGAGCTAAATACTGTGGCTGGTGAGGTCAAGTACCCTAGAGGGGAATCTACTGCCTACTTCCCTAAATCTGTGTAAGTTCTAACTGCATTTTAAATAGTTATATCCTCTCTCACCACACATCAAAGAAGCTAATCCACAACTGGTCAAAATACAGAGAATAACCCCTACACCTACAGCTCAAGGAACACTGGAAGATTTTGGCAGCCAGAGAATCAGGATGTCTGCTGTAAGACTCATCTCTATGACAGGGAAACTACACCCATGAAATCTCAACAATATGGCTACCCAAACAAGACCAGTACAATGACTACAACACATGCCAATAAAGATGGGACAAATAGCAAAAGCTCCACCCTTAGACAATGAGCTGCAGACATTTAATGGCTGCTGAGAGAGGGAGAATTAGTTTTCTCCTGGGACAAGCCCCCTGATAGATTATCCAATCCCAAAAGGTCATTAGCAAACTAAATGAACAAGCTGTATTTACATATACATGTGTGCTCATGTATACACATAAACATACATGTAACAATAATTATTCAATAAGAGGAGGTTATGAGTTTGATGAGGGAAAGGTGGAAATGATGCAGGAAACTTTTTACTAATTAAGTTTTTTCATTTACTTTGCATCCAGACTGGAGTTTCCCCTCCCTTCTTCCATTCCCTCCCCCCTTATTTGCACTTTATTAAGCATTTTGACCATTTTTTTAAAAATAAAATTTATTTCTAGAACCAAAAGAAAATGGAAAATTGTTTTAATTAAGATCACTTGTAATTTATTTGATAATAAAATATAACACAGGTTTCACCACCCTCCTTAATGTGTATTCAGATGTTTGACTCATAAACACTTCACAGATTCAAAGGAAGTTATTACAAAATACATATGGATAAAACTCAAGGATACATCACCTTATAAAACATTCTACATATTTTATATTTGTATTAGGCAATTTCAGAAACTCATACACTCATTATTTCTCAGCTAACATGTTAAACAGCTGAGTTTGAAGCTTTCCCTTATAATACAGTTATATTAACACACAACTGTGACCATGTCATTTACTTTTGTTTAATGAATAATCTAGGTGACATTTTAAGCCAAAAACTGTTCAACTTACTTTAATGTAAAGCAAATATTTTAAAGTCTATAGATAATCTTAAATGTTTGATGCAATTACACATACAAAATAAAAATACTTCAAGGTTGATGACTGAGTTACACATTTACTAAAGCAAAACAGAAGTGATTAATGTCATATAGCATCTAGCTAAAGTATAATAAAAGTTTACATACTATTGGGCAAAGTATAAATTATGTAATAGGTTTTGTGATCACTTGTGAATGTATATTAAACAGAATAGGCTTGCCCTTCTCACAAAAGAGGAAGTTTTCTGGATGTCATCAAGACTGTATATTATAATGCACTCCTAATTCTACTCAGTAGAATGAATATTTAGCTTTTATTCAAAGCCACCACACTCTTAATGCATAATAATTCACATATTATATATTCTTTCAAAAACTGAAATCGGGTAAATTCTAAAACAAGGTTAACTACATTTCCTTACTTTGGTAAAGCCAAATTAGAGCTACCACTGGCCAGGCTGCCAGATGCCCTGCCCCTTCCTTCACTACAGACAGTAAGTAGGAGGGCTCATTACCACCCACTGCTCCGGCTTCTATTGCTGCCCTCACTGCTGCAGTGCACTGAAAACATTTTCAGGAATTGTCAGGTATAAAAGGATAACTCAAGTTCAGCCTTGATTCCTAACGAGCCCTCTCCAAGGTCTCAATCAGTGGCAATATTCTAGGACCTTCTGATTATCATGTCTGGTTACAGCAAACCACTCAGAAGAGTAAAATAAATAGAATAAGAACAATTTATCACAATGCAATCAGAAATGAGGCAATTTCCCCATTTTATTATTATTATTATTATTATTATTTTCGAGACAGGGTTTCTCTGTAGCTTTGGAGCCTGTCCTGGAACTAGCTCTTGTAGACCAGGCTGGTCTCGAACTCACAGAGATCCGCCTGCCTCTGCCTACCGAGTGCTGGGATTAAAGGTGTGCGCCACCGCCGCCCGGCTTCCATTTTATTATTTTTAAACATTTTTCCTGGCTAACATAGGCACAGTACCTAAAATTATTTGAAGTCAGTCTTATATGTGATTTCATTTAACTTTCTTACTGACCTTATAATTTTAATAAGAGAACTTTTAGAGACAAGGGAATATACATTTAGCTAAAAGATAAATTTGCAGGCTAAACTTTAATATAAGTAAATGTAAACTTATACAGTTTCCTATACTGAAAAAATTATTTTTGTATTTTATTAACTGTTATAAATTCTAATGCTCAATATTTTGGTATGTATCTGTATGCACTGGTTGATACATGTGATTAAAATAAACCTTAAGAAATTTAAGGGGGCTGGAGAGATGGCTCAGTGGTTAAGAGCACTGACTGCTCTTCCAGAGGTCCCGGGTTCAATTCCCAGCACCCACATGGCAGCTCACAACTGTATGAAGATCCAGTTGCAGGGGATCTGATACCTTCACACCAATGCACATAAAATAAAAGTTAAATAAGCCATAAAAATATTAAAAAAAAAAACCCAGCACTCGGGGGGAGGCAGAGGCAGGCGGATCTCTGTGAGTTCGAGGGCAGCCTGGTCTACAAGAGCTAGTTCCAGGACAGGCTCTAAAAAAAAGCTGCAGAGAAACCCTGTCTCAAAAAACCAAAAAAAAAAAAAAAAAAAAAAAAAGAAAGAAAGAAATTTAAGAAGCTATTTTGCCTGATTTCATTTAATTAAGTTATAAAGAAATGCAATTTATAAGCAAAACTGGTATTGGAAAGCATGATAATATTTATACAAGAAATAAAGTAAAATAGGGCAAGTTTTTGTTTTCTAGTCAAAAATACCATCCTCCCAAAAAGAAATGACTTAGAAGACACTTGAGCAAGCAAGCATTCCAGTTGTGGGATGAAGAATTTAAGGGAATACTTATGTTCACATATGAAGAGTGAAGTCATATTATTTTAGTAAGTTAAAAAATAGTATGTAAAAACTATTCTGATAAGTTTTACCATTTCTGCAGACCCCATACAAAACCAATTCTAAAGATATTAAAGAGTGATTACAAGGTCAAAGAAACATTTGTAATAATGAGGGGTTTTGAATTTTAAAAAAGTCATCAGTCATAATTTAATTAAAGTATTTCAAATTAACCTCACTGAAATTATTAAAAAAGAAAAATGTTTCTGTTCATCACTGAATTAAGAGATAGAACACTGGCACCAAAAAGAAAGTATACAGACAGACAGCATAAAGGTCCAGCTGTTAAAAATCACCAAAGTCTTTGCAGATATGCTGAACGATAAGGGACTCTACATGTCTTCACAGTGTAGACTTCCACAGTTGCGGATCACACATTTAATCACAAAAGCAAATCCAGGTAGCCTCTGCTCAAACAAACAAAAGACAGAGGGTACCCTGAAGGAAAAAGCCCCATCAGACTCATAGTCGACTTCAGAGCCACACCTCACCTCACCATCATACTTAAACCTTCATGGTATAACATGTTCTGTGGGGACAGAAACAATCAGCTAACTTCTGGATCTCCACCCAGATTGGAAACATGCAGAAACAAAAATGTAGAAGGTATTTTTAGGGGAGAAGGGGATATGTGACTGCATGCTTCTGTTCCCCCACCCCACTTCCCGCACAGACAGGGTTTTATTATATAAACTAGACTAGCTTCAAACCCATAAAATCCCCCTGCCTTGGCTTTCCTAGTGCTGGGATTACCACTAGATTCACCCTTCCTTACCTATGAATGAAGAGGCTGACACAAATGCTGAGAGAGGGATTTGTGCTTCTACAAGGCATTCTCTAGGGGAGCGCAGGTATTTAAAATGCAGTTATGAGGAAGGGGCCGCTCACAGGCCAGGACAAAAAGTGAGTGAGGCTGCTGTCTTAGTTCCTAAACGGCTCAGCCACTGTTATGTCATTTCAATCTGATTCACGTTTTGTGGAGAATACTTTGCATTTCTCACAAGTCTGGTGACATCCTCCAGTCTCTTAACCAATTAGATCATCCAGATGAATAGTGAAGTGGGAAGCTTAAGAAAACAAAACAAAAACCCACAAAGAAGTCTACATGGTGACTGACAAAAGCAATTTTGAACTGACATTAGTTCCTGGGTAAACCAACATGAAACAAAAAGCCAAGAAAACTAGGAATTTAGTGATGCAACCATTCTGTAAGAGGGCTGTTTAAACTGTCAGTCTTGCACGCTTCTGCCAGGGCATTCAGTTATGGAGGGACCACATCCCTGGTTTCTATATTCAGTTTCTAGCAGAGAACTTCTAAAATCCTTGAAATCTGCTTGAGTTTTGAAGTGTCTTTCTTCTGGCTGAGGAGCATCTTAATAACTTCAGGATGGAGACTGGTCAACAGAATGGTCATGTCACAATTAGGTTGGGACGTTCAGCCCCACTATGCCGAAGCTTCTGAGGAAAAAAAAAGAATTGGGGATTGAGTTTAATCTCTAATGATCTATGACTTAATGAACCATGTTTATGTAACAAGACTTAAGAATTAACGCTCAAAGGGGTGTCATACTCCACCTCCACGGGGATGGACAGGGAAGCCCCAAAGCTTCATCCTCTGGACCTGTGTCCTTTATCATAGGTAGAATGGCTAGTATTTTCCTGAATTCTGTGAGTCATCCCACCAAATCAACTAAGCGGGGCTCACATGGGCTCACAGAGACTAAGGCAGCAAGCACGAGGGCCTGCACAGGTCTGCACCAAGTCATCTGCGTGTATGCTATGACTATTAGCTTGGTGTTTCTGTGAGACTCCTAATGGTGGGAACAGGCGAATCTGACTCTGTCCCGAGACTCTTTTCCTACTACTCTGGGTTGCCTTGTCCAACTATCGTATCCTGTTTTGTCTTTTGGCTGTTTTGTCTCTCAGAGGCCTGCTCTTTTCTGAAGAGGAAATGGAGGGGGAGTAATTACGGAGGAGAGAGGAGTGGGGGATTTGGGAGGAGTGAAGAAAGGAGAAATCTGTGATCAGGATATATATTATATGAAGAAAAGAATCTATTTTCAATCCAAAAAATGTAACAACCTGTAGAAAGGACCATAAAAGTCTTCAACTTTGGAGTCACATTTGATGCAGTACAGGGCAGTCTGGGCCCTGTAACCTAAAGTACAGCTATCCTTGAAGACACACCTTTGGCCTATAGAGCCTAGCCCCAAGTATTTTTAGAATTAAACCATTCTAATTTGGTGCTGGACAACTACAGAAGAAAAAAAAAAGCTACTTGCAAAGACTTCATTTGGTGCCAGCAGTAAAAATCTTTACTCAAGGGGATTAATACAACCCTAAATTAGAGGGAGGAAGTGTTATAGGCCTGTAGTCTCAACTAAAGAGGAAGATTAAGCAGGAGGCTGGCCTAAGCCAAAAGTTCAATACTTGTTTGAACAACATAATGAAGCTCTCTCAAAAATAAAATAAAAGCCAGCATGGTGGCATATACTTATGATCTCAGTACCTAGGAGGCTGAGGCTGGAGGACCATGTCAAGTGCAAGGTCAATTGAGCTACACAGAGATTTCAAGTTATGCCCAGGTGCAAGTAATATCCTATTTGGGGGTGGGGATGGGGAGTAGAGCCAGGCATGGTGACTTAGGCCCAGTACTTCAAAGCAGGTGCGTCTGAATTCAAGGCAAGCTGGACTACAGAGTGAATTCCAGGACAGCCAGGGCTACATAGAGAAACCCTGTCTTGAAACACCCCTCCCCCAAAATAAACAAACAGATAAAGAAAAAAGAAATTTTAAAAAGCTAATACCAATAATTTGTATAAATTTTAAGAGTTGACATTCATAGCAAATAAGTATGCTGATAGCATAGTCTCCCTTGTTATTAAAGCATCAGTCAGTAGAACAAATATTATTAACATCAATAAAATGGGAAATATCTGCAATATAACGAATTATACCTTATTTAAGAAATTACATTTTTGTATCTATTGTCTTAACCTATACAGCTTTTAGGAAGGAATAAAAAAATGATAAGATATATTTCAGTTAGAAGCAATTTCAGATATCATGTAATTTACATTTGGTCTTGGGAGTTTGTTCTGTAGTCAATACTGTACTCAGGTTGATGCAAGAATATCATGAGTTCAAGGCCAACCTGTTAAAGGGCAACTAAGTAAGACTCTGTCTCAAAATGTACAAAAGGAAGAGGGCTGGGGATGTAGCTTTGTACTTGCCTAGCCAACATCCCGAGTTTAATCTCCATCATCCACTACTGGGAAAAAGAACATTCAATACTGTTTTACAGTGTTGTCATCAGAGGGTCCTGTGAAATACAAGTACCCAATTGCCTCTGCAACATTCAAATGAGTCTTCTGGTAACTTAGGTCAATTATAAATTGATGGAGTTACTTTATAATAGCAAAGTAACCATTACTTACAAAATGTCAATGTATTCTTCACAACTCTAAGAAGCAAGTACTTCTCCCCCAATTTGCAGCTACAGTTGGCCTTCTTTGCTGGTTATGCTTACTTTTACTTAGAAAATCCAAACCAGAGCAGTGTAAACAGTAATAAGTCTTCACAGAAGAAACTAAGAGAAAGAGCAGGTTCAGGATTAGTCTTTTACTCAACTCTTTCTTCAACCATGCTATCATTACTTCCACCATTCAGGAGTGCAGCAAATGCTACTCCTCCCACATTCTTGGAACACAGTGCGATACAATTATTACTATAACCAAAAACAATATTCCTATCAGCAAATGGTAATTGTAAATGCAACTCTAAGTCATGGGTAGAAGAAATCATAATAGAAATCAGAGTACTCGATCCAAACTGATGTCCTGGCAGGTATTATAAACTAAAGAGACACTTGTGCTCCTCCTATTGACTATCAGACTGTTGATACAATGAACCCTACAAAATTGGAATTTCTCAAGCTGGAAAAAAGGAAATACTTGGCAACATGTTGTCAAAACAGAAAGAGGAGTTTGTCTGCTGGAAAGAGATTTCCACACAGCTTTGATAACTGTCAGACCACTTAGCTGGAGAACTCACACCTCAGTCAGGATTGCCTACTTGTGCATACCTTTCTCTCATTTAAACATAAATCGCATGTACTGAAGATGAATTGGCCCTTTTTGTTGCTCTTCCCAAAGAGGGCATATTGAATAAATCTCCTTTCTCTTCTCTCTACCATTTGTCTGTCTAACTGGGACTTTTGAGGATGGGTGGCCACCCCTAGATTGTTAAGGATGTCAAGGCTCAGGCTCTGACCCTAACAACTCTGGTTGCAACAAACTATAACATAATCACAACTTAAATATGTGTAAGTTGTCCTGTACAATAAAAGAACTTCTGGAGGCATCACAATCCCTGATTTCAAACTCTAATACACAGCTACAGTACTGAAAATAGTCTGGTATTGGCATAAAAATAGACAGGAGGATCAACGGAATCGAATCGAAGACCCAGATATTAAATTACACACCTCAGAACACCTGATTTTTGACAAAGGAGCAAAAAATACCAAATGGAAAAAAAAAAAGAAAGCATATTTAACAAATGATGCTGGCATAACTGGATATCAACATATAGAAGAATGAAAATAGATCCATATCTATCACCATGCACAAAACTCAAGTCCAAATGGATCAAAGACCTCAACATAAAGTTAGCCACACTAAATCTTATAGAAGAGAAAATGGGAAGTATACTTGAACGCATTGGCACAGGGAACCACTTCCTAAATATAACTCCAGAAGCACAGACACTGAGAGAAACAATTAATAAATGGGACCTCCTGAAACTGAAAAGCTTCTGTAAAGCAAAGGACACAGTCAACAAGACAAAATGACAGCCTACAGAATTGGAAAAGATCTTCACCAACCCCGCATCAGACAGAGGGCTGATCTCCAAAATATACAAAGAACTCAAGAAACTGGTCATCAAAACAACACATAATCCAATAAAAAAAATGGAGTACAGACCTAAACAGAGAACTCTCAACAGAGGAATCTAAAATGGCTGAAAGACACTTAAGGAAATGCTCAACATCCTTAGTCATCGGACAAATGCAAATCAAAACAACTCTGAGATTCCATCTTACACCTGTAAGAATGGCCAAGATCAAAAACACTGATGACAACTTATGCTGGAGATGTTGTAAGGAAAAGGGAACACTTCTGCATTGCTGGTGGGAATGCAAGCTGGTGCAACCTCTTTGGATGTCAGTGTGGTGATTTCTCAGAAAATTAGGGAACAACCTTCCTCAAGACCCAGTAATACCACTTTTTGGGTATATATCCAAAGGATGCTCAATCGTGCCACAAGGACATGTGCTAAACTGTGTTCATAGCAGCTTTGTTTGTTACAGCAAGAACCTGGAAACAACCTAAATGCCCCTCAACTGAAGAATGGATGAGAAAAAAGATAACGACATCTTAAAATTTGCAGACAAATGGATGCCTTCATCTTTGTGTTTATCCATGGCATTTAGAAAAGTAATTAATAGGCAGTGGTGGCACACACCTTTAATTCCAGCACTTGGGAAGCAGAGGCAGGTGAATCTCTGTGAGTTAGAGGCCAGCCTAGTCTACAAAGCCAGTTCCAGGACAGTCAGAACTGTTACAGAGAAACCCTACCCTACTCCCAGCAAAAGAAAAGAAGAGAAAAGAAAAGAAAAGAAGGAAGGGCCGGGCGGTGGTGGTGCACGCCTTTAATCCCAGCACTCGGGAGGCAGAGGCAGGCGGATCTCTGTGAGTTCGAGACCAGCCTAGTCTACAAGAGCTAGTTCCAGGACAGGCTCCAAAGCCACAGAGAAACCCTGTCTCGAAAAACCAAAAAAAAAAAAAAAAAAAAAAAAAAAAAAAAAAGAAAAGGAAGGAAGAAAGGAAGAAAGAAGAAAAAGTAATTAAGATACTTGTTCAAGCATTTCTGTTCTATTTCAAAGTACTGCTATTATCTTCACAGTATCTTTGCCTCTAATGTCCACTTTCACAAGCTATCATATTTACGGCAATATTCACATAGTACACAACAACTTTTTAATAGGTATGAACTCTCCTCAGTCATGGCCTTTCCTGTCATTACTAAAGAGAAGAGATACCTTTCTACCAGACTGACCAAAAAAAAAAAAAAAAAAAAAAAAAAAAAAAGAAAGAAAACCAAAAAAAAAAAAAAAAAAAAAAAAAAACAACACCCTCAGGCACTGCTAATAAAATGCCTCTGGATTTTTAAGATTTGACAATTGTTTGTTAATTTTACGTAAGAAGTTAGCCAGTTTTGGAGACCTAGGAGAGAACACTTGATTACATAGATACCAAGAATCAATCTACAGCTACAGGAACTAAGACAATGTGATACTGGCAAAGGCATACATGACGGAGGAGATAACTAAGCTATGAGAGCTCAGTGTACAGCAGATGGATGGATGGCTCAGTGGTTAAGAGCACTGGCTGCTCTAGAGGACCTGGGTTTGGTTCTCAGCATCCATATGGCAGTTCACAACCATCTGGAACTCTAGTACCATGAATCTGATGCCCTCTTCTGGCACTGCATGAAAGTGGTATACATACAAACATGTAGGCAAAATACACACAAAATAAATTTTAAAAAAATTACAAAAGTTCAAAGTACCTAATAAATATTGCTCAGCTGTTACTGGAGTCCTAGGCTACAGGTTTGAGTCTGGGGGCCCCATAAAGTAGGTACAGCCACCTGTCCCAAAGACCAAATGAAAATAAAATAATGGTTAAAAAAAAAGTCAAGAAACAGACTTTCATTATGGTCAAACTTTGGAGACAAGGAGCGTGTGCTCTTAGGGTCCTTTTTTTTAAATGCAGGGGTGGAAGCCATAAACTTCTGATCGGCTTGCCTCATCCTCCCAAGTAGTTAAAATCCCAAATCAAAAGACTGCATTAAAAAAAAAATCAAACCCAATCCTGGAAAGATAGCTCCACAGCAGTTAAGATCACTGGCTGCATTTGCAGGAGTGCTTGATTCCAAGCACCCACACAGCAGCTCACAACTATCTATACCTCTAGTCCCAGGAAACTGACCTACATGGCCACCAGGTATACATATGGTGCACAGACATGCATGGAGGCAAACACTCATACACACAGAATAAAATAAATATTAAAGGAGCAGGTAAAGTCATTTGCTGCCAAGTCTGATCTGAGTTAAACCCTCAGGACTTTATAGATAGGAGAGGAATGACTCCTGAAAGGTATCTTCTACATGTACAAGTGGCACATTGCCCACGCCAGTCTCCTTCCTCCCTCTCTCCTCTCTCTCTCTCTCTCTCTCTCTCTCTCTCTCTCTCTCTCTCTCTCTCTCTCTCTCTCTCTCTCTCTCTCTCACACACACACACACACACACACACACACACACACACACACACACACACCAGTAAAATAAAGGTTATAAATTTTTCTGAAGGTAGGTAATATGACCAGGCACATGTCTTTAACCCCAGCACTCAGAAGGCAAAAACATGAGGTTCTCTGTGAGTTCCAAGCCAGCTTTGTCTATCTATATAGGGAGTTCCAGGTCAGTCAGGGTTATACAACCCCTGTCTCAAAGGGAGTTAGGGGCAGATAACACCAAATGTTGGCAAAGACAGAGAAAAACTCGTGCTCCCATGCACTGTGCTAATAAAGAGAATGTAAAAATGGTACTGCTTTAGAAAATAGACTGCCAATTGCTTTAAAAGTTAAATACAAATTTACTGTGCCTGTATGTGCATGTGCATATGCCAGAAGACAACCAAAGAACTGTTCCTCAGATGTTAGCCACCTTGCTTTTTGAAACCGTCTCAGTAGGCCAGGCTTATGGGCCACCAAGTCCCAGGGATCTGTCTGCATCTGCTTTCCTAACACTGGAATCACAAGCACACTACCATGTCCTGTCCCCTTTTAAAAACATGAATTCTGAAGTTCAAACTCAAGTCTTCATGTTTTTGAGGCAAACAATTTAAAAAATAAACTCTCTCCAGCCTAAACACTAATTTACTACTCAAACCAGCAATCTAACTTCTAGTAATCCACCCAAAAACCTGTTGACAAGAAAGAAATTTCGTGCCAGGTGGTGGTGGTGCATGCCTGTAATCCCAGCATTTGGGAAGCAGAAGGCCAGCCTGGTCTACAGAGCGAGTTACAGGACAGTCAAAGCCACAGAGAAACCCTGTCTCAAAAAACAAACAAAAAAAAAAAAGGAAGGAAGGAAAGAAGGAAGGAAGGAAGGAAGGAAGGAAGGAAGGAAGGAAGGAAGGAAGGAAGGAAGGAAGGAAATTTTAATGTTCACTATTCATAACCTAGCAAATATTTGTCACTGATGGAAACAGACAAAATGTATCGTGTCCACATGGCTGAACATCATTCAGCACTAAAATAGAATGTTCCGGTATGGTGGTACACACCTGTAGTTCCAGCATTTGGGAAGTAGAGGACGAGCCTACCAAAAGTAGAAGACCATCCTATAGTGAGATTAAGGACAGCCTGGACTACAAGAGAACCAATCTTAAAACAAAGTATTCACATGCTTTGTTGTAATTTATAGGTTTATAACCTGAGGGATATTTTAAGGGTGCTGTGTAATATTAGTATATACACCAGATCACCTCTTAAACAAATAATCCTCAGCCACATTAGCCTCAATTTCAGGTGAGGACTGTGGAATCCACAGATAATATGCTCACAAGCCCATCTACCACAAGTGAGCATTATACATTACAATAACCTGAACTAACCATTATCCACTTACTGACTACTAACCAGGTTATTTAACAAGGCAGTGGTGGTACCTGCTATTTACTGGCTTGCTCTCGTTAGCTTCCTTACACAACCCAAACCCATTCACCTAGAAGTGGCTCTACCCACAGCAAGTTAGGCCCTCCCACATCAATCAAGAGAATCTCTTAATCAACATGACCACGTGTCAACCTGATTTGGATGATTATTCAATTAAGGTTCTCTCTTTCCAGTGACTCCACGTTGTATCAACAAGGGAGAGTAGGGAGGGACAAAAGACAAAACAAAACAAAAACAAAACAAACAAACAACTAACAGGGACTGACACAATGGCTCAGCGGTAGAGATAAAGAACTTGTTTCTCTTCCGGAGGACCTGAATTTGGCTCCCAGCAACTTCATGATGGCTCACAAGCCAACAGTCCCAGGAAATCCAACGCCCTCTTCTGGCCTCCACAAGCATTGCATGCACATGGTACACCATCATATGTGTAGGAAAAACACCCATACAAATAAAAATAAGTAAATTTGGGGTTGGAGAGATAGCTCAGTGGTTAAGAGCACTTGTTGCTCTTCCAGACAACATAGGTTCAATTCCCGGCACCCATGTGGCACCTCACAATCTAAATTCCAGTTCCAGGCAATCTGACACCCTCACACAGACATACACACAGCAAAACACTAATACACATGAAATAAAATCATTTTTAAAAAGGTAAATCTGCAAATTGTGTTCCTAGATTCTTTTATCAGATTGTATCAATGTGCTAAACAGCAATACAAAAGTGAATTTTGGCTGGGTGGTGGCAGTACATGCCTTTAATTGAAGCACTTGGGAGGAAGAGGCAGGCAGATCTCTGTGAGTTTGAGGCCAAACTGGTCTACAGAGTAAGTTATAGGACGCAGAAGACCCTGTTAAAGTGTAAATTAATTAAATTTAATCAATAGAAGCCCAGGAGTCAGAAATCAGGGTAAAAACCTGGACGAAGATCAGAGAACTGGGTGCAACTGCCATATGCTTCCTTCCTCTCTTGTTCCTCAGTCCGAAAAGCTGAGATCCTGTCACACAGGACCATATCAATTCCTGTCTCCACCTCCAGAATGGGTTTAAAGGTATGTGCTACCACTGCCAGGCTTCTATGGATAACTAATGGCTAGCTTCACCCTCTGATCTCCAGGCAAACTTTGTCAGAACACAATGAAGTATCATAACAACACCCTGGCTCTTTTTTTTTTTTTCTTAAAAAAAAAAAAGGTGAATTTGATTATTTTGTAGTTTCTTTTGTAAAAATGGCCACCACTGAAAGGGAAGGGAAGCAATTTTGGCTGCCTTTACATTTAAACGTTTCCTTTTACTGTGTGTGCACATTTTATTGTTGTGGAGGTGAGAAAGGACAGGAGCCAGTCCTCTCCTTCTAGCCTGTAGATCCCAGGGACTGAGCATCAGACATGGAGATGTAGATGCCTTTACTGGCTGAACCTTTGAACCTTTCATCACCCCTCTGGTCCTAGTCCTCGTCCTCCTTGTCCTCTTCTTCAACGAGACACACAACTGGGAGATGTGCGTCTCTTACTGTTTTCCCGGAGGACTTAGATTGATGCTGCTAGGCTCTGTGTTCTAACTTAACATAAGGTCTCACAGATTTAAATACCCCCCCCCAAAAAAAAACATCATTCTCACAACTTTAAACATTGAGTGTGTTCACAGGTGGTTCTTTACGCATTTTGGGGAAGGATAAGAGAAAAGAGGTAACTAGCCAGCAAGCTCCTCCCAGCACTAGGATAATAGACCCAGCCACTGAACCTTAGTTGTTTTCCAAGGAATATTTTTGTTTTGTTTTGTTTTGTATTTTGAGACAGGGTTTCTCTGTAGCTTTGGAGCCTGTTCTGGAACTAGCTCTTGTAGACCATGCTGGCCTCAAACTCACAAAGATCCTTCCGAGTGCTAGAATTAAAGGCACGATTCTCCATCCTGTTAAGTTGATAATATTAACCATCACAAGTCATGTGCCTATGGGTTCTTGACTTCGGGACTAGCAGCGCAGAGGGCAAAGTATATGACTATTTATTATGAAAGCGTGTCCTGGGTATGTCCATGAGGGTGTTTCCAGGGTAGGACTGTTTCTGGGTCAGTGAACTGATTAGAGAAGTCCTACCCAAAACTGAGTGGCAGCACCCTCCTAAGAGAAAACCCTATTGGCTCAGACTTACACCAGTGGCTGTTGGAGGAGGGGACCTGAACCTTCATTCTTAGCCTGGGAACTACCTGATCAACTTTCCTGGTCTCAGGTGTCCAACTTGTTTCTTTGTTTTGTTTTGGTTTTTCAAGACAAGGTTTCTCTGTATAACAGCCCTGGCTATCCTGGAACTTGTTTTGTAAACCACATTGGCCTCAAATTTGGAACTCCACCTACCTCTGCCTCCTGAGTGCTGGGATTAAAGGCCTGCACAATCATGTCCAGATAAGTTTCCCAACTTCTTAAATTGAGCTGCTACTGACATTTCTGAACCTGGGTAGGTATCAGGGAGCCTTTGGTGAAATTTTGAGAAAGACTTTGCAACATTCCTCTAATTATTAGCAGACCTTACCTACCTTGTCCATTCAAATATCCCTTTAATTATTCCCTCTTCACCACATCAAAACATAAAATAGAGATGTTGCTATTTCATTGGGCCTTCATTTCCAAAGGGTTTTATTTCATGCTTTAAAAAAAGGTGCTATATGTTCTTTATCTGGTTTTGCTATATATAACCCAGCCATGGGCCTGGTGTAGTAATGAGAGCCAATTCCTTCTTCTACCCTACAAGGGGAAAAAAAACCCCAGCAACAACAAAAGTATAGACAATCTATGATGGTACAGTGCCTGCCTAGCATTCATGAAGCCCGAGGTTCAAACAATCTCCAGCACCACATAAAATCAGGCATGGTAACACATGCCTATAACCCTAGCAACTCACAAAGAGGAGGCAGAGGAGTGTATGTTAATCAAGTAAGAGGAAGACTTAGAAAGGAAATCACAAGGTACAAACAAATTGAATGTAAAAGATAAGCCCAGCAAGTTAGAATGTGCCTGCAATCCCAGCACTTCGGGGAAGGCAGGAAGACCGGGGAGGAGGTCAAGATTATCCTCAATTATTGAACAAACCTGAGGCTAGTCAAAGTTACATGAGACCTGGTCTCAACATAACAAAAAAAAAATATTTTTTAAAAGAAAGAACAAAGAAAAATTTTCATAGAGTCCTGAAAAAGTGGCTCACTGGTTAAAACACCCATAGTGAAAGTTAAAGGACCAGAGTTCAAGCTGGGTGTGGTGGCACATGCCTTTGATCCCAGAGGCCGGGGCAGGTGGATCTCTTTGAGTTCAAGGCCAGCCTGGTCAACAAAACAAGTTCTGGGACAGCCAGGGCTATTATACAGAGAAACCCTGTCTCAAAAACCAAACAACAACTTAAAAAAAACAAAAACAAAAACAAAAAAAACTACAATCAGAGTGCAAGTCCCTAAAATCCACATAACATAAACACTGGATGGTTTAGGTACCCCACCTGTTATTCCAGTCTTGGAAGACAAGACAGGGAATCCCAGAGCAAGGTGGCTAGTAAGACTAGCCTTATCAGTTGGTCACTGGGTCTGAGAGATTCTACCTACAAGAACAAAGCAGAAAAAGCAATAGAAAGATTCCCTGAATCAACACTGAGCCTCCATACACACATGCACAGATCTGCATGTGCTACCACATCCATTCAACACATACACAATATGTATGAAAGAAAGCCAGGGAAGGATGTGGTGATACCTTACTTGTACAAATAAAGTTTGCCTAAAGATCAGAGGACAGAGCTAGCCACTAGCTAACCACAGAGGTCTGTACAGACACACAGGAAGTGATATGGCAGGGTGGAGAGAGGAAGTGATAATATGGGAGGAGACAGGCTCTGTTTTCAGCTTGGAAGTTGCAAGGTAAGATGGTCGTGGTACTACTGTCCTTTATCTCTCTAATCTCTCAGCATTTTTCCCAATATCTGACTCTGGGCTTTTATTACTAAGACCTATTAGAACTCACGCCACAGGAGGGGGCTGATAAAAAGACATTCTTTAGCCCTTCAGCCTTTAATGTACTAATAGCAATGCTTTTGAATTTAAGTTGCTATAAATTTTGAGTGTATGTACAACATTGGTGGATCCAGAATATTCTAAATTTTGATGGTGAATGCAATGAACACAGAGGTTAACTTGGCAATATAGAGTCATTTCCATGTACTAATTCTGCCAATCCAGAGCATGGGTGGTTTCTTTAATTTCTTAAATTGTTAGTATCATATTTTATTGCAAAGGTCCTTTTTACTTCCTTTGGTAGGTTTATTCCTAGGTACTCTATTTTGAGGCCGACTAATGTAAGTGGGAGATTTTTTTTCCTAATTTCTTTCTCAGCAAGAGACCACTGGTATATGAAAGCTACTGAATTTTTAATTATTTTGTGTCTTGCAACTTTATTGTGTTTATTAACTGTTTTCTTGTAGAGTCTTTTACAAACAGGAAGAGGCAGAGACAGACAAACACACATACAGAGGGGAGAGGGTGTTGTGAATTATTTTAATGTGTGACTTTTGTTAATGCTGTATTTGTTTAACTCTGTGAAGCTGTGATTCCTTGCCTGTCTAAAACACCTGTTTGGTCTAATAGAGAGCTGAATGGTCAACAGCAAGGCAGGAGCAAGGATAGGTGGGGCTGGCAGCAGAGAGAATAAATAGAAGGAGAAGGCTGAAAGCGAGGAAGGAGAGAGCAACGAGAGAACAAGGGAGAAAGCATCAGGAGCCAGCCACCCAGCCACCCACACAGCCAGACACGGAGAAAGAAGGAAAGAAAAGGTATACAATAAAGAAAGATAAAAGTCCTGAGGCCAAAAACAGATGGGATAATTTAAGAAAAGTGGACAAGAAACAAGTCAAGCTAAGGACAGGCATTTATAAGTAATAATAGCCTCCTTATCTATTTATTTGGGAGCTTGGTGGCAGGCCCCCAAGAGAGCAAAAAGCCAAAAAAGTAAAGAGTAAAACATCACAAATGGGGTGGGGCTTTTCATGGAATATGCATCTGTTCATCTGGACATGCAGATGTGGAGACCAGAGATCAGCTTTGGGAGTTTTCCTTCATAGCTCTCCACCTCTACTTTTTCCCAGATAGGGTCTCTCACCTTTGGCCATCAAGTACCAATATCTGCTTGTCTCTGCCCTGCTCCTACCCCCACAGTGCTAGGTAACAGGCGCACACAGTCTACCTACCATCTTTTTATATGGGAACTGAAAACAAAACTTCAGGCTTTCAGGTGTCTTAGTTACTTTTCTATTGCTCTGAAGAGATACCATGACCAAGGCAACTTACAAAGTAAAGTATTTAATTGAAGGCTTGCTTACAGTTTCAGGGTGAGTCCAAGACCATCACAGTGGGAAACATGTCAGCATCAAGGCAGGCATGTCTCTGGGGCAGCAGCTAAGAGCTTACATCCTGATCTGCAAATTGGAGGCAGGGAGACTGGGCCTGGTGTGGACTTTTGAAATCTCAAAGCCTACCCCTCAGTGATACACCTCTTCCAACAAAGCCACACTTCCTAAACCTTCCCAAAACATTTTCACCAATGGTGGACCAAGCATTCAAATATATGAGCCTATGGGGACTATAATTCAAACCACAGCATGTTACACAACAAACCCTTACTGACCGAGCCATCTTGCAGTCCCTGTATGATATTAACATGTTCTTAAATTTGACTTCCAAGTATTTTGTTGGGAATTTAGCATCTATGTTTGTAAGAGAAATTGGCCTATAGTTTTATTGTCATCTTTATCTGGTTTGACAATCTTTAAAAATTTGATAGTGAGACAAGCATCATGGTGTACACCTTTAATCCCATCACTAGACAGGAGAATTGCTTATCATTTTGAGGCTATATATTGAGCTCCAGGTGAGCCAGATTACATAGTAAGACCCTCTCTTTAAATGAAAAAAAAAATGATAGAAATAAGTGACTGTTTGGTGCTAGGCTCTTCACTGTGGGTGGACTTTAGCTACAGATTCAATCCTTTTTTTATTTATTATTTATTTATTATGCATATAATATTTGTCTGTGTGTATGCCTACAGGTCAGAAGAGGGCACCAGACCTCATTACAGATGGTTGTGAGCCACCATGTGGTTGGTGGGAATTGAACTCAGGACCTTTGGAAGAGCAGGCAATGCTCTTAACCTCTGAGCCATCTTCTCCAGCCCTACAGATTCAATTCTATTTCTTATAACGATCTCTATGTTCTGGGTGTAGTTTTGGTTAGCCACATGCATTTAGAAGTAGCTTTCTTTTCTTCTAGAGAGTCCAACTTTGGGGACTATAAATTTTCAAAGTATTCTCTACAGTCCTGGATTTCACTGCAGTCTTTGTAGCAATAGACTATTTTATCAATATGGGTCTTCTCTTGTCGGTTTGGCTAGGTGTTTATTTTGTTTACTTTTTAAAGACCCAACTCATTGATAATTTTGTTGTTATTGGTGTCTCTGTTTCACCTAGGAATAGCTTCATTTTGGTTTTCTGGAGTCCCAGGAGTGCATGTCTCTGATTATTTAATGAGAGCACTTACAGATATAAACTCCCCCTTAGGGCTGCCTTGGCTGTGTCCCAGGAGATCTAGTAGTTGTGCTATCCATCTGTGCACAAATGTTTCAATTTCTTCTCTGACTTCTTGAGTGACCTACTGCCCATTCAAAGGTGTCTGTTCATTATCCAGGCAATGCTGAAATTTCTGAAGACTTTCCTGTTCTTTATTTCTACTTTTATGTCTACTGTGGTATGACAGCATAAGGGATTATCTTGATGTCTTGTATCTTCCAGGGCTTGCTTTGTGACCTATGATGTGATCTATTTTGGAGAAGATTCCATGTTCTGCTGAGTAGAGTGTGTATCCTCTAACCTGTTGGGTACAACCTTCTAGAGTTATCTGTTAAATACACTGATTGATGGCATAATTTAGGCCTAAAATTTCTTTGTTGATATTAAGTTTGGAAGATATTAACCTATCTAAGGGGGCTGGAGAGATGGCTCAGTGGTTAAGAGCACTGATTTGTTCTTCCAGAGGTCCTGAGTTCAATTCCCAGCAACCACATGGTGGCTCACAACCACCTGTAATAAAATCTGGTGCCAACTTCTGGCCTGCAGGGACACATGCAAGCAGAACAATAAATAAATAAATAAATAAATAAATAAATAAGTGTGATGAAAATAGCTGTTTAAAAAAAGACCTGGGCTGGAGAGATGTCTGTGGGGCATTTTCTTGGTTAATGATTGATGTGGCAGGGTCCAGCCCACCTTGGGTGGTATAACGCCTGGGCAGGTGGTCCTGAGTTATACAAGTAAGCAGCATTCTTCTATGGTCTCTGCTTGTTTCTCACACATGGTCCTCCTGCCTTGAGTTCCTCTTTTAATTTCTCTCAGTAATGGAGTGTATGACCTGAGAACTTAAGGTCATCTTCAGCTTCACAGTGGATTCCAGATCTGGGATACATTAGATCATGACTCAAAAAACAACTATTTTAAATTTGATGGTTTTCCTAATCAGGTAGAATGTTTTGAGGGAAGCTGGGAATATGCTCAGGGACAGCATGCAGATGCTCCCTATACAGGTGTCAGCACTGCAAGGAAAAAAGAAAAAAAATGATCTGAGTCAAGCAAACTAAAAGGCCAGCTTAACCTTGGGAGTAGTTTAGCTCTGTGCTACTGGCAGGCAAGGCCCAAAGATCCCCTAAAAACTCTTTTCTAGGGCTGGAGAGATGGTTCAGCAATTAAGAGTACTGGCTGATCTTTCAGGAAATCAGTGCTCAATTCCTGTCACCCACAAAAGTCTGTAACTCCAGTTCCAAGGGATATG
This sequence comes from Arvicola amphibius, assembly GCF_903992535.2. Classification (NCBI taxonomy): domain Eukaryota; kingdom Metazoa; phylum Chordata; class Mammalia; order Rodentia; family Cricetidae; genus Arvicola; species Arvicola amphibius. The sequence continues at coordinate 89,889,948 of NC_052057.2, forward strand.
ATGCCTTTTTCTGGTCTCCATGGGCACTTCATACACATGGCACACAAACAGATATGCAAGCAAAACACCCCTACCAAAAGAAAAGTTTCTTTTTCCAACTGTTGATTATGATCTACTAGTAGACCATAAACGCAAAAGACCATAAACTTTTTTTTTCTCCCAGACGGTTTTACTGTAGCTATCAAGCTTGTCCTGGAACTGGCTCTTGTAGACCAGGCTGGCCTCGAACTCACAGGGATCCATCTGCCTCTGCCTCCAAGTGCTGGGATTAAAGGCGTGCGCCACCACCGCCCGGCACTTTAAAAAAAAAAAGAAGTGCGTGAAAATAGATCAAGACAGCTCACATGGCAGTCATGGTAGCACATGTATATAAAGCCAGCGCCCAGAAGACTGCATCGGAAAGAACAAGTTTGAGGGCAGCCTATACACAATGAGACCCTACAGAACAAAGCAAAAAAAAAAAAAAAAAAAAACAAAAAACTAAAAAGACAGTGTAGACCAGTGTTATGGTTGCATGCTTGCTCGGCTGCTATAGGCCCCAGTTCCCTGGAGGAGAGGGGAAAAATCACACATTGTAATAAGCATTGTGTGATAATTCTGTTTCAGAGTGACAAGAAAAAGTTACATCTTATGAACACAAGTTCAGCTTCAGGATCTACAGAGTCTCTTAAGTTCCTATAAAATCTAAGCTTTAGAAATATTGTTTCAAGCACTAGACTACCAATGAAAAAGACAAAAGGAAGACTTCATAAGCAAAAAGACCTAAGATCAGGATAAGCATTAGGATGCTACTATTAGATTGGACAAGATCAGACTTCAGACCAGGTTCAATACCACAGTAAAGAAACATGATAAAATAAAAAGGCATTCTACAAAATTGTCAAAGTCATTGTGAAGGGGTAGAACACTTGTTTTAAGACAAAGACTAGAGAGCAGAGAGAGGTTCCAGGCATAGTGGCTCATGCTTTTAACCTCAACACCCAGGAGACTGAAGCACAAGTGCCATGAGTTTGAACCCAGCCTGAACTACATTGCAAGACCCTATCTCAAGTTGATTGGTTATTTAAATAAAAATATAAGGGCTGGAGAGATGGCTCAACAGTTAAAGAGTGCTTATTGCTCTTGCAGAGGACCTGCTGGGGGGACATGACAGTCAGTCCTAACCTGATGGCACTGTCTTTCTAACTGCCTAGAAATGAACTACTCTATCCCAGTCACGAAAGTGTTCAGACCTGAGTAATAATTTACACAGCTCCCTTGTGATGACTGAAGAAACTTAATATGGAGCCAGGCATCCCTTAAGGGTCATTGGCCTTTTGATCTGGGAGATCTTACTGGCCTGCAGGTGAGAGAGAACAGAATAATGGGCTCTGAAGTATTAACAGCTGCCTTTGCTTCTGTAAAACCTGGAATGGGATGGAATGATCTTATTACTATAAAGTGGGAAAAGAAGAAATGACTGAGGGAAGAAAAACAATTTTCCTGCCCAGTTGTGGATTCCAAGGATAGTCATAAACACACACACACACCTTTCTGATGTCAACTTTAACCCCTTTCCACATGGCGTGCTGTCTGGTTCTAAGGCTGCCGTCCTTCTGTTAACAGTAAGAATAGATTCATTTAGTCTAAATTTGAATTGAGCCTTAGATTTTGGTTTCTCCCAGTGGATTCGAACACCACAACAGACCTAGGTTTGGTCTCTAGCACTCACACAGTAGCTCTCAAACATCTGTAATTCTAGTTCCAGGGGATCCAACTCCCTCTTCTGTCTTATGTGGGTAGCAGGCACACATATGATACAGACAAAAATCACTCATACACATAAAATAAAATAGATCTTTTAAGATACTTTGAAAAGGGTGTAGTAGCTCATACTTGTAATTCCAGTATCAATATGCTGCGAATTGTCATAAATTGAGGGAATCTGGGTCTATGTAATGAGTTCCTGGCCAGCATAAAGCTATAGTCTCAAAAGCATTTTTTCCAAAAAGCTCTACTTCTCTTTACCCAACCCATACTCCACTTACTGTATTTATCACTAGTCTCACTACCTACCTAATGTTATTGCTCAACTGTGTATATATTCCCTGAGTTTTGTAAGCAGTAACAGCAGAGATGCACTCCACAACTATGATTAAATAAAGAAAAGATGCATTTGATAAGAAATCTCCTTGGCTAAATATGTATACTCAGAGATCATTAAATTTTTAATGCAAAGTTAGAGAAGAAAAAATAACATTTTTCTTCTAAAGTACAACCAGGAAGTACTCAGGGAGCCACAGCACTAGAAAGGTAGAGACAGATCAGGAGCTCAAGATCCTCCTTAGCTGCATAGCAAGCCCCAGGCTACAGGAGACCTTGTCTCAGAACAAAAATCCTGTTTTCTGTATTGCTAAGGAAATGTTGCAAGGGGCTGAGGGTCTAAATCACTAGTGGAGTACTTGCTAGCAAGATCAAGATTCCAGGTTTGGCTCTCCAGCACTGAAAAATCAATAAACCAAGAAGCAAAGGTATAAAAGGCAGCTACAGAATACATCTCATTCCTCGTTTTATTTTCAGACCAAAACGTACAAAGAAGCAGAAAGAAGTTGGGTAGTTTCCTCCTTTGCTAAAATTGACATAAGCACTTTCTTTAGAAAGTAGGACTTACTGTCTTCAGTATGCAAACCACACTAATTAAGAAAATTTAAAATATTTCCTAAGGGTGTTATTTAAGTTTTTACAATTTAAATGGCCTATTTCTCCCTCAATACCTAAAGTAATTATCCCTAATTAAGAAGCAAGTCATCTTATATTCTGATTTAATGTACCTACCAATTGAGATAGCCGCTAATCAAAATCAGGCTGATTCTTAAGGAACATGCTTATGCACTTTCAAACACTCTGCCCTTACATTTTTAAAACTGACAAATTAAAGCTTTGGCCCTGCTAGTTAAATACTTTACCACTGAGTTGCATCCCAGGGGATCCCATACCCTCTTCTGGCCTCTACAGGCACCAGGGATGTACATGGTACACATACACACATGCAGGTAAAACACCCAAGCACACAGAAATAATCACAAATAAGTGAGTAAATAAATAAATAGATGGCTTACTCTTCTGAATATCAACCAATAATTACCTAGTAAGGCACAATCCCAAACCACAATTATCAGGCAGACTTTTGTTGCTTGATGTTGGGACTTTTGTTGTTGTTTTCACAAAATTTCACACTGTAATTTACACTGAGTGCTGAGATTACAAATGTTTGTTATCTTTATGCCTGACTGTTTTTCAATTTTAAAACACAAAGCCAAAAAGTTGAATAATTTGCTACAAAATTATCAAGACAATGTATTTTGAGTCAAACACATAAAGAAATAAAACAGGGCTGGGATATAGCTCAGTGTGAAGTGCTTGCCTCCAGAAGGCCTGGGCTCCATCAGTCAAGCACTAGAAACAATAGAAAGGCACAAGGTGAAGTATGTTACCTTAACTATTAAGATTCCTACCATACCAATATGTATACCATACACACACACACACACACACACACACACACACACACACCTAAAACAAGAAAAAGTTTTAAAATGGAAGGATCAAGTTTTCACTGTATGTACCTCCTTGGGTCTGAACATTTACTGTCCATTTCAATGCACAATCACATGTTGCTTAATAATATGAATACAGGGGCTAGAGAGAGGGCTCAGTGGTTAAGAGCACTGGCTGCTCTTCCAAAGGACCTGGTTTCAATTCCCAGCACCCACATGGCAGTTCTCAACTGTCTGTAATTCCAGTTCCAGGGCATCTGGCATCCTCACAGAGACATACATGAAGGTAAAACCCCAAAGCCCGTTAAACTAAAAGAATAAATAAACCTAAGCACACATACACACACACACAAAAAAAAAAATCAGGAATACATTTTTACAAATAAATTACAAGGCAATTCTGTCACTGTTCTAACATTAGAGTATACTTACATTACACAAGCCTAAGTGGTTTAGTTTATTACATACGTATTAGAGGGCACTAGATTCAATTCCCAGTATGCAAAAGCAAAACTATTTTGTTTAATGATACACAGCCTTCTGACATTTCCGAACAGTCATAATGAAGTGGTATTTAAGTCTTGCTGCATAAATGTATATCTTACTACAGTCTCCAGCATCTTACAACTCCTATACTTTCTAAACCTAGGTCCTTGAATATAAATGCTTTATTTTTCTCTTTAAAAATATTTTATTTTTTTGCCAGGCGGTGGTGGCGTACTCCTTTAATCCCAGCACTCGGGAGACAGAGGCAGGCAGATCTCTTTGAGTTCCAGGCCAGCCTGGTCTACAAGAGCTAGTTCCAGGACAGGCTGCAAAGCTACAGAGAAACCCTGCCTCGGAAAAAAAAAATATATTTTTACGTGTATGTGTATGTATGTCATATGTGTAGATGCCATGGTGGCAAGAGGACACTGGATCCCCTGGAGCAGGAATTACAGATTATGAATCACTCAACTTGGGTGCTAGTAACTGAACCAGGGTCCTCTGGAAGAGCCTCAAGCATTCAATGGTTGGGCCATCATCTCTCCGGCTACCTGGTTGGCCTTGAACTCTCATTTCTCCTGCTTCTGTCTCCAGAATGCTGGGATTACATGCAAAAACCACACACAGTGCCACAATGCCTGGTTTAAATGTTTCCTTAAAAATTCAAATTTCTTTAATCCCAGTACTTGGGACGCAGAGGCAGGCAAATTTCTGTGAACCTACAGAAAACCTGGTCTACACAGCAAGTTCCAGGCCAGCCAGGGTTACAGTGTGAGACTGTTTCAAAAAGAAGATAGGAAAAAAGAAAGAAAAAAAAGAGAAGTTCAGATTTTCAATTGTGGGACCCTCACCCTTTATTCTCAAAGGGACGAGAAAGAATTTCCTAGCAGAATATTTTAAAAGTAGAAACAGACTAACCTCATGTTCCCAGAAAGACAGCACTTTCCTTCTCCCCCTCCCACTCGGAAGATTCCAAACACAAGGACACTCAGCTCAGCCCAGCCAGCCACCTGGTACAGGCTGATAAAGATGGCCTGAGTCAAGAACAGGGTGACCTTGCTCTAAGAACAAAAAAACCTAGCTGACCTAGCCATAAACAAAGGACAGTGAGCCTATAGTTCGCAATCCTAGAGAAGCTAAATAATAAGATGAACTCAAAGAAAAACATATATAGATTCTCCTGGAAATTGTAAGCAGACAAGATTGCCAGGCAAAAATTGGGAGCATGGGAGTGGGGGTGGGGTGGAGGAAAGGGAAGAGGGTGAGAGAGAAGGGAGAAGGGGAGGATTGGGGAGAGCTTGGGGTAGTGGGACGGCTGAGATGCAGGAAGGGCGGATATGGGAGCGAGCAGGGAAGAAGATATCTTAATTAAGGGAACCATTTTAGGGTTGGCAAAAGACTTGGCTCCTAGAGGGGTTCCCAGGTGTCCAAGGGGATGTCCCCACCTAGGTCCTTGGGCAGTAGAGGAGAGGGTGCCTGAACTGGTCTTGTCCCATAGCCACACTGATGAGTATCCTTTTTTTAAACGATTTATTTATTATGTATACAGAGTTTTCCCTGTATATATGCTACATGCCAGAAGAGGGCACCATATCTCATTACGGATGATTGTGAGCCACCATGTGATTGCTGGGAATTGAACTCAGGACCTTTGGAAGAACAGTCAGTGCTTTAACCTCTGAGCCATTTCTCCAGCCCCGACTGATGAATATCTTGAATATCACCATAGAACCTTCATCCGGCAATGAATGGAGATAGAGACAGAGACCCATACTGGAGCACTGGACTGAGCTCCCAAGGTCCAGATGAAGAGCAGAAGGAGGGAGAATATGAGCAAGGAAGTTGGGGCTGCGAGTGGTTCATCCACCCACTGAGACGGTGTGACTGATCTAATGGGAGCTCACCAAGGCCAGCTGGACTGAGATTGAACGAGCATGTGATCAAACCAGACTCTCTGAATGTGGCTGACAATGGGGGCTGACTGAGAAGCCAATGATAATGGCACTGGTATTTGATTCTACTGCATGTACTGGCTTTTTGGGATACTAGTCTGTTTGGATGCAAAGTTTCCTAAGCCTGGATGGAGAAGGGAGGGACTTGGACTTCCCATAGGGCAGGGTACCCTGCCTTCTCTTAGGACTGGAGGGGGAGGAAAATGGGAGGTGAAAATTTTGAATTGTATTATTTATAAAGCAATAAAAAAAGAAAAAGCATAGCAGGAAGGGACAGAGCAAAAGACCTTGCACCCGTGCCAAAGCAGCTTCAAAAAGCCTCTTTGTAGTTACACCTTTAAAAGCTTACCCCACAGGCGAGCTACAATTCCCCTCTACCTCACTGCAGTGGGGGTTAGAGATGGGTTCCAAACTGGTTCGTATTACGCTAAATAAACCTTGCTTATTACAGTCTGGACCTCTCTGGGGATCTCTCTGGGGGTCGTGATCTAGGCACAACACAATTACAAGAGATGGGGGAAGAGACAGGTATCTTATCAAGTAGCCCAGGCAGGCCTCAAATCCATAGCAATCCTCCCACTGAGCCTCCTCATTGCAGGGATTACAGGTAGGAGCCACCCACCAGGCTCCACTTCATTTTCTTTTTCATTTACAATTAAACCCTGCTGAGCCTTGACTGACTGACCTTAGCTTAGCCAAAAGGCTGGGACTCAGTGGCAAATTATTGTAAACAGTTGTTTTAAGTGATTACCTGCAACTGTGCTAAGTAAATTTGTTAACACTCAGTATAGTTACATTTAAATTTGAAGCTCTTTTACCTGAACCTGTTTCTAAACTGTCTGTACTGCTGGAACTCACTTATCTAAACGCGAAAACTCCTGTGTTTCTCAATACCACAGTGGTTATCTGGGAAGAGGACAAATAGTCACGGGCAGGACTCCTACTCCAGGAATTCAGAACCCAGGTTTATTGAACTAAATGCTACTTTCACAAACCAAGTCACTAGAATTATGAAAATCGTGTGTCTGTGTGTGCGTGCGTTTGAATGACACAATTCTAGAATTCCAACCTTTAAAACACATGGTAGGCTTGGGGTATAGCTCAGTGGTAAAGCACTTGCCTAGCACCAACTCCTAGGGTTCAATCCCAAGCAGTCAAAACAAGCAAAGTGTTTAAAAACAGAAGCCAGCCACCATAAGACAAAAACTTGAAACAAGTCACAATCAGCAAGTGGTCCAGTATGCAATATCATAAGCAAACATTATACCCAAACAAACCACTGTTCAACTACTAAATTGGCTTCCTTTTCAATGAGTAATTATCTTAAAGTGCTTCAATGCTTCTATTTAAATTCCTAAACAAAAACACTTTCCATTATACTGTATTCATCTTAGAAGTAAAAAGATAAATCACATTAAAAATCACTGTTCTCTTCTGGAGACTGTGAGCTACTCAACACCAAGAATCATGGCCCTGGTTCCTGACCCACAGTAGTAAACAGTCAATGAAAACAGTACAGAGCCAGCTCAGCAGCATAGCCATTCAAAAAATTCCGTCTAGACAGCCAGCTTTACAGTAAGAACTAGAGAAAACATTCTGAAACAATGTCAGAGATTATCCCTAGGGATCTTATGATCTCACTGTGAGCCAATATTAAGAAAATATGTAATATAATTAAAATATATAGTTACATAAAAATAATTTTAAGCTAACTTTCAAAAAACAGGAAAATTAGAGATCTACAACAGGTTCTCCCCCACATCCATGTTCTACTGCTCTGCACTCTTCTCAGGCACAGCAGAGAAGGATGGTGTGGAGGTCAGGGCCTTCTGCGTAACCTAGGGGTCATAAGCAATTTCTAGTTCTGTGTGTTGACTGTATTCTCCAACCCAATTCCTGCTGAGGTAAACTTAAAATTTAAACAAATTCATTTTTAGCTCACATACCAACAGTTAACTAGTGTTCTCCAAGGTGTCAAGAACATACATTAGGGAAGAATACTGTCTTCAGAAAGTGGAACTCACAAACCTAACATCCCCAAGGAGAAAAATTATGCTGAACTCCTTTCTTTCACTATATACAAAACAACTCAAAACATTAAAGACTTCAGTATAAACTATAAAACTACTGAAGAAAAAAGACTAGGCAACGACTTTTTAGATATAACCCTAAACGCAAAATTAAGTGATGGGTATTACATCCAGCTAAAAGTCCCAGCAGAACTTCTGTACAGGAAGAAATATGCACGATAAAGAGAACGTTCTGAATAGGAGGGGAAAAATTGTTTCTACAAACTATTCCTGTATAACAATTCAAACAATAACAAACAGGCCGGGCGGTGGTGGCGCACACCTTTAATCCCAGCACTCGGGAGGCAGAGGCAGGCAGATCTCTGTGAGTTCGAGACCAGCCTGGTCTACAAGAGCTAGTTCCAGGACAGACTCCAAAGCCACAGAGAAACCCTGTCTCGGAAAAAAAAAAAAAAACAAAAAAAACCAATAACAAACAACAAAAAACTAACACATAAATAGTATAAAAAAAACCACTTTGATAGAATCTTCTCAGAAGGATGTATCATGAAAAAAAATCCTAAATTTCACTAATTAACAGGAAAATACCACTTAAATCACAATAAGGCAGTGAGGAATACAGTTAGATGATAATTCGTGCACTGTGGGTTCAGATGAAGGAAGAATAACACCACAGAATTGCCTAACCCAATCAGTGGTGATTATCAAAAAGATAAAACTAAAAACAAAAATCATGCAGTGGTGGGCTGGAGAAATGGCTCGGCGGTTAAGAGCACTGACTGCTCTTCCAGAGGACCAGGGTTCAATTCCCAGCACCCACATGGCAGCTCACAACTGTCTGAAAATCCAGTTCTATGGGATCTGACACCTTCACACCAATGAACATAAAATAAAGAGAAATAAAAAAAAAATCATGCAGTGGTGACGCACATCTTTAATCCCAGCACTTGGAAGGCAGAGGCAGGAGGATCTCTGAGTTCAAAGCCAGCCTGGTCTAGAGAGTGAGTTCAAATACAGCCAGGGCTAGAAGGAGGAATCCCGTCTCGAAAAACAAAAACAAAAATCCACAAAATCCCATGAAAGCCAAAAATCCCACTGCTGGGTATACATCCAAAGGAAATGAAATCAGTATGTCATGTCCAGTGGAGACTATCCACAACCAAGATAGGAAATCAACCAAGTGCCCATCAACTGATAAATGGACAAAGAAAATGTGAGACGCGTACACAATGGAATACTATTCAGCCATAAAATGGTGAAATCCTATCATTTACAAAAACATGGACTAAACTGGAAGACGTGAAGTTCAGTTAAAGGAACCCAACACATAAACACAAAACATGTAGAATCCAAACTGTGGAACCAGAGACTAGGGAAAGAGGGTACAAACAGAATTTATTTAATACTACAAAGTTACAATTAGAAATAGGATGCCCTCTGCCTCCACTTCACACTTTTCTCTCCCCATCCCCCCATCCCGGCAATGAACATGAACGCTACAGCATGGACGGGCTCCCTGTGAGCCTTGTCAGTTTGGTTGCTCACCTTCCTGGACTTAGGGGGAGCTGGGAGGACCTTGGACTCAACATAGTGAAGGGAACCCTGATGGCTCTTTGTCTTTGGAGAGGGGTGGAGTGGGGGTATGGGTGGAAGGGAGGGGAGGGGAGGGGGAGGAGGAGGGGAGGAGATGGAAATCTTCAATAAAAAAATGAGAGAAAAAAAAGAAATAGGATGCCCTATTACATGTTAGAGTAACAAAAATAATGTAATGTGTTTATCAAAATAGCTAGCTAGAATAAAGGTTATAGAATGGCTTCATTACAAAGAAATTACTGATGTTTTGAGGTGGTGGAGCCAATAACACTGATTCAATCATTACATAATGCATACAACTGTAACATACTCTGCCCCATATATATGGACAACAAAGTTTGAGGGAAGACAGGCAGGCAAGCAAGCAAAAAAAGTACAATCCAGTTTTGAAAGCAGTCATTTGAGCTCCACGTATACACTGTGACAGGGCTGCAGCCACACATGCCACACAAACATAAAATAATACTGATCTTAAAATAAATAGGGCTGGAGATGGGCTCAATGGTTAAAGCACCCGTTGCTCTTGAAGAGGACCTGTGGTAGGTTCCCAGCACCCACACATGTGTTAACAGCTATTTGTAGCCCAAGTTCTGTGGGAGGCATGGATCACAAATAAGCACTAAGGAAACCAGAAACGTTAAACATGCAGGGTTGTTCCTTCAAATGAAGGGATGCATAGCTTGTTATCCACCCCGAAGGCTGAGTAGATGCGGGTAATAGTCTGATGACCCTTGTGCTGTGAGACCACACCAAATCCTCCCCACACTCTCACAGGAAAGCTTGTCAATCCATAGAACCTATCTTTACAGAAGATGTCACATGACAGAGTTTAGATGCAATCACATCTTAAACTTTATTGTGCACATGGGATTAACCAGGAAACTTTTCACCAAATTGTGCTGCACTTAAATCTATCTTTAAAAAACTACTTGAGGGGTCAGTCAGTCAGAAGCAATACTTGGTTGGCATGGTGGTCCATGGTGCCTGACAAAGTTCCAGCATTTCAATACTGCAGACCACACTTCTCCAGCACCTTTTTACTTCCATTTCTAATAATCCTCAACATTAATACCTTCCCCTGTGGGAAATTTTGTGCCGGCTTTGATAAAGGATGAAAATGTGTACAATGTAGCCTCTCTAAACAAAATAGTTCTTTGGGGAAAAAAAAAATCACTGCCACCATGGAATCAAGAACTCCAATGTGTCTTCCTAATTACACCAAGAACAGGAACATTAGAGATTTACTAGACACATGTGATCCCAAGGATAAAATACCTACAATTCATATCCAAAGCCTGAGGCCATTAAGGGCAAGAGTTCAGTTAATAAATATAGAGAAATCAGAATGGTCCAGTATAATGGGGAAAGTAAGACACCAGGACCTTCCCTTTTGGGAGTGTTATGAGGGAACAGGCCCACAGAGTTACGACTAAGAAACTGTAACAGTGTCTGCTACCCCAAAGTAGTTCTTTTCCCAAGATGAGGCATTTGGATAAAGGTCTTCATTCCCTTGGGGGCTTGAGGAAAGTTGTCACTTGGTAAAGCAGTTATTCTTATCTCTAGCAAGAGAAACTTGTGGTGCCTATTGTCAAGGTCAATCTAGATTCCTCAACAGCTGGTCTAAACCACACCCCAGTTCACAGGGCCCTCTCTCACATTTAGTCCTGTGTGAAACTATACAGTATAAAAGCTGCAATCTTTTCTCAATACAGTGCGCTGGCAGACAATCTGATTCTCCCTCAGATGGTGTGTTGGTCTGAGCGTCCGTTAATGTTGCCCTCATCATGCAGAAGCTGGTCCCTTTGGGACCTGAACACCCCTGCCAAAGCAGGTCTCCTGCAAATACTGGCTTTTTAGTCACGTGGAATCAAAATACTGTCTTGCCTCCCTCAGACTGTTACTCTTACTGGCATGGTAGTTGCAGAGAGCCCCGAATGTCAAGTGAGTCTGACACCCTCTTCATGATGGTGTCATATATTCTGATTCATGATGCATAAACATAAATGCAGACAAAACACCCATACACATTAGATAAAAATAAACCATAAAATATTTCTAATAATATATATAAATAAAAATCGGGCTAGTGAAGTCCTGAGTTGATCTCTGGATCTCACGTGGTAGGAGAGAACTGACTCCTGCAAGCCTTTCTTCACACCTACATGCTGTGACACATGCACACGGGGACACACACACACACACACACACACAAAACAATCGTTAAATAAACACAAAAGTGAGCATTGCTCAAGGCTCACAGAATACTATCTCTGAAGCTCTGTGACTGATAAGGTTATCCATTCTGGCATTCCTGAAGCGCGAACAGCCCAGTTCTAGACAGGAGAAAGATGTAGAAAAGGTTGAATTGCAATTCAAAGGTTAGAAAAGAAGACTTGATTTCTAGCTCCTACTTCTAACAGTAAATCCCATGTTAACTGAAGTAGATGTCCAGACTAGTTCTTAAAAATGTTTGCGTTGGAACCCCACCCCCATTCTCTATGTGGCCCAGGGTGACCTCAAAAATCCCACCTGCCTGCCTCAGCCTCTCAAATGCAGGATTAGGGCTGTATACCAGATCTAGAGATCACTTTTATGGCTTATAATTTGGGGGTGGAGAGCATAAATCAGTCTTTAGAATGTGCATGCCTAGAACCCAAGAGACACTGGGTGACCCTCAGCATGAGATAAAACCCAGCATCATAAGCCGGGCGGTGGTGGCGCATGCCTTTAATCCCAGCACTCGGGAGGCAGAGGCAGGCGGATCTCTGAGTTCGAGGCCAGCCTGGTCTACAAGAGCTAGTTCCAGGACAGGCTCTAGAAACTACAGGGAAACCCTGTCTCGAAAAAACAAAACAAAACAAAACAAAAAAACAAAACAAAAAAAAAAAACCCAGCATCATGGAACACACTTGTAATCCCAGCACTGGAGAGATGGAAACAAGAAAATCGAAGATTTAAGGCCATCCTCCACTAAGTGAGTTTGAGGCCAGTCTGTGCTATGTAATACTGTCCTCAATATGAATTATAACTTATAATTTTTGAAACTACCACTGATTATTTCATTAGTTTGATTTTTTAATCAAGATAATAAAAATGATTTATGAACTCATAATAAAAAATAAAAAAGATAATAAAAATGATTTAAGACTCATCACTTAATAAATCCAACATAGGAAAATAACTTCATTTTTAAAAACTGTTTCATTCATTAAAAGTAACTTTAAGAACTGATGATGTACCTAGCATGCTCTATCCCTAGTACCATTTTATACACTCACACATACACACACAGAACAACACTTTTATATTAATCGCCAAAAATAAAGAGCCCTATGGTCTTTATTGCATGAGACTTCATTTTCCCAGAATTATTCATCCTTAAAACCATCATCAATGGACACTAGTAGGGAATTAATATTCCAAACTAAAATACTTTAATATTTTTCTACAGGTTAAAAAGCTGACTCCAAATTGGTCATGGTGGGGCAACTCTGAAATCCCAGCATTTGGGATGGTTGAAGTAGGACGACTACCCAAAATTCAATGCCAGCCAGGCCTACACAGTAAGCTTCCATCTCAAAACGAACAAACCAATCTCCCAAAAGGTGACATACACTTAACAAACAAAACCTCCAAAAGTGGACTCCACTTATAAGCAAGAGCCTATTTGTAAATTACACTAAAATAATTTCTCCAGTTTAAAATGAGCTTTGCATATAAAGACTAAGTAAGAATAAGTGAGCACTTTTTCAGGGCAGAAATTTCAAAAATTCTTAAAGAATGACTCTCTAATGCTGCCTCCAACTTTCTTATTGCATACATCTATAAACAAGCCATCCTCGATCCTACAAAAGTTCTTTTAAAAATAATGAGTAGCCATCAAACCATGTATAAGCATAAAGTGCATATAGCAATGGATATTCTTCTGTATAAGATCTGGTACCCTGAGCCTACACAGAAAGATTGTAGAATCTGGAACCTGGCGACAGAAAGAATAACTCTACAATCCAAAAATGCTCCACCACTGTTCAAACCTCAGTGTTTCCAAAACAAAATCTCAACAATGAGACATCCACTAGGTTCACTCGTAGTGTGAAAACGGTCTATTTCTTCCTCACTTGGGCAATTTTATCAACGTTCTCCAACGCAAGCAGCAGCCCCTTGAAATTTCACATGTTATCTGGGGGAGTCATGATTAAGTCCAAATGTAGACCCACACTCTGATTTCTGACATAAGCAAACTGTTCTTAACATTCTAAATCCTAGTTAGAATACGCTGTTCGAAAGCAATGTCCTTGGGCAAGAAAGAATGGGAAGGTCTGCAACCGACCTAAACACAAATCCCTTGTCAACTAAGACACTCAACAGGAAAGAACCCAAGAAATGTGGGGTGGAGGTGGGGGTGCAGGGGGCCGGAAATCCTACTCTTCCGGAACGTAAAGAAGAAACTGACACTGGAAAAGCCGCCCCCAAGGGACAACCGACTCCGGAACGGGTGACAGCTCCCTTGCACCGCGGAGAGCAGCCCGCACTAACGGCCGCGCACCGCAGACGCCGCCGCCACTCCCAGCTTGCAGGTCCGGCGGGATTGGCTCGGGAACATCAACAAAGACCTTACGGTCCGAGAGCCTAACCCAACAACAAAGGCCGGACGACCGCGCACACCGGCCGGGAGCGGGGAACTCCCGCGCGACGGCCCAGACCCGGAGCCCGCGGCGCAGCCCGGGGAGCGTGCGCCGAGCCCGAGGCCACCCGGCCCAGCCCCGGCCGCTGAACACAAAGGCGCGGACCGCCCGCGCTCCGGCCGCTCAGGCCCCGCGGAGGGGGAGGGGCTCACCTGGCACAGCTGCCGGCAGTAGGCGGCGGCGGCCTCCACGGCGGGCTCCCGGCTCTCGCACAGCCGCCGCTCCAGCTCCTGCAGCCTCTCGCCCAGGCGCCGCAGCTCCGCCGCGCAGCCGCCGCCGCTCAGGCGCTCCTGCTCGGCCTCATCGTCCGCCATCTTCGCAGCCCGCTCCGTCGCGTACGCACCTGGGTCACGTGATAACACAATGCCACGTTCGGCGGGGTCACGTGCCCGGTGCGCTGGCACGCCTGGGCGCACGTACAAAGGCCGGCGGTGCGGGGCTGCAGCGAGCTCAGGCTTCGGCGGCCGCGGCCCTGGCGGCCGCACGGGCTGCAGAAGAGCTGGAGGCCAGGGCTGAGTGGGAAGCCCGCGCCTGCCCTGGTCTCCGCGCTCACCCAAGAACGCCTCCTGGAAACATGCTCTCTAGGTGTTGAGGGCCCACAAGGGGAACAACTGGGTCACAACAGAATGAGGTTCAGTTCTCATTCTGGAAAACCCTAGCAGCGAATACGAGAAAAGTATAGTTTGGAGAGAATACAACCAGACCGAAATGATTAGCGTTGTAGCCAGGCGGTTTTTAAGGCGCAAACGCTTTTTTTAAAAAAAATAAATCTGTTTCGCCACTGTTTATGATTGCTGCCCGCTACAAGAATTGACACCTAATGCAGGCTCTTGAAAGTAGGTCAAGGAAAAAGAACACCATTAAGGATTCCAAAGTAAAATAACAAGGATGGCAGTAAATACATACCTCCAGCATTTTCCCCCTTTGGTGCTGCAAACAGACGACCTTCTAATCCATATTTTTTTACTTGCACCCCGAAAGCAATGTATCTTTGGCATAGAACTGTAGAGAGGGCTGTGTCTTGTGTGCACCTTTGTAGTTCCAGCCCTGAATGGAGGCAGGAGGTTCAGAAGTTCATCCCTGGCTACATAGTATTTTCTCGGCCAGCCCAGCCCACGCTTTATGAGACACTGAAACAAAATTTTAAAGTGTGTGTGGGGGGAATAAGAGGTGCTCAGAAAATCAAAGTACTTAACCATAAATCTCATAATCAAGTTAATAGCAAAGCCAATGTTTGGGGATGTGTGACAAAGTCGGTAGAGTGCCTGACTTCCACCGAGGGACCCGGTTCAGTTCACCGCACTGGAAAAAACCAGGTCAAAGGCACACAGCTCCTTGTTTAATTTAACCACTCCCCAGCTGGAAACAGAAGTATCAGAAGTTCAGGTAAGCTACACAGCCAGTTTCAGGCCAGTAAAAACAAACAAAACAAACAACCCCCCCCCCCACAACCTAATGCTACTATTAGAGGCAAGAGGAAGATGCCTTTCTTACAACCGAATCCTTTACAAAACAAATAGAGACAAGACACCTAGTTTATTTTCTAATATGTTCTGACTGAGCAATATATATATATATATATATATTTTTTTTTTAGTTATCTAAAGTAAAAATTCTTCCTGGCTGTTGGCTTAAACAAAACAGCAGCGAGCAGGAAGCTGAAGTCTTGGGTCTCCTGGTCCAATCCAGCCTGGGCTACAATTGTAATACCCTGTCTCAAAAAGTAATTTCTATTGTGTACAGTGGCCATGTCTGGAAAGTTATATAATAAAGTCAGATGTGGCACAACCCTGCAATTCTAGTATTTCGGAGGCAGAGGCAGAAGGAAAGGAAATGGAAAATGTTCTCTAAATACTCTGTTGCCCCAGTAGATGTTTTAAATGCAGGTTTTAAAATCACTACATAAGATGAACATGCACAACTAAATCTTTTATGAAAAACAGCGTCAGTGTTACACATTAACAAAACAGAATCTTCTAATGTTAGCTTATGCAGGAGGCCAGGGGAGCCCACTGAAAGGCTTAGGATTTTCTCCTAGTGGATATAATTGCAGGGCCCAGGCCTCACAGCCGCAAGGCAGGCTGCACCACACCTGGTTCCAGGAAAAGCCGCAAGCGGACACCACCCCGGAGGGCCAACAACTAAAAGGAAGTACCTGACATTCCAACCACTAGATAAGATTAGATAAGATCACCAGAAGTCCCTGGGGCCAGTCCTTTTCTCTCCTTTTGCCAAGACCCTAGACAAATGTCAGCCAATCAGGGTCCTGAACCCTAGAAATCCCCTCACCCCAACCTCTACTATGATAAAAACAATACCCTACGTCTAAGTCGGACAGATTTGAATGCTTGAATAAACGCTCTGCTTTTACATACAAGACTCCCTCTCCTAGTTGGTTTTTTTCTTTCTTTTCTTTTTTTTTCAAGACAAGAGTTTCTCTGTAGCTTTGGAGCCTGTCCTGGCACTCGCTCTGTAGACCAGTCTGCCTTGAACTCACAGAGATCCACTGGCCCCTGCCTCCCAAGTGCTGGGATTAAAGGCGTGTGCCACCACCACCCGGTCTCCTAGTTGGTTTTTGAAGGGACTCTGTGATCTGGGCATAACAGTAACAGCTCAAAAGAGTTGAAAAACCAACAATAAAGGCAACCGTTTTGTCTATGCCTGGTACCTATAGACACTACCTCTGAGATATTCTGTAACCCCCTTGCTAATGATTTTTAATTTTGCAGTTTGCTTTCCCAAGTTATACATTTAGGTATCGAAGTGAAATTTCATCAACTTATGCTATTTTAGGATTCCAGTGAAAAACATATATTTAAAAAAATATGTGAGCCGGGCGGTGGTGGCGCACGCCTTTAATCCCAGCACTCGGGAGGCAGAGGCAGGCGGATCTCTGTGAGTTCGAGACCAGCCTGGTCTACAAGAGCTAGTTCCAGGACAGGCTCCAAAGCCACAGAGAAACCCTGTCTCGAAAAACCAAAAAAAAAAAAAAAAAAATATGTGGCCAGGCAGCAGTAGTGGCACATCTTTAATCCCAACACTTGGGAGACAAAGGCAGGTGGATCTCTGAGTTCAAGGCCAGCCTGGTCTACAGAGTGAGTTCTAGGACAGACAAGGCCACAAAAATAAATAAATAAATAAATAAATAAATAAATCGGGCAGTGGTGGCGCACGCCTTTAATCCCAGCACTCGCACTCGGGAGGCAGAGGCAGGCGGATCTTTGTGAGTTCAAGACCAGCCTGGTCTACAAGAGCTAGTTCCAGGACAGGTTTCAAAGCTACAGAGAAACCCTGTCTCGAAAAACAAAACAAAGCCGGGCGGTGGTGGCGCACGCCTTTAATCCCAGCAGTCGGGAGGCAGAGGCAGGCGGATCTCTGTGAGTTCCAGACCAGCCTGGTCTACAAGAGCTAGGTCCAGGACAGGCTCTAAAAAAGCTGCAGAGAAGCCACAGTGAAACCCTGTCTCGAAAAAAAAAAAAAAAAAAAAAAAAAGCTGCAGAGAAACCTCGTCTCGAAAAAACCAAAAAAAAAAAAAAAAAAACAAACAAAAAAGACAAAGAAAAAGAAGAAACAGTAGGTATTTAACCAATGCACGGATAAAGCCAAGGACTGTAAAATAGCAAAGATTATGGGTGGTTATTTTTTCTTCAGTTGTAATGGATTACACCACATTTCATACACAGGAAGGGAAAATGTGTGGATGGGGTGTGGAGAGACGTATTCAAAGTGAAGTATGCTTGAATGCTGCTTTTTAAATGGTTATGTCGGGCTGGGTGTGTAGCTCAAAAGCTCAGTGGTTAGAGCAAATATGCTTGAGGCCCTGCTAATGGGGGAGGGGCACCACCTAAAAATGTCATTCCTACCTTTAGGCCATGATACCCTTACTGCTAAGGAAACTGTTTTAGGGGCTGGAGAGATGGGCTCAGTGGTCCAAAGCATCAGCAGCTTTTCCAGAGAACTAGGGCTGGATTCCCAGCACCGACAGGACTGCTCACAGCTGTCTGTCTCCAGTTCCACCGTTTCCGCCGTCCTCTTCTGGTACCTGACAAGCACGTAGCATGGGGGCATTAAAGCAGGCAAAAGACCCGCACAAGTACTGGAATGGTAAAGTGATTCTGAGCACTAATACTGTCCTATAAATGAAGCTGTACCCTTCACTTTTATCTAGTGTCTGTGAATCCTGTCTCCCTACTTCTGTGTTCCTTCCTGGCTAGATGTATGCAAAAAGTGTCGTCTCCAGAAAGGATAAGGTCTGGGGTGAGTGATAGCAACAGAACTCAATATTTAGCAGGCAGTAGCCGGTGTGCAAAAATTAGAATAGGATAAAAACGATCTCTATCTTGAAGGAACAAGTTCACGGAAGAGTGACTGGTAATGGGAATACCTACAACATAACCAGCGCTCTCTGTGAAAATGTACGTATAATCCGGGTGCAGCGGCAAACACTGATATTCCTGCTACTCAGGACGCAAAAAGATGTGGCGTGCAGTCACTCTCAGTCACGGGGTCACAGGAAATTCTGTTCAAAAAGAGACAGTGCATATGGATTCACCTAAGAACATTAATCTGACGGAAGTGCTTGGGCACAACATCCAACAACTCTCTACACAACTGCAAGCTGAATTTTTTAGGGTTTTTTTTTGGAGGGGGGGGACAGTGTTTCCCATTTTTTAGTTAAATGAGAAATAGCCATTCGTGGTGGCTCAAGACAGTAATCCCCACACTTGGGGGCAGGTGCAGCAGTAATTCAAGGCCACTCTGTCTCAAAGACACCAACGGTCCCTCGATAACCTGGGAGACCCCAGGAAATCGTGCTTCCCACAGAGAAGAATCAACAACCACACTGAATGGAAATGAGGACTTGACAGCTCCTTCCTAGATGTGGCTGAGAAAGGAGAGAACAGCCAGAGACGTCTGAGAGAGTCCAGACTGAACACGGGGGGCGGAATAGACCAGGTCATGGGGTGGGGTGGGGCAGAAAGAGGAAACCAAGAGAGCACCAAGAACTAAGAGCGAGCGCCGAGAGTGGAAAAGAGAGCACCCAGCCCAAATAGCTGAGTCATGTAGGAATCAGAAGCTGGGGGGGGGGGGGGCGGCTAGGAAAGCAATGCCCTGGAGCTGGAGAGGTTTTAGGGTAAGGCTCAGGGAGGGGGTGTGTGCGAAGCGCTGAGAGAAGCCAGGACGCAGCGACAGGTACTGGCAATGCCAAGAGAACCGAGCGGCCTGCCACCGTCTTGACATGTTAAACAGGCATTCGCTCTGGGTGTCTTTGGGACCTAACCTACACAACTTACTGTGGCCCTAATCTTCAAATGTACCAAACTGTCGGTTCATGGGACCATTACACACACACACACACACACACACACACAACACACACTCACACCCTTCTCTACCCAAGGGCTCCTAGGAGAAACTGGAGACCTTTACCATAAAGTGACAAAGCCCCTAGGGCCACAAGCGTCCAGATTTCTGGGAACGGTACTACGATACTTTGACACCAGGGCGTAGTATCACAAGGGCCTGCGCTCCGTAGCGCAGCCACCAGTTACACTTCCGGCACTTGGGCGGAGCTGCCGTGCTTCCGGGTCGCGCCAGCTCCCGGCTTGCGCGATCTGTGGCCCAGGTCTTGCACACACTCTTCAGGAATTCTTCGACTGCTGGGCCCGCAGGCGGGAGGCGGGATGTCTGGTGCCTGCTGCCCGCAGGCGGTGCAGGTCACCCGGCTCCGGCCGCCGCCACGCCGCTCCCAGACCCCGTCTGCACCTTGCAGCCCGCAGCTCCGCTACTCGAGCCGGAGCAGCTTTCCAAGCCGCAGCGCTGCGGGCGGAAGCGCCCGATGGCCGAGGGGCACGGCCTCCAGAACCGGGAGTGGCAGCCCCGGGCTGTGCGCTGAGAACAGGGGGCGGCTGGAGGTGGAGGACTTGACCTGCTTTCTGCGAAGAGCTGGGAGGCACCTAGACGGATGGGCAGGCACAGCCTTGTGGACGCGAGGATTGGCGCCTGTCTGGAGTGGATCCAAGTCTGGAGAGCTATTGCTGAGACCACCGACCCGTCTGTTGGAAACGCAACGCACTTTTCCAGGGAAGACATTTTCTCTGAGAGGCAGAGCAACGGAATCAAGGAATCAAATAAAAGTGCTGAAAACGTTAGCCAGGCACTGGTCCGCTTACAGAGATAATTCCAAAGAACGGAAACACAAAGCTTACCTGTAAAAGGGCTAATTTTAGTCCTTAGGTTCTTTTCATTGGGTAGAAACAGAGAGAAGCTGATTTTATTACCTATCTGGATTTTTTTTTTTACTTTTCCTTAGGAGGAAAATCAAATAAAAAATGAAAGTAACGATATTTTAAGGAAAAAAAAAAAGTGGTCTTTTGAAATAGTCTCACTTTGTAGCCCATGCTTGACTTGAACTCTGGGAGAAAAAAATTTTTTTTCTTTTCCTTTACAGTCCTTCACCATAACATTTTTTTAAGTGCAGACCGATAAGCAAACCCAGTGCTTTGTACATGCACGGCAAACTCTCCATCAACTAAGCCACAGCCTAATTGTTCTTAACCAAAATGAAAGTCATCATAAAATAAAGCAAAACAAAATCTTGGAAGAAAGCTCTATCGAGTATCTTCGAATCGGTGCACACCATTTCTCCGAAGAAGCAAAGAGAAATCTAGGAAACATTTTCCCGTGTTTTCCTTTCCCTCCACCGTCCTCTCCCCACCCCCTGCCTGGTAAACGTGCCCTTTTACTAGGAGTGATAACTCGCAACCTTCTAGTTCTAAATTCTAATCGCTGTACCTCATCGGGAATATATAGAATATATAGAATAATATCACCGCCGTAGCGCTTGGGTGTTGAAAAATAGTAATGTTGAGGCGAAAAGGACGTAGACACGCACAGGTCACTTTTCCATTTTTGGACCTCAATTTATAGAATTTTGTTGATTTTCATGAATCATTTAATTGATACCGTTTTGAGCATTACTGCTCTAAGCACATACTGAACAAGGAATATCCCCAACAAGAACCCTCTATCACACTTATTGTATTATTTTACATTATGCATGTGTTAACTGCACACACACATACACATATGTATATAAAAATATATCTGTGTACCGTGGTGGGGGGGGGGGGGGGTAGCGAGCAGTGGCCAGAAGAGGGCATCAGTTCTGTTGGAACTGGAGTTACAAGAGACTGTGAATGGCTTTTAGACATAAAGCAAAGAAAAAAAAAAAAACAGCCTACATTTCACAATCCCAAAGAACCTAGCCTAGACAACAAAGAGGACCATAAAAGAGAAACATATATCTAATCTACATGGGAAGTCGAAAAAGACAAGATCTCCTGAGTAAAATGGAAACATGGGGATCATGGGTGAGGGTAGAAGGGGAGGGGAGAAAAATATATATAGCTCAATAAAAAAATTTTAAAAAAGAGAGGCTGTGAATGCAATGTGGGTGCAGGGAATCCACCCCCCTCCCCCCGGGAGAGCAGCCCATGCTCTTCGGTGCTTAGCACTCGCTCCAGGCCTCATGCTTCTTTTTGTTGTTTCATTTTGCTTCTTTTTTTTTGTTTGTTTGTTTGTTTTTCGAGACAGGGTTTCCCTGTAGTTTCTAGAGCCTGTCCTGGAACTAGCTCTTGTAGACCAGGCTGGCCTCGAACTCAGAGATCTGCCTGCCTCTGCCTCCCGAGTGCTGGGATTAAAGGCGTGCGCCACCACCGCCCGGCTTTCATTTTACTTCTTGAAAAAGAATCTTACTTTGTAGTGCTGGCTGGCCTGGAACTTTCCACAAAGAACATGCTAGCTTGAAACGCAGTGATGCGCCTGACTCTGCTTCTGGTGTGCTAGGATCACAAGCATGGCCCGCCCACCTTTACAAAATGTCCTCTTACTTTCTATACTTCTCCAATTCTCCACCCCCCCCCCCCCAATTGAATCCCTGTTACAACCAGGGCTGCTCTGGTGGGTGAAAAAATGTGGGTTCAGTTATCTGCAATCAGAGTAAAGTTGGCTTGTTTTTTCTTCTTCCTCTTAGGTTCCTCCTCCTTTGAGTAACAGCTCTGCAAGGCAGGGTAGCTTTGTTGGACTACATACTGTCTTTTCACTTGAACCAGCCAGTTTCCTTTTGTAGTTACTCAACTATAGGTGAGCCCCATTCACAAACCTGTAAGCCCTTTAATAGCAGAAACTCTGTTGTGCGTCCAGTCTACTTTCTATAATATCATTTGGCAATGACAATGTGCTTAGTAGTTAAGATGTATTCACTGAAATGAGTTTAAGCCAGTTTGTATCGACAGTAGCCTGTCGTACTTGTCCTCATTATTATAAAACGTTTTAGATTCTGTGGGGAAAAGATACTCCCTTTAAACCTCAGGATCTTTCTACAGATGTCTGTATTTAGGAGACTGCATTTTATCCATAAAATTTTCTAAAATAATAAAAAAAAAATAATCTGCTGTGCTAGGGCTGTAGCCTAGCAAGAACACAGTCATAGGTTGGATCCGCAGTCACTGAAAACCAAACACAAGCTACAAGCAGAAGCATTTTTAGCAGATAAGATAGCTGCTCACTTTAGGGTACAGGAGCTTCATTCCTCTGCAAGAACAGCAAATGCCCTTGGCTGCATCTCTAACACAGAGTCTCACACTGTAGGTCAGACTGACTGGAAAGCACTATGTAGCTCATTCTAAAGAATGACGTCTTTATCTCTCTCTCTCTCTCTCTCTCTCTCTCCCCTCTCTCCTCTCTCTCTCTCTGCTCTGTGTGTGTGTGTGTGTGTGCGTGTGCGTGTGTGCGTGTGTGTGTGTATGTGTTGTGCTCACAGAGGCCAGAAGTTGCAGGATTCTCTGGAGATGGAGTTTCAGACGGATTTGAGGTACCTGACATGGGCATTAGAAACTGAACTTGTCCTCTGCAAGAACAGGAAACCCCCTTAGCTGATGATTCATTTCTCCAACCCATGACCTCATTTTTTTAAGGCACTGCAATCAAGTAGAGCTGAATCTCTCGGGTCTGGAGTTAATTAAGTGTCGGGGATTGATTAAACCATTTGGCCCCATTTTCTGATTCCTTATTTGTATTGCATGTAGTGATATTTCTTCCAATCTAAGTTGTTGGGACAGATTGAAATGTGTATATAAAAGTACTTAATAGATGCTGGTGGTTCTTATCAGGTGATGGTTACTCAAAGCAGTCCCTTTCACCATGGTAACTACTAACCTGCCTTTCTAGAGTGAATCATGCTCACTCTCACACTTTCTTTCCAGTTAAGTGTTCTAAAAAAGGTTCACTTGTCTAAAATGATTATTACTTTCTAGTTTGCCTCATAGTTGTTTACTTAATTTCTCTGTCTTAGAAACAGTTCTTAAACAATCTATTTACATGCTCCTTCAAAATAGCTTAAGTGAAAATGGAGGAAAACCCATCATCTCACGTGCAAGGGCTGGCCAGACCCTAGAAATCGGTGTATGAAATATCAAATGTAAGTCTTTTTCATCAAATAATGAAAGACTTGTGTGTAGGATAAGGAATTCAAATCTTTTACAGCCCCTTTCACAACCTCGTAAGGCTATACAAATATTTCAGTCTCTCATACCCTGTAAAACCTTTCGTCCCACCAGGGTCCACCACTGCATTCCAGGAATTTGACGGCCTGGACTACTGACCCCTTCCCCCTTTCTTCATTTTCTGTGCACCAATCCTTCTCAGGCCAGGTAATCTTTTTTTTTTTTTTTTTTTTTTTTTTTTTTTTTTTTTTTGGTTTTTCGAGACAGGGTTTCTCTGCAGCTTTTTTAGAGCCTGTCCTGGAACTAGCTCTTGTAGACCAGGCTGGCCTCGAACTCACAGAGATCCGCCTGCCTCTGCCTCCCGAGTGCTGGGATTAAAGGCGTGCGCCACCACCGCCCGGCAAGGCCAGGTAATCTGAAGTAAGTCTGTGAGGTCAGACCCCAGCAAATGGAGAAAAGACACAGTTGCCGCCTGAGTTAGAATAAAAATCAAGTGCACTTCCTGGCTCAGTGTGTTTGTTCTTCCAGACACTTTTGTTGAAATAGTGGTCTCTTTCTTTGCAACTTCAAACTTTTTTTTTAGGGCAGGGGTTAATTTATTCTTCTTTCATGTATTACATCCCAACAGGTTTCTCCTCTTTCCACTCTTCCCAATTCCCCTCTTTGCCTCCCTTCTCCCCAATATTCACTCCTTCACTTTCTGAATGACCAATAGCTGGCAAAGAAAGGATGAGGGGGGCTGGCAGGCAGAGAGGATAAATCTAGGCTAAAGAGCAATGGAAATAAGAGAGGAGAGAATGAGGGAGACCCCAGGGGCCAGAAGCCAGACATACAGACAGCAGGAAAGTAAGATATACAGAAAGAAGGTAAAAAGCCACAAGACAAAACGTAGATAAAGAGAAATAGGTTAAGATGAAAGAGCCGGGCAGTGGTGGCGCACGCCTTTAATCCCAGCACTCGGGAGGCAGAGGCAGGCGGATCTCTGAGTTCGAGGCCAGCCTGGTCTACAAGAGCTAGTTCCAGGACAGGCTCTAGAAACTACAGGGAAACCCTGTCTCAAAAAACCAAAAAAGGGGGCTGGAGAGATGGCTCAGAGGTTAAGAGCATTGCCTGCTCTTCCAAAGGTCCTGAGTTCAATTCCCAGCAACCATATGGTGGCTCATAACCATCTCTAATGGGGTCTGGTGCCCTCTTCTGGCCTGCAGGCAGACACACAGACAGAATATTGTATACATAATAAATAAATAAATATTTAAAAAAAAACCAAAAAAAAAAAGATGAAAGAACAAGGGGCTGGAGAGATGGCTCAGAGGTTAAGAGCACTGACTGCTCTTCCAGAGATCCTGAGTTCAATTCCCAGTAACCACATGATGGCTCACAGCCATCTGTGATGAGATCTGGTGCCCTCTTCTGGCCAGCAAGCATACAGAGAGATAGAACACTGTATGCATAATAAATAAATAAATTTTTAAAAAAAGAAAAGAAAGAAAGTATGAGATAGAAATGAGTCTAAAAGCCAGGCGGTGGTAGAGTACGCCTTTAATCCCAGCACTTGGGAGGCAGAGGCAGGCGAATCTTTGTGAGTTCGAGACCAGCCTAGTCTACAAGAGCTAGTTCCAGCACAGGCTCCAAAGCTACAGAGAAACCCTATCTCAAAACACCAAAAAAAAAAAAAAAAAAAAAAAAAAAAAAAAAAAAAAAAAAAAAAAAAAAAGAAAGAAAGAAAGAAATGAGTCTAACTTAGACCAAGCACCAATAACTAATAAGAAGTCTCTGTGTCATGATTTGGGAGCTGGTTGGTGGCCCCAAAGAAAAAGCCTGGAACCTGGAACACTCTTATTAAGGATAGATGAGGCAATCCAATAGGAGGATAAGATCCCAAGAGCAGACGAAAGAGTCTGACACTCCCACTCATACTGTTAGAAGTCCCACAGGAACACCAAGCTACACAACCATAATCTATATGCAAAGGACCTAGGTCAGACCCTTACAGGCTCCATGATTGCTGTTACTGTTTCTTTGAGCCTCTATGAGCCCTGCTTACCTGACTTGGGCTGTGTCCTCCTGGTGTCCTCGACTCCTCTGGCTCCTACAATCCTTCTGCCCCACTTCTACAGGGATCCTCTGGCTCCACCTAAAGTTTGGCCGTGGGTCTGCTTCTGCTCCCGTCAGTTGCTAGATGAAGCATCTCATGATGATTAACTAGGCTCCAGTCTGTGAGAACAGCAGAATATCGTTTGGATTCATTTCATTGATTTTTTTTTTTTTTTGGCCATTCATGTCAGGTTTTATCCTAGGTCTCTGAACAATCAAGGTTCAGGTTCCTGACCATTGAGGCAGTGCCAGGTGTGGGCTTCGTCTCATGGTGTGGGCCTTGTCTCAAGTTGGACCACTTGGTTGACCACCACTGATCACCCCAGCACATCTTGCAGGCAGGACAATTTGCAGGTTAAAGATTTTGTGACTGGGTTGGTGTCCCAGTTGCACCACTGGAAGCCTTGCCTGGTTACAGAAGATGGTGGGTTCAGGGTCCGTATCCCCCCATTACTAGAAGTCTTCACTAGGGTCACCCTTGTGGATTCCAGGGAGTTTCCACTGCACTAAGTTTCCACATTATCCCTGAAATGCCCCTCAATTCTAGTTGTCTCTCCCAGTACTTGCTTCCTCCTTCATCCCAACCTGAGTCCTCCTGTTCCTATGCTCACTCATCCCCAGTCCACCAGAAGAATCTATTCTATATCCTGTTCCCAGGGAGAACCATGCATCCTCCCACCCACCCCCACATGAGCTGTCCTTGCTACTTAGTCTCTCTGGGTCTGTGGATCATAACATGGTTATCATTTACTTAACAGCTAATGTCCACTTGTAAGTTCATACATACATGTTTGTCTTTCTGAGTCTGGGTTGCCACACTCATGATTTTTTTTTCTAGTTCTATCTATTTGCCTGGAAATTTCATGTCATTTTTTTAAACAGCTGAGTATCCTTTGTGTGAATGCACCACATTTTCTTTATCCATTCTTCAGTTGAGAGACATCTCAACTTGTTTCCAGTTTCTGACTATTAGACTATTATGAGTAAAGCTTCTATGAACATGGTTGAGCAAGTGTTGTTGTGGTAGGATGGAGTGTCCTTTGGGTATATACCCAACAGTTGCATAGCTGGGTCTTGAATTAGATCAATTCCCAATTTTCTGAGGAGCCACCATATTGATTTCTACAGTGAGTGTACAAGTTTGCACTCCCACTGGCAAGAGAGGAATGTTCCCCTTACTTCACATCCTCTCCATCATGAGCTGTTACTTATGTTTTTGACCTTGGCCATTCTGACAGTTGTAAGATGGACTCTCAAAGTAGTTTAGATTTGCATTCCCTGATGACTAAGGATGTTAAACATTTCTTTAAGAGTTTCTTAACCATTTGAGATTCCTCTATTGATAATTCTGTTTAGATCTGTGCCTCATTTTTTCATTGGATTATTTGGTTTTCTGATATCTAGTCTATTGAGTTCTTTATATATTTTGGACATCTATTGGATTTGGAGTCAGTCAAAACTTTCATTATTCTATAGACTGCTACTTAGTTCAAATGATGGAGCCCTTTGACTTACAGAAGCTTTCAGTTTCATAAAGTTCTAGATATTAATTGTTGATCTTAGAATCTAGGCTAATGGTGTTCTGTTCAGAAAGCCTTCTCCTGTGCCAATGAGTTCAAGGCTATCCCCCACTTTCTGTTCTATCAGGTTCAGTGTATCTGCTTTCATGTTGGTCTTTGATCTTCTTGGACTTAAATTTTGTGCAGTGATAGATATGGATCTGTTTGCATTCTTTTACATACAGACATACAGTTAGGCAAGCACTGTTTTTCTGGCGCATATATATATATACATATATATATATATGTATATATGGGTTCAGGGTCCGTATCCCCCCATTACTAGAGTTCTTCACTAGGGTCACCCTTGTGGATTCCAGGGAGTTTCTACTGCACTAAGTTTCCACATAAATATTTCACATATATATTCCGGTATCCGTAGGTGCGTGGATTTGTGTCTGGGTCTTCAGTTCTATTCCATTGATTAATGTATCTGTTTTTATGTTAATACAATGCAGCTTTAATTACTATAGCTCTGTAGTACTACTTGAAGTCAGGGATGGTGATGCTCCTGGAAGATCTATTATTGTTCAGGATTATTTTAGCTATCTTATTTTTTTTTTTTTTTACTTTTCCACATGAAGTTGACTATTGTTTTTTCAAGGTCTTAAAGAATTGTGTTGGGGTATTGATGGGGATTGCATTGAATCTGTAGATTACTTTTGGTAGGATGGTCATTTTTACTATTTAATCCTACTGATCCATGAGCATGAGAGATCTTTCCTTCTTCGAATATCTTCTTCAATTTCTTACTCCAAAAACTTGAAGTTTTTTGTTTTGTTTTGTTTGTTTTTCGAGATAGGGCTTCTCTGTACCTTGGAGCCTGTCCTGGAACTAGCTCTTGTAGACCAGGCTGGCCTCAAACTCAGAGATCCGCCTGCCTCTGCCTCCCGAGTGCTGGGATTAAAGGCATGCGCCACCACCGCCCGGCTTTTTTTAAAATATTTATTTATTATGTATACAATATTCTTGTCTGTGTGTATGCCTGCAGGCCAGAAGAGGGCACCAGACCCCATTACAGATGGTTGTGAGGCACCATGTGGTTGCTGGGAATTGAACTCAGGACCTTTGGAAGAGCAGGCAATGCTCTTAACCTCTGAGCCATCTCTCCTGCAAAATCCAAGCTGTTGTTATTTTTTTCTGCTGTGTAGTACTCCATTGGGTAAGTATAGCACATTTTCTTTATCCATTCTTTAGTTGAGGGGCATTTAGGTTGTTTCCAGGTTCTGGTTATGACAAACAATGCTGCTATGAACATAGTTTAGCACATGTCCTTGTGGCACGATTGAGCATCCTTTGGGTATATACCCAAAAGTGGTATTGCTGGGTCTTGAGGAAGGTTGTTTCCTAATTTTCTGAGAAATCACCACACTGACATCCAAAGGGACTGTACCAGCTTGCATTCCCACCAGCAATGCAGGAGTGTTCCCTTTACCCCACAACCTCTCCAACATAAGTTGTCATCAGTGTTTTTGATCTTGGCCATTCTTACAGGTGTAAGATGGAATCTCAGAGTTGTTTCGATTTGCATTTGTCTGATGACTAAGGATGTTGAGCATTTCCTTAAGTGTCTTTCAGCCACTTTAGATTCCTCTGTTTATGTCTGTACTCCATTTTTTTAAAATTGGATCATGTGTTCTTTTGATAACCAATTTCTTGAGTTCTTTGTATATTTTGAAGATCAGACCTCTATCTGATGTGGGGTTAGTGAAGATCTTTCCAATTCTGTAGGCTGTTGTTTTGTCTTGTTGACCATGTCCTTTGCTTTACAGAAGCTTTTCAGTTTCAGGAGGTCCCATTTTTCAATTGTTTCTCTCAGTGTCTATGCTACTGCTATTAAGGAAGTGGTCTCCTGCACCACTGCATTCAAGTGTACTTCCTACTTTCTCTTCTATGAGGTTCAGTGTGGCTGGCTTTATGTTGAGGTCTTGATCCATTTAGACTTGAGTTTTGAGCATGATGATAGATATGGATTTATTTTCATTCTTCTACATGTTATGCCAGCACCATTTGTTAAATATGCTTTCTTTTTCCATTTGATACTTTTTTGCTTCTTTGTCAAAAAACAGGTGTTTGCAGGTGTGTGAATTAATATCCAGGTCTTCAGTTCAGTTCCATTTGTCCTCTTGTTTGTTTTTATGCCAATACCAGGCTGTTTTCAGTACTGTAGCTCTGTAGTAGAGTTTGAAGTCAGGGATTGTGGGATTGTGATGCCTCCAGAAGTTCCTTTATTGGAGAGGATTGTTTTGGCTATCCTGTGTTTTTTGCTCTTCCATATGAAGTTGAGTACCATTCTTTCGAAATCTGTGAAGAATTTTACTGGGCATAGCATTGAGTCTGTAGATTGCTTTTAGTAAGGTTGCTGTTTTTACTAGGTTAATTCTACCTACCCGAGAGCATGGGAGATCTTTCCACTTTCTGGTGTCTTCTTCAATTTCTTTCTTCAAAGATTTAAAGTTCTTGTCATACAAGTCTTCCACTTGTTTTGTTAGAGTTACTCCGATATATTTTATGCTATCTGTGGCTATTGTGAAGGATGTTGTTTCTCTGAATCCTTTCTCAGCCAATTATCATCTGTGAAGTCCATAGCATTAAATACCAACATAAAGAAGCTGGAAAAATCCCACACTAGCGAATTAACAGAACACTTGAAAACTTTAGAACAAAATGAAGCACTCACCTAAGAGAACTAGATGGCAGGAAATAATCAAATTGAGAGCTGAAATCAACAAAATAGAAACAAAGAAAACAATACAAAGAATCAATGAGGCGAAGAGCTGGTTCTTCCAGAAAATCAACAAAATAGACAAACCTTTATCCAAACTAGGCAAAAGGCAGAGAGAGAATATCCAAATTGACAAAATCAGAAATGAGAATGGGGACATAACAACAGGCAGGGAGGAAATCCACAGAAGATAAGTGTTGTATCACAAAGCTGAATCACTGGCCCTAAGTCTGTCTCTCCCTGAGCTGGAAATGCCTAACTGGGTCCAGCTGGGGTCAGCCAACCTCCAGCCAAGCTGAACATGTGTGATGAGTGTTACTTTAAACTGCTGGACTTGGGGACTGATGTGAGATCATCAATTGTCTGTGTTTTTGTTAATGTAGCCAACTTCCTTGAGCTGGAGTTTTTCTTCTAGTACTTAGTGTAGGGCTGGGTTTGTGGCTAGGTATTGGTTAAATCTGGTTTTGTCATGGAATATCTTATTTTGTCCTTCTATGGTTTATGTTCTTTGCTGGTTATAGTAATCTGGGCTGGCGTCTGTAGTCTCTTAATGTCTGCATAATGCTTGACCACGACCTTGTGACTTTCATTTTCTCCAATGAGAAGTCAGGTGTAATTCTGATAGGTCTACCTTTATATGTTACTTGGCCTTTTTCCTTTGCAGCTCTTAATATTCTTTCTTTATTCTGTACATTTAGTGTTTTGATTATGTTGCAAGAGAACTTTTTATTTGGATCCAGTCTATTTGGTGTTCTGTAAGCTTCTTGTTTCTTCATAGGCATATCTTTCTTTAGGTTGGGAAAATTTTCTTTTATGATTTTATTAAATATATTTTCTGTGCTTTTGAGTTGAACTTCTCCTTCTTTTATACTTATTATTCTTAGGTTTGGTCTTTTCTTGGTATCCCATATTTCCTGGATATTTTGTGTTAAGCTTTTGTTAGATTTAATGTTTTCTTTGATTAGTCTATTTCCTCTATTGTATCTTCAACACTTGAGATTCTCTCTTCTATCTCTTGTATTCTGCTGTTTATGTTTGCATTTGTGGTTCCTGATTGTTTTATCATAATTTCTGTTTCTATAATTCCCTTGGCTTGTGTTTTCTTTATTGTCTCTATTTCAGTTTTCAAGTCTTGAATAGTTTCTCTCATATGTTTGATTGCTTTTTCTTGGTTTTCTTAATGGGATTTGCTGATGTCTTCTAATTTTTTGTTTATCTTTTCCTCCATTTCTTTGAGGGAATTTCTCATTTCCTCTTTAACAGTCTCAAACATTCCCCCGAAGTTATTTTTTTTTGTTCATTTTCTTCTGCTTCATCTATATTTGGTTGTTTCAAGTCTTGCTGTTGTAGGGTCTCTAGATTTTACTGGTTTCATGTTGTTCTTTGTGTTGTTGTGTGTGTTCTTACCTTGTCTACTCATCTTTCCTTCTATTGGTATGGCTGGGGCTGTCTGTGACTCTGGTGATTAATCTTTTATGTGCCAGTGGATCCAAGGCTCAGATGGTTGTTCCTCATGGTACAGTCAGTGTCACAGTTCTAGTTACCCCATTGGTCACTCTGTGTTCCTGTCACTCAGCGCTCCCAAGGTTTGCTCTGCTCCCTTTGAGTTTGCTGTCTCAGGCCTGCTCTGGTCTAGGTTGCTGGCTCAAACCTGTTTCTGTAAATGTCCCTGGTATGGATCTGCTCCTGTAAAGGTCCCTGGTTTGGGGTTGGTCCCACGAAGGTCTCTGACTCTGATCTTTTCCCTCAGAGGTCCCAGACTTGGGTGCACCTGGACCTGCTCCTGTGGAGTTTGCTGTCTCAGGTCTGCTTTGGCCCAGGTTACTGGTTCAGTCCTGCCTCCAAAATGTCCCTGGTCTGGATCTCCTCCTGCTCCCGTGGAGTTCACCGTCCCTTCACTGCCCTAGGTTCACTCAGGCCCAGGTCGCTGGTTCAGTCCTGCTCTTGTGTGAGATCCTTTCTTAACAAACTATCTTTGCTTCACACTGACTTTGATTGACATTCTTTTCTGTGACATCACCAAGAACCCCAGCCTTAGGCTGGTGAGATGGTTCAGTGGGTTTAAAAGTATGTGCTGCAGAGCCTAACAATCTGAGTTAAATGCCCCAAACTCACAGAACCCACATACAGTGAAAGGAGAAAGCCAACTTCACAACACATACGCACACACTTCACAGGCACACACTAATACATAAAATAAATTTAAAAAATAAATTATAAAATTCTGAAGAGCTTCCATTCGACAAAGTAAAATGAAATACTTTTAAAAAGCAAAAAGAAATTGGGGCCTGGAGGAATAGCTCAGAGGTTAAAAACATTGGCTGCTTTTCCAGAGGTGCTGAGTTCAATTCTAGCCAACCACGTGGTGACTCACAACTACCTATAATGAGATCTGGTGCCCTCTTCTGGCATGTAGGCATACACTTGGGTGGAACACTGTATATATAATTAATAAATAAATCTTTAAAAATAAAAAAATCATGGCTTCATTTAATTTTTTTCACAAGATTTTAAATTTTAGATTTAAATTATTTATTTATTTATTTATTTATTTATTTATTTTTTGGTTTTTCGAGACAGAGTTTCTCTGTGGCTTTGGAGCCTGTCCTGGAACTAGCTCTTGTAGACCAGGCTGGCTTTATTTTTAATTTATGCATATGTATATGTCCGTGGATACACACACGAGTGCAGGTGCCTGTGTAGGTCACAGATATTGGCTCACATGGAGTCACACGTGAGCCTCTTGATCTGGCATGAAATCTGGGTCCTCTGGAAGAGCAGTGCATGCTCTTAACTAAATGCTTTCCTCTAGCCCCCGATAAAATATTTTTATTTGTTTTTTTTCCTGTTTTTAATCATTCTTAGGCTGCTGTGTGGGACTGTCCAGAGTCCCCCTCCCCATGACACGTATACTGAGTACCTGTCAGTCCTTCTTGGGATCATCTCATACCTTTCCACATATCCTTATTAAATCCAGGTGTCTGTTAATTTAAAAAATGGAAGCAATTGTTTTATTTTTCCATTTCCTGTTTTCTCCTGCTTTGTGAAAATATCAGGTACTTAGCTGATTAAAAGTGCTACTCTTAGAGCCTTGTTTATTTAAAAAGTGTCAACTTTCAGGATGTTTTGTGCAAATCTCAATAAAATTACGTAGAGAATGACCAAATGCTCTGTTTTTTTCATAAGCTGTCCTTGAGGTCACCACTACCTGAAAATGGCTAAAAACAAAAATGATCTGAGGATTGCAACATGATAAGATCAAATTGATGTCATGGTAATTATACCAAGTACCATCCAATCATTGGGTAGAGTTTCCAGTTGATCCGTGGGCTTAGGTGCAGGTGGGAACATGCAATTTGTATTGCTCTGCGGCTATAAAAGTCAGTGGGAGACGTTATGAGCTGCAGTTGCTGAAGTATTGAGACGAAATTGAGATCTCTCTTCATATCTGCAGTCAGCTGCCTGAAACCCATCCCTCCGGAAATCCAGAGGAAGGTAATGTGATGAAATGATTTGGGGGATTTTTAATTAAGGAGTAGAATATTTGCGACCGCACGAAGCACTTTTCTGCACACAGACATCGGTAAGAAGATAATTAGGCATTTATTAATTTTCTTTACAGTGCTCGTGACGGAGTGAGGAGGAAGTCTGTCAAAGTGAAGTATGTGGTTGTAGGCTAAATGAGTTGTTGTCTCGCCGAAGCCAGAAACCAAGTGTCTCCTGCTGAGATGCTGGAGTGCCTGTCAAAATCTAAAATATTTTCTCCAGAACCACTGCGTGCCATTTGAAGGGCATTCATTTGAGTGTCTTTCAGAGACCAGAGGGCACGTTGCTGATATTATCCTACTATCAGTTTTAGATGGCGTGTCACTAAGTTTCCAAGCTGGTTATCAATAAAACAGCTCGCGTGTTCAGTGAAATGACCATACATTCCAACATATTTGGAATAAACACTTCCGTTCTTAAGTTTAAAACAGAGAAGTGTAATCTATCATAGTGGCAAATGCCTGTCATCCCAGCAAGCAAGAGGGTAGGAAAGTGTAACCTGTCGGTCGCAGTGGTGTGTGCCTATCACCCCAGGAACCAGGAAGGGGAGAAAAGAGCAACATGTCCTAGTGACTTGTGCCTGTCATCCTAGCAAGCAGGACTGGGGCGGGTGGGGAAGTATTCTTAAGTGAAAGCAAGATTTACAGACTACAGAGATAAAAGCCCAGAGGCAATAGGTAGATGGGATAATTTAAGTTGAGAGAAGCTGGCTAGAAACAAGTCAACCTAAGTCTGGACATTCATAAGCAATAATAAGTCTCTGTGTGTGATTTATTTGGGAGCTGGGTGGTGCAGAACGCCCAAAAAGCTGAAGGAGTAAAACATCACACGACACATGTTTAAATCTATAATAATAACTAGGACTAGGTTTGTGATGGTCAGCATTGTCAACTTGATAGATTCCAGAATCACGTGGAGACAGGCCTGTTGGCATTCCACCAAATGGTTGCCCTGGTTCCATTAACTGAGATGAGAAGGCATACTCACTATAAATGAGATCCTTTCTTAGCAAACGATCTTTGCTTCCCACTGACTTTGACTGACATTCTTTCCTGTAACATCACCGAGAACCCCAACCTTGGGCTGGTGAGATGGTTCAGCGGGTTTAAAAGTATGCGCTGCAGAGCCTAACAGCCCTAGTTGGATGCCCCAAACTCACAGACACATAGGGATCCCTACTTAGATTCCGAAGTACGACTGCAGTTATATTTGTGTTAGCACTGGGTGAAATAGTGATGTTTGAGAAACTTTAAACAGAGCACTTTTGTTCCTCTTTCTCACCGTTGACAGATAGGACTTGGGACAGGTCTAATACACAGTGAGAGTCACTTGGGCATGCGAACAGCCACCACATTTCAATAGGATTTTTGTTTTCAAAGGACTATAAGTTTGCTCTCCATTCAAAAGTAAGATATTTTGCATTAAAAGATGAATTTGTTTTTTGGACACAGATCAGTTAGAGTTCAGACTGGCCCGGAACTGGCCATACAGCCAAAGATAACCTTGAACTCCCGATAATCTTTTCTCTTTTCTCCCAAGTGCTGGCTTTATCAGGAGAGGAGAGTGTCAGGGGCCAGCCATTCAGCCACCTAGCCAGCCACCGAGTGAGAATTTCAGGAGTTCAAGCCTGGCCTGACTGTATGATGAGTGCCAGAACTCAAAAAGTGCTCAATATTGTTAGCAACTCAGGAAACGCAAATTAAAGCAAATAATTTTTAATTTACATTTATTTATTGTGTGGGGTAGGATGTGATTATACCACCCAGTGTAAGTATGGGGATTAGAGGAAAATCTCTGGGAGTCAGGTTTCTCCTTCCAAGTAGATTCCACGGATCAAGCTCAGGTTGGAAGGCTTGGTGGCAAACACCATATCTGCTGAGCTATCTTCCTGGCCCCAAAGTTAAAAAAAAAAAATTGGTCTTGGCCTTTGTTTTCGAGACAAGGTCTTGATATGTAGCCAGGGCTGGCCTGACCTCAAATATTCACACTACTGCCCTTGCCGCCAAGGGTTGTTATTATAGGAGTGCCAAACCCAGCTCTATCTCAAAAATTATTCTTTAAATATTTGTATTTCATGTGTATGTGCACCCCCTTGTCTCTATGTGCACCATATATGTGTAGGTGCCCTTGAAGTCCAGAAGACACTATCAGAGTCCCTGGAAAGAGTCACCCAGTGTGGGTGCTGGAAACCAAACCTGGATCCTCTGCAAGAAGAGTACATGCTCTTAATTGCTGAGCCATCTCTCCAGACCCTCAAGTAATTATTTAAGACACATATTTAGAAACTAAAAGCAATTCTGAATCCTTTTTGTTTATTTGTTTGTTTGTTTGAGACAGAGTTTCTCTGTGTAGTTTTGGGCTGTCCTGGAACCCACTCTGTAGCCCATGCTGGCCTCGAACTCACAGAGATCCACTTGTCTCTGTCCACAAGTGCTAGCATTAAAGGCTTGTGCCATCACCACCTGACTTGAAATGTTGTCTTATCCCAGGCAGAAGGGGCTAAGTTTCTGTTATTGTAAGCTAAATTAATAATGATTTCACTTTTCAGACTTTTCACATTATTATAAACCAAGTTTAATATGCATTAAGTTTCCATATTCTACAGTCTTGCTACAAATGCTTATCTTTGGATTAATTCTGATACAGTTGCTCACTACATAACGGTTGAATTTTCATAATATATGAGCAGAAATATTAAAGCACAAAATGATAATTTGTAAAAGAAACCAACTATAATCCTAAAATTATCACTTGTATCACTTATAGCCGTGCTTCTCAACCTAATTTTAATAATGGGATCTGTTTGTAATATTAAAATTTGATGTTAAGCGTGATGACTCAATCCTATAACCCCAACATTGAGGGCCTGAGATAGGAGGTCCATCAATTTATAAACCAGCCTGGGCTAAATATTCAAGACCTTCCTTCCTTTTGGCTTTAAAATTGCATCAGAAAGTTTTGAGAGGTTGGCAAGGTGTCTCAGCAGATACAAACACTGCTGTCAAGTCTGGCAGCTTGAGTCCGATTCACAGGACATGCATGGCCGAAGAGAACCAGTTTAGATAAATTGTTCTCTGACCTCCCCTTAAGTCCTGTGGCTTGCCTTTCTCAACACACACAAATAAATAAAAATGTGATAGAAAAAAAAAGATTTTTTTTTTTGCTTTTCAAGGTAAGGTCTTTCTGTGTAGTCCTGGCTGTCCTGGAATTTGCTCTGTAGACCAGGCTGGCCTCGTAGAGATCTACCTGCTGCTGCCTCCTGAGTACTATGATTAAACACATGGGTTTCAAGAAGTTCATTTAAAGAGCAGCAACAAGCTGGGCATGGCAGTCCATGCCTGTAATCTCAGCACTTGAGAGGCTGGGGCAGGAGGATTGCTGAACATTTGTGAATGTCTTAGGCTATATAGTGAGACCTAGGCTGTAAAGCAAGATCCTGTGTCAAAACAAAAATAAAAAAAACCTGAAGAGGAACAGTTAGCGTACGATGACGTGATGGGTTTCTTGGTTTTTCTTTGTTTACTGTCTGGGGACACAGAGCCTCGCTCTGTAGTACAGGCTGGTGTAGAAATGCAAGGATCCCCAGGCCTTAGCCTTCAGAGTGCTGGGATTATGGTTACAGGCCACCAGGAAGCAGGTGACAATTTCCTTGACAGAAAATGTTGGTGAGAAGAGCAGCATTGTTTGATCGTCTTTAAATCTCCCCAATGTCTGGCCTAGTAGGACCCAGCTGGTTTAATGTAACCCTTTATTTACCCTGTCTCACTGCCACATCATGGGTCTACACTGAGAAATGCAAAGAACATTTTAGTATTATTGCTAATTGTCCTGTCCTCACAGACCCATTGATGCTTCTAGGACCTTTCTACTTCAGGAATCATGGACTTAGAACAGTGGTTACCTGTTCTAGGTATATATTTCTATTATATGCTCATTATAGATGTTTATAGAAATATGAATTCATATATCGATGAATAATGGCCATAAAACTGTGCGAGTTAGCACACAGAAGTAATTTTAGTGCCTGGGAGATGAGGCGGTAGAATCAGGAATTCAAGGTCATCCTCAGTTATAAAGGGCATTTAGGACAGTTTGGGTTACCTGAAACCCTAACCACTTAAATGAATAAATAAAGCAAGCAAACAGCCTTCCCCGCAAACCCCGCCTGAACAACAAGAAAACTCCCAGGCCGGGCGGTGGTGGCGCACACCTTTAATCCCAGCACTCGGGAGGCAGAGGCAGGCAGATCTCTGAGTTCGAGGCCAGCCTGGTCTACAAGAGCTAGTTCCAGGACAGACTCTAGAAACTACAGGGAAACCCTGTCTTGAAAAACCAAAAAAAAAAAAAAAAAAGAAAAAAAAAAAAGAAAAAGAAAAAAAAAAAAAAAAGAAAAGCTCTCAGGCTACTTACCAGAGTAAACAGCCTGTACCATCTTATATTTCCACTGGCGATGTCTCTATTATCCAATTTTCATGCATCCAGACCAATATCTGACATTTCTTTCATTATAACTGTTCTGGTGATTGTTGTCTTAGTTTACATATCCGTCACCCCTAACTACTCCTTTAATTACACTGGGGAGGCTGAAGAATTGCTCTGAATTCATGGCTGGAGGGGGGAGGGGGGAGAAGAGGGCGAGGGTTGTTAGGTGCTAATTGCGTAGGTCGGAATAGGGAGACACACGGTGTCCTATCTCTTTCCTTAAACGATGCGGTGTTTTTCATTTGCGTGGATTTAGGGTATGTTGGAAGCTGAAAGCAGAGGGGGCAAGACATAATGGCTGTTATGAACAATAATGTTAAACGTGCCGGTTGTTAGTGCAAGGGACACAGCTCAGCGGTAGAGCAGTGACTTTAGCGCGCCCAAAGCCAGCACCAGCAGTTAAAGGAATCACACGAACACTACTGGATTTGCGTCATGACTGGTAAGCTAAGGTTAGACTGTTATGTTTTTGTGCCTTCTCTCACGTGTGCTTTGCAGGAGGACGATGGATTACTACAGAAAATACGCAGCTGTGTTTCTGGTCATGTTGTCCATGTTCCTGCATATTCTTCATTCTCTTCCTGATGGAGACTTGATTATTCACGGTATGTGACCGAACTCAGGCTTGCAATAAAAAGGGAAACGTGTATTTCTAGATGCACATCAATAATCGTTAATTAATTTCTACCCCTTTTCACGTGGGACAAATACTCACCCCCGGGTGTATATCTAGGCACTTGTAGACCGTGAACCCAAAATTAAATTCAGTTCAGAAAATGTACAATGAAAGTGTTCTGTCCCACATTCATTTTCACAGCATCCTAAACATGTCCATCTGAAGCACCTTCCTTGTTGGTCCATATCTGAGTTTGATGAGGAGAAAAGTCACCCTTACTGAGATCAGCTGTTTTCCCCGTTTCTTCCAGATTTCCGAAAATGCTAGCGTCGCTTTCACAGATGAATTTTCATATCAGTTAACAAGTGAGGGAAAAAGGAATCAGTTTTGTGCATTAAATCTGTTTTGCTCTATTATCTGCCACATCTCGTACAGCACCTGACAGAACCCCACCAGCTCGAGAATGGTGAACTATTATCTGTCATGGTTTTTCTCTTGCTCAGTGATAATATTTGAATCTCGAATTCTAAGCACAGATGTCTTTCGTATTATCAGGCTGTCTTACCTCACCAAGCTTTTCTTAATTCTGGTAATTTTTTTTTCTGTCAACATTTGGAGTTTCTATGGGGAAAAACAATAGCAGACTTGCCTCCAGAAACATTTTCCTCCCAAATGAACGAGGCATTCCGTCAACTTTCTGTGTTCTCTCTAAGCATGCAATTAGCATTGGGAGAAGTCTGTGCTTGGAGGACGAGAAACCACTGTGGCAAACTCCCTATGCAAGTCCACAAAAATGGCTTCTCTGTGAATGGAGCTATAGTGATTTATAAAGATATCATGTGTGAAGATTAATATGCAGATAAAAGTACTTATTTCCTTTTTTATTGCCAATGCAAAACGTGTTTGTCCTGTCGTACTCGGGGAGAGAGTTATCTGCAAAGCCTTTCTGGGGAATCTCCTCCTTCTCTCTTTTGCTGGTTAGGTTGCCCAGAATGTAAACTGAAAGAAAATAAATACTTCTCCAAGCTGGGCAACCCAGTGTATCAGTGCATGGGCTGCTGCTTCTCCAGGGCGTACCCCACTCCAGCGAGGTCCAAGAAGACAATGCTGGTTCCAAAGAATATCACCTCGGAGGCCACATGCTGTGTGGCCAAATCATTTACTAAGGTGAGCGCTTCTTACCATTCCATC
The DNA here is from genome assembly GCF_903992535.2 of Arvicola amphibius. Taxonomy (NCBI): domain Eukaryota; kingdom Metazoa; phylum Chordata; class Mammalia; order Rodentia; family Cricetidae; genus Arvicola; species Arvicola amphibius. Next base: position 89,929,949 of record NC_052057.2, read on the forward strand.
CAGAGATAGTTGGTACTCACAGGGCTTGATGTCTACGTTGTCCAGTGACCGGTATTTATTGCTCCCTTGTACAGGCAACATCACACCTTCCCTGTTTAATTAAAAGAATTAGCTAGGGCTAGAGAGATGGCTCAGTGGTTAAGAGCATTGCCTGTTCTTCCAAAGGTCCTGAGTTCAATTCCCAGCAACCACATGGTGGCTCACAACCATCTGTAATGAGGTCTGGTGCCCTCTTCTGGCCTGCAGGCAGACACACAGACAGAATATTGTATATATAGTAAATAAATAAATAAATAAATAAATAAATAAATATTTTTAAAAAAGAATAAGCTAAATGGAATGTGTTGGCGACACAGAAGTAGAGAGAACAGTAGTGGCCTCAGTCTAAAAAAAAAAATAACCAACAGGAGGTGCATGGCGGAAGTTCAGACAGCGATAACAAAACATACCAGGCAAAAGCAGTTCTCGGCTTTTACAGGACAGCTAGGTGCTGACAGCTTACCACAATTTATTATGTAGAGAACTAGAAGAGAAGGCTCCAAAAGTTGACCGGCACAGAGAAACGGTACAGTAGGCGAGAGGAATGAAAACACCTCCACCCTGGTTTGATCATCATAGTTTGTGCCTCAGCATCACATGACCAAACTATACTCCGTATGTATGTGCGATTAGTATATTCTAAAAATAAATAAATAAATAAATAAATAAATAAATAAATAAATAGCAAGGCATGTGGGTGCAGCAGTGCATTCCTGTGATACCATCGTTCAGGAACTAGGAACGAGAAGACCCTAAGGGTTCTAATCCTACCTGGCCAGAACTGGTGAGATGGATCAATGTGTAAAAGCATTTGTAGACAAGAACAATGGTCTGAGTCGGGTGCCCAGGACACAGATGATGGAAGGAGAGATCAGACTCCTCTAAATTGTCCTGATAGCACCCCACAACACACATATACCATATAAGCGGGAGAGAAAAGGCCCACTTGGTCTTCACAGTGAATTCTAGGTTAGCTAGGTTAGCATAATATGATGATGTCGCAAAAACATGGCCAGCAAGAGCAGAAATGAATAAACAAACCAAAACACCAAAACCCAGCGACCTGGGGGACATTGGCGAGATGTGTGAATCTCTGAGGTTTGACTCTAAAGAAATGTGTGGGGGGGGGGGCGGCGGGGAATAGCAAGTAAGTAGGTATTTTTTAGGGGTGGTTATATAGATCAATGGCTGAGTGTTTGCCTAAGAAATGCTGAAATAAAAATTCTTAAAAATGGAGAGAGAAAGAGAGAGAGAGAGAGAGAGAGAGAGAGAGAGAGAGAGAGAGAGAGAGAGAGAGGACAGAGCTAAACAAAAGCAGGTTGAAGGAGCATAGCTTATTTTGCGATGTGAATTTAACTGTTAGAATGACTATATCCCCGGAAAGTGGAAACGTAAACATACCAAACAGCGACGAAATCATTCTGGCTACTGCTTCATTTAACACTTTGTCGTTCTGTCTGTCTCCCTGCCTTCCTGTTTCTCTCCCCTTTCAGACCACAGTCTTGGGATATGCTAGAGTGGAGAACCACACGGAGTGCCACTGCAGTACTTGCTACTATCACAAGGCTTAGCTTTCTGCAGGCGGCTGTGCTGGTGACCGCTGGTCTGTGGGGCAGCACCATGTGACACCGCCTCCCACACTGCAGCCTCAGGCCATCCCCTCACACTTCAGTGCAATCGGCAGCCTCTTCTTATCAGGGGAAGTAGAGTCTTTAGCATCATCACCAAAGTTGGTTCCGTCAGAAATAAAGCCTTTTAAATCATCAATCGCAGAATTGTCGCTGTCTTTAAAACCAAAGCTATTATTACTTGGACAAGATTTATCAGAGGGAATGATCCAACATGTTGAATTGGGACCAGAGACACGTAGTGACCTAACAGTGGATAATCTTGCTTCCATCTAACCTTCTAGAAGCATGCTGTCCTCCCATCAGCCAGTGGGCTATTTATCAGATATCATATTTATCATTGGGGTAGGAGAAAAAGATAAAAAAATTCTATTTTTACTCATGTTTATGTCCCCTTTACATCTCTCTTTTATTATATTGTATCAAAATACAGGTAAAGTATTATGCTAATACATGCATATAAATTATAAGTAAATAGACATACATCATGGATATTTGAGTTGAAAGATTTTCATTGGTAAAAATGTACAATCCATAAACAAAAAGTGAAGCATGTTTCTCTGGGGATGGGAAAGGGTAAAGCATGAATTATCTATCTACATGACTTATTTCTCCCCAGAATGGAATTAGTCTCTGTTAGTCAGGCTGTGGCTGAGTGGTGGTTGGGAACAGGACATCACTGTCGTCAGAGGAAATAACATTGCTCTAAAATTCCAGAAGACTCAAGCGGGTCTGAGTGTGCATGGATAAGTGACAAGAGTAAGCTGGCAGGTGAGCACTCATGGGGAGAGCAGCAGTGCCAAGCACTTCCACCCAGCTCTAGAGAAGGCTCCAGAGACCGAGGACACAGCTCCTGGCATGCAGTCTTGGGTTCAACCCTACACACAAACAAACCGAGCAACGTGCTTCTCAGTTCTGTTAGGCATCATGGTCACATCTCCCGAGCTTCTGGCTACAGTCATCCTTACGGCGAGGGCAACAGGATAGTCACAACATCATATTAGCCGTGGTTGAAGTCAAAGCTGCTCCAAAGCTATGTTCCTAAAAGAACTGGAATTTTAAAACACAGACCTAAAATTTCTTTAAAAAAAATACTTGCCACAGGTAAGGTTTTCAAAAATGAATTTCAAGCTGGTTATGGTGGACTATGTGTCTAATCTCAGTCCATGTGGTACTTGGAGGGTGGAGGCACAAGGGTTCAAGATTAGCTTGGACCACGTGGACCCAGCCTCAAAAACAAAACAACAACAACAACAACAAAAAAGTAAAATATGTAAAGTTCTCAACCATCAAAAATTTATCATTTTATCTCTGAGTGACCAATCAGTTCCTTAGCAATTTAGTAAATATTTCAGATGCTATGGTAAAAGTTAAAATAGACATGTGTGCTTTTTTAAGACACATGAAAATACAGATAAAGATTAGCTGTTTTGTTTTGGTAGGCTTTCATCTTATGGCTTAGGCTGTTTCAGGCTTTACTATATATCCCCAAATTGCCTTGAATGTACATCAATTCTTCTGCTTCAATCTGCTGATCCATAGGATTATAGACGTGAGCCACCATGCCTAGCTTACATTAGTTTTGTTCATTTGTTTCCCTCCTTGTACATTTACTGAACACTCAGCAAGTGTTGGTAATTTGAGCATGAAGATTCAGAGATAAAGAATTTTATAAAATACAAAGTTTAGAAAAGGCAGTAAGCAAGTACTGTTTAATCCAAGAGAATAGTGGTGTTGACCACTGGTTTATTCTAAAGTTTAGCAGATAATCATTGAGCATGTACTGTGTACAGGTTTGAGAGCTTATTTGGAGGGGGAAAAAGAAGAGGAAAGCTACAGACACAACCTTGACTGGGGTGTCGTTATTAGTCTGAGATCATCCTATGTTACAGAGGTAATTGAGAGGATGCTGAAATTGTGATGGGAGAAAGGGATATCCCTGTGATCATCCGGATCAGACAAACTGACTTAGAAACCATTAGAATGGAGCATCACAGCCAGACTGATCCCCACTGGCAGGTAGAGTGGTGCACAACGCAGACAGGCCTTGCTCTGGGGCCAATTCTGAGTCACAGTTTGTGTCTGGAGAAGAGAGACAGACAAACTATAGTAGGAGGAGGAGGGGCTGACCTTGGCCAAGAGAAGGACAAACAAAAACCAACCATGTGGGCTGGCCAGCGTCCATGTGTGTAGATGAGGGGTTGTCAGTGTGCTTACGTGGACATGTGAACCAGCCAAGTCTCTCCTGCAGCAGCTCCTTCCTCTCCTCCTCCTTCTATTCTAGTCATTACTGCTTAGTAGTATGAAGTGTCCAATCAAAATGAAGGTAGTCACATGGGAAACAAGCCAGAAATGTATGAAAGCCTCAACTCTGCAACATTCAGGGTTCTAGCTTTCGGAAGATAATCTGTAAGAAACCTATAGACTGGGACAAACTACTTCCTGGTGAAACAACCTGCGGGATTTCTGGGTGCTTGAGCAGGAGTATGATATTCTTTAAATAATTAAGATTAATTAATGAATTTTTACATGAGACATTTAAACAAATCACAAGATAAATTAGATATATAATTCAATCAATGAATATCAATTATATCAAGAAAATAAAATACAATGACTTATTTAATCATGTTTACACAGGAAGTAACAAGAGTGTAAACCAAACTATATAATAAATATGGTTCATTTTGAAATAAACATATGATTAACTGAATTCAGAGAGGAATAAATAAGTGTTCCTTAGATGTAGATAAGGTAATCACATTTCACTTCTACTGTATCCCTGGCTATCACTTCTGGATGGTGGCCACAACCCCAGGAAGAAAACCATCTCAATTCCAACTCTAAACTCAGTCCCAACCCCAAGCCAATCCCCAACAACACCAACTCCAATCCCAACACCCACTCTAACCTGAACCCCCACCCCAACAGCAACCACACCTCAAACAAAAGCCTCAATTCCAACTCCAACCCAAACCCCTTCTCGAACAATGACAGAACCCCATCCCATCCCAACCGAAACTCCACCCTCAACCTGACCCCATTCCTCAACCCCAGCACCAACCAGGTCCCCGCTTTCATACTAACCCACATGCAATGCCCATCTTCAACCCAACCCACTTGTACCCTTGACCAAACTCAAATTCCAACCCACTCTAACCCCCCAAACTTAACCCCAACCCTAACTGCAACTCCATGCCCATCCTAATACCCAACCCAAACCCAAACTAAACCCCAAATTCAATCCCAGTATCTGTCCTGATCTCAACCCCCATCTCAATTTTAATACTAGCCCAACTCCAAACCAACCCTATACCGAGCTGAACACCAACCCAAGGTGCGCCCCAAATACAATTCCAAATATAGCTTCAATCCTAACCCTAACCTCAACCTCAACCGTAACCCCCAACCCAAACTCAAACCCAGCCATCACCATAACCACAACACAAGCACAATTTCAAACCTAATGCCTTAACTAGGTACTAGGGTTACTATGGCTGTGATGGAACACCATGATTAAAGGCAACTTGAAGAGGAAAGGGTTTGTTTCATTCACAGTTCCATGTAACAGTTCATCATAGCGGTGAGGGCAAGAACTCACACAGGGCAGGAACCTGGAGGCAGGAGCTGATATAGGGGCCATGGAGGGGTGCTGCTTATGGGCTTGCTCCTCGTGGCTTGCTCAGCCTGCTTTCTAATAAAACTTAAATCATCAACCAATCCAGGGATGGTACCACCTATCAATCACTATGTACGAAAATGCTCTATAGGTTTACCTACAGTCCAGTCTTATGGAGGCATTTCCTTAATCGGGGTTCTCTCCTCTGAGATGACTCTAGTCTGTTTCAAGTTGAATTAGCCAGCATATACTTAACAACACCAAATACAATACCATTTTGAACCCCAAGGATACCTCCACCCCTACTCTAAACCCCATCCCAAAACCAGGCACAACCAACCCTAACCCTAATCCCATCTACAACCCCACCCCTACTGCAAACCCCAGTCTCATCCATACCCCCAACCCCAAACTCAAACCCAATCCCATCCGCAATACCCCAACTTCAAACCGAACATTAAGTTTAATACCAATCCTAAACCGAAGCCCAACCCTAACTCCAACACCATTCCCAACTCTGCTCTAACCCTGACCCCAACCCAATTGGAATGCCAAGCCCCAAGCCTATATCAAACCATATCCCTAGACTCCATCCCACACCTGGTCATTTTCATCCCCAACCACAACCTACAACACCACCTCCATTCCCAAATCAAATGCAAACCAACCCCAAATTGAACCCCAACTTCCACCCCTAACCCCAACCCAACAAACACAAACACCAAACAAACCAAACTGCAACCTAACCACAACCTTAACTGGAACCCAAAACCCCAAACTCAACACCAAACCAAACCCTATTCACAACCCCAATGGTAACTCCAAACCTTACTTCAACCACAACCCTAATCCTATCTTAACTACAACCCCAACCCCAACCTCAAGTCCATCCCCAGGTCCCACCCCCACTCCATGCCGCATTCCCGTCCTAACCTGGTACCCAATGGCAACCCCAAACCCAACCCCAACATCAAATACAGCCTTACCCTTGTATGTACAAGCACAGCTATCTACTACCCACCACACACACCAGAGAAAAGACCACAATTAAACAAACGGCGCTGGGACGACTGGAGCCCCACATATAGAAGTCTGAAACTGGACATGGGTGTGGTGGACTTTTATTTTAAGGTGCGTTACATTTGCTTATGCTGTGGAACATTTGTTTTAATGATGCAAAGACGTATTGCATTCTTTTATGTTGCATTTGCTTAACTCTGTGAAGCTGTGATACTTTGCCTATCTAAAACACCTGATTGTCTCATAAAGAGCTGAATGGCTGATAGCAAGGCAGGAGAAAGGACAGGTGGGGCTGGCAGGCAGAGAGAATAAGAAGGAGGAGAAGTCTGGGAGGAAACACAAAAGAGCAAGAGAGAACAAGCTGAGGGGGATGCTAAGGGCCAGCCACCCAGGCACCCAGCCGGTCACTGAGTGAGAGTGAATGTAAGATTAAAGCAGCAAGAAAAGGAAAAAGCCCAGAGGCAAAAAGTAGGTGGGATAATTTAAGAAAAGCTGGCTAGAAACAAGTCAAGCTAAGGCCTAGCATTTATAAGAAAGAATAAGACTCTGTGGTGATTTATTTGGGAGCTGGGCGGCGCCCCCTGCAAAAAGCAAAGAGTAAAGAGTAAAAAAAACCCAACAAGCAACAACACATGTATCTATTACCTGGCACAAGAACTAACTCTGGATGGACCAAAGACCTAAACGTAAAACCCGAGACACTGAAATATATGTTAGAAATATAGAGGCAGAATCCTACAGAGTATAGGTGTGGGACGGGACTGTCTGAAGAGGACTCCATTTGCCCAGGGGTCCAGGCCAACAACTGAGAGATGGAACTCATGAAACTAAAAACTTTTGCAAAGTCAGAGAGACAATCAGTGGAGTGATACTATATATAGATATATTTTAAGATTTATTTTTTCCTACCTAAAGCAATCTACAGTCAATACAAGCCCAGTGGATTCCAACACATTCTTTACAGACCTCGAAAGGACAACTCTCAACTTCATACAGAAAAACAAAAAACCCAGGCTAGCTAAAACAATACTGAACAATAAAGGAACTTCTAGAGGTCTCACCATTCCTGATTTCAAGTTGTACTGAAGAGCTGTAGTACAACAGCTCAATTCCATTGAGGGGCATTTGGGGATAATCTGAAAACTTAGCACAGTGGAAACTTTATATTACGAAGGTGATCCTAATGAGATCTCCTAATAACAGAGGCTGTGGAGTCTCAACTAGCCACCTCTTGTCACCAAATGAGGCTTCTGATAGTGGGACTAGGTTGCATCTATTCGAGTTGTTAAACAAGGAAGTCTCACGGAAATTCCCAAACAATCCAGGCTGTTGCTAAGACAATAGATTGTTCTCCTCATACTGACAGCTGGGCCACATTACTGAGGACAATACCCACAACTAAGTGAGGACAAACTCAATAAACATGGAGAAGTTGAGCTGGTGCCTACGTAGAGCCTTCACCCGTTTTAGTGTCGTTATTATTGGGAGGTATTCGGCATGCTAGCAAAGGAGAAACAAACACCAACCCAGTCACAAAACCTTTAACTTACAATCTGTATGCCTTCAAGATATGCTAGGGCAATAGCGGCACAGAATGTATAGGAGAAACCAATCAATGTCTCCTTTGACTTAAAGCCCACTCCACAAGACAGAGCCCATACCCACCCTGACCTGTGTGACCAAAAACCAAAGACAAGTTAGTACAGAGACCCAGGGTAAAACCTAACACTAATTCTCTAAAAACTCACTTTGTAGACCAGGCTGGCCTCAAATTCGCAGAGATCTACCTGCCTCTGCCTCCTGCATGCTGGAATTAAAAGTGTGTGCTACCACACCCAGGTTATTCACTCTTTTAGTGGGAGGGGGCGTGTGTGTCACAGCGATCATGCACAGGGCAGAGAATAAACCATTTGAGTCAGTTCTCTCCTGTAGTGTCTGTCACTCCAGCTTCAGAGGATCCAACATGTTCTTCTGGCCCCCAAAGGCCCCCCTCTTGACGCACGCATGTGCACACACACGTGCACACACACACACATTCCAGGACAGCCAGTGCTATGAGAGAAACCCTGTCTCGGAAAGCAGAAAAAAAAAAAAAGGACACTATCCAACCTGTTGAGCTGCCTGCAGGCTGGGTTCCCAGCTTTTGTAAGCTGCCACCCGCTGGAGGAGTAAACTCTGGTAATGTAACTGTCTTTGAGTCACTTCTACTTCTATAAGTTACCCCTCACCCATATACCCATGAGTAACTCCAATAGGACTCATGGTCCACCAAGTTGAACTTTGGTGGTATCCACTCTTTGGTCTATAGTGGGCTCCCCATTTGGGATGAGTAGATTTGAGTGTTGTGTGTGGAAAAATCTTGTCATACAAGATCATATCGATTCTTGAAAATAGTTTAGATGTGGAGCCCAGAAAATGAAGAGCATCTGTCACCATCTTTAGGCATGCTGAGTTATGCTATAAAGGTATGCAATTTTAATTTTGTTCCATACTACCTATCAAGATAAACTTTATTCCCTTTATTTTAAAAGGTCTGTATGTAAGTTTGATTTTGTATGTGTTTTGTTTTCAATTAGAGGATTTTCTTGAATTTAAAACTAAATGCATGCCAGGTGTTATGTCGCATGCCTTTAATCCCAGGACTAGGGAGTCAGAGGTGGGTGGATCTTATAAGCCAGCCTGGTCTACACAGTGAGACCCTGTCTTAGAAATAAAAACTAAATTAAATTAAATGTGTTTATAGAGTTTCTAAGCCATGACTCAGTATGAAATAATGTTCAACCTAGCCTACCACTCCCTGGAACCCTGCTGGCTACACAAGCCAGGAACTTTCTTACTAGCATTAGTGCAGATCCCAATCGTGTGGTGGGCAAGACAAGTTGTGTTCAGGCGTTGGCACCAGCATGGGCAGGAACAGTGTGCATCCAGGCATTGGCATCAAGGACATCCTGAAAGTCATCACAGTTGTGACTTTCTTCGTTTACAGATCCTGGAACAACATATTAATTACATTCTCGAAAAACGTTCGATTCCAGTCAAATGACACATTAAGCCATTTTCTAGGTGTTACTTTAAAAAATAACAATTCGTGGCAACTTCTTCCAGGATGAAAACGAACCAGTCTTAATGGAGTAATATCATTTTCCTTCAAGGAGTGACTTTCCTACACGTCAGGCCTCTAGTGTGGTGTTTAAAATTTGCCACTATTATCTTTTGGAGGGGGGGTGGGTGGTAGGGTGTCACTGTAGAGGGTTTGCTTAAAATTATAGAAAGTATACATTGTAAAGAAAAATTAGGGAGCTAAGAAAAAGAAAGAGATTGATTCCTGGTCCACCCAGAGGTAAACAAGCTTTTTCTGCCATGTCTTCCCGTCACATTGGACTGGAGCCCCTTAGACCATAAGCCCAAGTTAATCCTTTCTCCTTCCAGTCATCTGATGGTGGTTGATACATCTTCTTATCAGCCTGGGAGGGATGTGACCCTAAAAACTGACTGACTATAGTACTGTGCCCTCCAGCAGGGACCCTATGGTATCACCACACCCAGTGAAGAGCAAGCACCATATATACGCCTGTACCAGCCAGAATTTGGCTAGTCTTCAGGTATGCCACAAAGCCATAAACTACTTGAACTATAGGCAAAAATGAAATTTTCACTGTGATTGTGGAATCAGCAAGTTAAACAATTTAAAAAGCAGATTATTTCTCCATAAATCAAAGGTAAATTCTTGCCATAAGTACAATGACAACTTTTTTGGGTTATACTGCTTTTGTCAGAGGCTTTATCCTGATCCTGAGATGAGGTTCTAGATGTTTCAGTCTGTGGTCTGTAAAGACCAGTTCCATGGCAGCTATCTTGGTGCCAGGCCCCCCGAGAGTGTGGATTTCCAAGAGACAGTGTGCCTGGCTCATATGAAAGGCTGTTCTTTCTCATCGGCTTTCTCTACCCAGCTGGCAGTCACCGGAATATCTGCTGAAGGTGACGGGCTGCTGCTGTATGTTGACAGGACGGATGATCAAGAGGTTATCAAGTCTGAAAACGGAGCTCACCAAGATAAGACCCTAAAAGAGAATGTTCCAGAAGATGGAAGAAATGCTGGCAAGAAAGTTAAAGCTGAGCAGAACAATGAGCCTGTACCAGCTCTAGTTCTCCTGAGTCGGGGCTCCAGATACTGTTTAAGAACAACCACCACCACCACCACCACCACCACCACCACCACCACCACCACCACCACCACCATCACCACCACCACCACCAGCTCCATCACCACCCCCACCACCACCACCATCACCACCACCACCACCACCACCACCACCACCACCACCACCACCACCACCACCACCAACAACAACAACAACAACAAAACCGCCAAAATGAATTTTTAGGAGCCGCCAGCGAAGCAGTTTGTAAAGAAACATGCTGCCACCTAGTGGCCCTGAACTGGCCCAGCACGTTCTGTGCCTGCCAAGACTGAAAATGTACAGAGAGTAGATGTCCTGTTTCTGACAGAAAGAAGATACAGTTTGGGCAACTGGAGTGATCAGTCAATGACAGAAGGGACCCTTTAATGGGAACCGTTAGCAGCATGAAACGGCCCCATTAAGGGCAGCTCATTTGTGAATGCAATGGCTTGCAGACTGAGCTTAGACTTTCTGAAGAGACTTGGTGATGAAGGCACCGCTGTTAAGAGAGAGGACGATCTCAGGAGATCTTGTCCATTTCCTTTTTCCAGGGGTATTTATGTGTGTTTCTCTCAGGGTTCACTTTGTTACTTAACTTCTCTGGGGTTGTGGTCTCATGTACTATAAATGCAGACATAGGGGGTGTACGTGAGCCCCCTAGCTTCTGGATTCAGTTTTAGTTCCCAGTGCATACAGAGGACTGCAAATCTTTACTCTTTCTGTGAGTTTGCCCCCAAATAAATAAACCTGTGTTATACTCCATTCTGGGCCAGTGTGGAACTATTTTATATCGCAAACATTGATGGAAAATGTCAATAAAGTACTGGCAAACCAAATCCATAAAAAAAATCATCCACCATGACCAAGCTGGCTTCAGCCCAGAGATGCAGGGACATTCGACATACGAAAATCTGTTAATGAAATTCACCATATAAACAAACTGAAGAAAAAAAAAACCACATGATCATCTCATTAGATGCTGAAAAACCTTTGACAAAATACAACTTCCCTTCATGATAAAGTTTTTGGAGATAGAATAGATACAAGGAACATACTTAAACATAATCAAGGCAATATACAGCAATGAACAGCCAACATCAAACTACATGGAGAAAAATTCCCAGCGATCCTACTGAAATCAGGAACAAGACAAGACCACAGACTGAATCATCTAGAACCTCGTCTCAGGATCAGGTTAAGGCCCTCGATAAAAGCAGTATAACCCAAAAAAGTTGTCATTGTACTTATGGCAAGAATTTACCTTTGATTTATGGAGAAATAATCTGCTTTTTAAATTGTTTAACTTGCTGATTCCACAATCAGCTGGTATTTCAATAAGAACATTCCCCATGTTTAAATTCCACTCCCCCAAATTAGACCATTTAACACCCTATTTTTTTTTAAAAAAGCATTGAACATCATAGAACAAAGAAAAATACCAAAGAAGATTTCTGGTGTTGAATGTCTCCTATCAGCAAGCACAACATCTGGTTTGCAAGGACTGCTCATTCAGTTTTGTTTGTTTTTTATTTCTTAATTGATTTTTATTGAGCTCTACATTTTTCTCTGCTCCCCTTCCTGCCTCTCCCCTACCACTTCAACCCTCCCCCAAGGTACCCATGCTCCCAATTTACTCAGGAGATCTTGTTTTTTTCTACTTCCCTAGTAGATTAGATCTATGCATGTCTCTCTTAGGGTCCTCATTGTTGTCTAGGTTCTTTGGAATTGTGGTTTGTAGGCTGGCTTTCTTTGTTTTATGTTTAAAAACCACCTACGAGTGAATACATGTGATAATTGTCTTTCTGTGTCTGGGTTACCTCACTCAAAATGATGTTTTCTAGCTCCATCCATTTTCCTGCAAGATTCAAGCTGTCATTATTTTTTTCTGCTGTGTAGTATTCCATTGTGTAAATGTACCACATTTTCCTCATCCATTCTTCGGTAGAGGGGCATTTAGGTTGTTTCCAGATTCTGGCTATGACAAACAATGCTGCTATGAACAGAGTTGGGCACATGTCCTTGTGGTACAATCAAGCATCCTTTTGGAAAACATTAGACTATGCTGCACACAAACTGGGATGAAACCCAGAGCCCATACTGATCCCTACCAGAATGACACCAAGCACCACCATGACCTACATACATGAAGAGATCCTAGATGTTTTCCCTGCACCTAGATGTATTTTGCTTGGCATAAAGAAAATTGGATCACGCAAGCTATGTGTCTTATATCCTGGTGTCAGGGGCTCCCTAGCCTCTCTGTGTTCACCTCGGCTCTCAATCTGACTTGATTAGAAACATCAAGCAGCCCTGTGGGTTAAGAATATGATGCCCAGGAAGCAAACACAGTTGTAGTGCAAATGCGTGCTGGAAACCCCTGAATCCCTGCTTTAGTGGCATGTTCACTGCCCGTACACTCTGCCCATGCTTGCTTCAACTCTCACCTGACCCTATCTGGAAGAAGCTGGAATCGTACCCTGACCTCCACTCTACTCTGCCTAGTACAGTTCTGCAGACATATAATATTACATTATTATTTGTTCTTCATCTCAAGCCCTAGAACTGTATATTTAGTTTTCAATCAATTTAATAATCTTCATCTGCTGATGTGATTTATCCTAAAATGCTTATTTTGGCCCCTTTTCTTTGTTTCTAGGAAGGGGTTTCTAAATCTTCAGCTTGAACTTCTTGCAGGAGGTCCCCAAGAGGGAAATAATGGGATATGTGTCTTATAAAGGGGGAAAATGGGAAAATCTGTCTGACTTTAACTGTGAGTGGGGTGGGGGTCATTAGAGAGGCAGGGTCACGGAGAAAAAAATTTAGTCCAGGTATAGAGAATCTGAGTTATACTAATGCTTTGGGCTACAGCCACAATTTATTCTACAATATTTCAACAACCCTCATAGTTCATTTTCACGGTATCACCAAGGCCTGTTTGAATAATGTAGATGACAATAAGAAGTGACTGAATGTGCCAACCATTCTTCCTGGAACAAGATTCGTGGCTATACCGTGCTCAGTTGGCCATAGACTTACATTAAGAATTACCTAGCCGGGGGGAGGGGAGGAAGGGGGAGAAGGAGGGGAGGGAGGGGGGAGGAGGAGGGAAGGAGATGGAAATTTTTAAATATAAAAAAATAAACCATGAGAAAAAAAAAAGAATACAGGGAACATAAAAAAAATATATAAAAAGAATTACCTAGCCGGGCGGTGGTGGCGCACGCCTTTAATCCCAGCACTTGGGAGGCAGAGGCAGGTGGATCTCTGTGAGTTCGAGGCCAGTCTGGTCTACAAGAGCTAGTTCCAGGACAGGCTTTAAAAAAAAAGCTACAGAGAAACCCTGTCTCGAAAAACAAACAAACAAAAAACAAAAACAAAAACAAAAACAAAAACAAAAAAATTACCTGCACCACAGTCCTCTTAATCTGGATGAGGCTTTGCCTTCTCACCCCCCACGAAAACTTTAACTTCATTTACTTTAGTTCTATCACTGGGAACAAACCCTACAATGAAAACTGTGATCTCAAGGATCTTCTTGAGATGTTCACACTTCTCAATTCGAGAATGAACGGAACACAAAAAGGAAGAAAATTCTGAGACGTTTTTATCCACGGGACGAGAAGTGAGGTCGGCGAGGACACAGCCATGTTGGAGGGAAATGTGTATCACGCAGCAGGGGTGCAAATGTCTGGGGTACAGAGAAGGAGAGGGGAGGCGAGTGAAGGAGAACCACTGGAGAAGAGGAAGAATCAGATTGTAAAAGGTGGCGCAGGAGGTGGGGGATTCAACCATAAAAAATTTAGCAGCAAGAGAGCAACAAAACCATTTTATAAGCCCTAGTCACACGATAGAAAGGAACATCAGGAAAGCGAGTCTCATTGGCTTCCTGATAGAAGGACACCGGAGTCTTAAATGGTTCCTCTCCGGCTTTCTGGAGCTGGCACTGAGGTAGCTAAATACAAACCCTTTGTATCTCAACTCAATAGCAAATAACAAAAATAACAACTCTTCATCACCTGGGAAATTGGATGGGATCTTAAATATCTCAAAATGATCTTGAAAGCCGGGTAGAAGACCCCTGTTCATTATCAGAGGGACTGGCATATAAGAGACACAACAAATAAATGTTTTCAAGGAGGTGAAGGCGGCCTGTCCCGGGGATCCGGTGCTCAGCACCGGCTCCGGTGTCTCACCACCAGAAGCCTCTGCTTGCAGGATTCACGCTGTCCAAAACTGCCCCAGGTCTCCTGTCCTGCGACTCTAAGAGAACAGTCAAGCGCCTCTGAATTCAGTGAAGGCTGTGAGTTGTGCGGCTGCGTGAAGGAGAGGCAACCACTGCTCGAGGGAGTGAAGAGGGCTGGAGTGGCAGAAGCACTTAGGTGAGAGCAAAGACACATTAATTAACTTGTCAGAGCCTGCCTCTCCGATAAGAGAGACGCAATAGATGCTTGCATAATGAAGTGTGGCTTCCCAGGAGCGCCACGTCTCTTCTGTCATGTTCTTTCTGTGGTTTGGATGAACGTCGGAATCAAATCCATTTTTGACAAAAAACAAACAAACAAACAAACAAACAAGAAAACCCCACAGTTGTTTAAATTCAGTTTACAATAGCAAGTGTTTCACAACAGCCTTAAATATGCATGTATGCAAATTTACCTGTAATATGTTTGAAATATTGGCAGTTAGAATGGCACGGGATATAAGAAATGCACATATTTTTATTAACATGAAATTATCTAGCAAGATTTATTGAATGCCAAAAAATTAAAAGTTCAGATTTATGTAAATCAGTGCTCACATGAATTCATTGTAAATTGTGTGGATTTTACACCAAGTAAGCCTACTAATGAACATTTGATATGTAGTTTTAGAACAATAATTTAATAAATTTTTATGTTTATATTTTTAAAAATTTTTGTCTTAGTTTGAGTTTCTATTGCTGTGAAGAGACACCATGACCATGGAAATTCTTATAAAGGAGAATATTTAATTGGGGCTGGCTTACAGTTCAGAGGTTTAGTCCATTATGGTCATGAAGGGAAGCATGGAGGCATGCAGGCAGACATGGTGCTGGAGAAGGAGCTGAGAGTTCTCATCTGGATCTGCAGGCAGCAGGCAGGAAGGAGAGACACTGGGCCTGTTCTGAGCATATGAAACGTCAAAGCCCACACCCAGTGACACACTTCCTCCAGCAAGGCCACACCTCCTAAAAGCGCCACTCTTTGGTGACCAAGCATTTAAATATAAATATGACCACCACAATTTTCATAAAATCTATCTTTTATGCACTTTAAATAAAATCGTGCTGTAGGTCGACTTCTCTGTTTTTATGCCAGTACCAAGCTGTTTTCATTACTGTAGCTCTGTAGAGTTTGAAGTCAGGGATGGGAATGCCTCCAGAAGTTCCTTTATTGTATAAGATTGTTTTGGCTATCCTGGGCTTTTTGTTTTTCCAAATAAAGTTGATTGTTGTTCTCTCAAGGTCTGTGAAGAATTTTGTTGGGATTTTAATGGGGATTGTGTTGAACTTATAGATTGCCTTTGGTAAAATTGCCATTTTTACTATGTTGATCCTACCCATCCAAGAGCATGGGAGGTCTATCCATTTTCTGGTGTCTTCTTCAATTTCTTTCTTCAATGCCTTAAAGTTCTTGTCAAATAGATCTTTCACTTCCTTGGTTAGAGTCAACTGACCATCTTCTGTAACTCAGCAAGGCTTCCAGGGGTGGGGCTGGGACATTAGTCCAGTCACAAAATCTTCCACCTACAATTTTCCCTGTTTGAAAAATATGGAGGGGTAAAGGTGGTGCAGAACTTGTGGGAGTGACCAACCAATGACTGGTCCAACTTGAGACCGACACCATGAGAAGGAGCCCATGCCTGACACTGCCTGGTTGATGAGAAACCAGAGGCTGGATAGTCCAGAGACCTCAACCCATGTTCCCCAAAAAAGACCTCTTTTCTCCTTCACTGTCTCAAACAAAATCAACCTCAAACTCAAATCCAGCCTTCTACTTCCTATATGTCTCTATTCATCCTCCCGACTTCCTCTTACTCTCTGTGGTTTTATCCTGTTCACTTCCTGTCAAATGATTGCTTACTCTACCTCTTGACTTATGGTTGATTATTACCCTGCTTATAATATACAATCAAAAAGCGCTTGGATTAAAAGTGTGTTGTAGTTACCTTTTACATTTTGCTCTTGGGGGCCCACCACCCAGTTCCCAAATAAATCACATGGAGGATTATGCTTTTTTATGAATGTCTGGCCTTAGCTTGGCTTGTTTCTTGCCAGCTTTCCTTAAATTATCCCATCTACCTTTTGCTTCTGGGCTCTTACCTTTTTCTATTTCTGCATCCCTTTCTTTACTCCTTACTCCATGGCTGGTTGTGTAGCTGGGGGACTGGCCCCTTGAGTCCTCCTTCTTTTCTTGCTCCTAGATCCTTCTTTCCAGATTTCTCCTTGTATTTATTTTCTCTGCCTGACAGTCCCGCCTATCCTTACTCCTGTCTTGCTATTGGCTTTTCAGCTCTTTATTAGACCAATAAATATTCTAGACAGGCACAGCAACAGCTTCATAGAGTTAAACTAATGCAACAGAAAAGAATGCAAACACATCTTTGCATCGTTAAACAATTGGTCCACAGCATAAACAAATATAACACATTTTAAATTAATGTTCTACAACAATGTGTGCTAGGACTGAGCCACACATTTTTCCAATGAATAACGCAATCTGGGGACTCACAGTGTGATCAAATATCATGCAACTTGGGTCATGTGATGTTTTGATGCATTGTGTCATGTTCAAGTTAGGCTAAACATATTTATTTCCTCAAATTTTCATTTCTCTTTGGTAAAAATAATCAAAATCCTTTCTTCTACCCTTTTTACATTGTCATTATCTGTTGTCACCTTACAATGAAATGGAACACCAGAAAGTTCTTTTCCCACCTAAAAATAGCACAGAACGTTTTTTTTTTTAATTTTTTTTTTATTTTTTTTTGCACAGAACGTTTTGATTAACTTTCCTCTCCCGTAGTCTTTCCAGCCTCTGATAACCATTAATTGACTCTAAGTTTCTAGGAGGTTGACTTTTAGATTACACACAAGTGTTATTGTACAGTATTTTTATTTTAAATCTTAGCTGTTTTTTAGAACATTTTATTGAAAATAGATTTTTTTCACACTTCACCACCTGCCCAAATCTATAGCCTTTCTCCTCCCCCCCCCCTCTGGAATATGAAAGCACCTTTAAAAAAAATAAACTAAAGTAAGATAAAAATAAAAGGAGACAAGAGCAGGACAAAACCAACCAACAAACAGCCAAAGCAAAAGCTCAAAATCAATTATAAATGCAGAAACACACACACAAATCCCAAAACCATACTATGTATGCAAAAGACCTAGAAGGTTAAAAAAGCCCTTATAAAGCATTATGTTTCCAATAACCTCCAGAACATCACTGGGTTTGTTTAATGTTGGTCATCTATTGCTGGGTATGAAGCCAGGCTTTAAGAGTGGTCTGTAACCAGAGAGACACTGCTGGAGAAGGTTTCTGGGTTAGTGTCAGAAGCTTGTGGCTTGCATTTGCTTCTCCTCACAGCGCTGGGACCTCATCTGGCCAGACCTGCTCAGGTCCTGTGCATGCTGCCACAATCTCTGAGAGTTCCTGTGTGCGCTTGTCATTTTCTGTAAAAAAAAAAAAAAAAAAAAAAAAAAAAAAAAAAAAAAAAAAAAAATCTCTTTTCCAAAGTATCATATCCTTAGATCCAAATTCTGAAGTCAAGGTATTTTCAAAATATCTATCTTGGATTAGTTCAGCAGCATTTATAAACAACTATCTTTTAGCAGCTGTTGCTCCTTCCTCAGCATTCAAACAATTCAAAGAGAGCATAATAGCATACAGTATCAAGATTCTCTGTGTATTTTCCATCTTTATGTGGCTTTACTTTAACCTCTATTTCTTTTATTTTTACTTTTTGAGACAGGTTCTTTTTATATCTTTGTCCTGGAATAACTCTATAGACCAGACTGTCCTTGAACTCATAGAGATCCACTTGCCTCTGCTTTCCCAAGTGCTGGGATTAAAGGTGTACGCTACCACACCTTGAACTCACAGAGAACTGTCTGTCTCTGCCTCCCAGGCATTGGGATTAAAGTGTGTGCAACCACACCTTGAAGTCACAGAGATCAATCCACCTCTGCCTCCCAAGTGTTGGGATTAAAGGTGTGGACACCACACCCAACTACTCCTTTTTTCTTTTTTACTTTTACTTTTAAGAACTTTACTTTTAAGAACTTTAACCTTTAGCCTGAATATATTTTTAACACACTGTAAACCATTTAGATGTTTTCTTTGTATTTGAATCTCTCTTTACTGTATATCTCTCTTTTTCTGACTACATGAGTCTTTAATTTACCAAGCAATATGGGTAGAATTAAAGCTGTGGCTTTGATGGCTAAGTCCAGCCCATTCCTTAGCTTTCCAGCCTCATGTCAGAGGTACTGGCTGTGTTTATCCCCACAACTCTATGGTGTTTCAAGGCCCTTGCCAGCAAGCAAGCTGCAACAGTGTTAAACAACACTCAAAAGCTCCATAGTCAGGACCGCCTGCTTGAAAGAGTCAAGAGTTTGCCCTGGCAGGGTGGCCCAGAAAGCCGGCATTTTAAAACAACACAACTTTTTTTCCTGCTAAGGCTGAAAACAAACAAGCATGCAGTCAGCTGTTATCAACACCATTTAAGTGTTTCGTGGCAGGACCTCTTAAGAGCTGCAGGGTTTTGCAGCTAAAGCTGAGTCAGGAAGCTTCTCTTAGATGAGAGTGCTTGCTTGCCTCTAGCAAGTCGAGCCAAACCCAAGAAATTGCTGCTACCACGAAAACATGCTTTACTCTATTCTTCCCCAAGATTTCTGTGGATTCAGTTATCCACGTTGGGCGCCATTCTGTAGAGAGGAGCAGTGGGCTGCATCCCGCCACCTGGCTCCCACACGGCTAGCTTTACACCCAAAATAATGACACACAAACTGTATTCATTTAAATACTGTCTGGCCCATTAGTTTCAGCCTCTTATTAGCTAATTCTCACATATTTTGCTTTAACCCATATCTAATAATCTATGTAGCACCACGAGGTGGTGGCTTACTGGGAAGATTCTAGCATACGTCCATCTTGGGCTGGAGCTTCATTGCATCTGACTCACTTCCCTTCTTCCCAGCATTCTGTTCTGTCTTCCCCGCCTACCTATGCTCTGACCTATCAGGCCAAGCACTTTTTTGTATTAATTAACCAATGAAACAACAGATAGATAGAAGACCCACCTACATCACTCTAATTCTCTGGAACCCTGTGCTGTGGTTTCTCCACCAGAGAGCCCAGTCCACCTGGTCTGTCTACCCACTTGCAGCCTTTCTATCTGTGAGTGTTATCTATTCTTCCTTTCTTCAGCACCCCAGTCAGGCCCAAGTCCTGGAGGTGAAAATGACATCTTTATATATCAGATCATCATCAAATTAATATTAAATTCTATGGTCAGAAAACCTCTATAAGGGCACTAATATGCTGGAAAGCTAAACTATATACTTAATGTCTTATTGGAAAACTGTAATAGGATAAAGTTTAGCTAAAGTTCAAATGTGTCCATGTGTGCTTTCGAACAAATTTTGAACTAGCTTTTGTAAAATTAACAATTTTTCCTCTTATTGACCCTTTCCCGGAACACTGCAGGCTGACAAACTGTCTATTACATAAATTTGGCAGGGAAAGAAGACAGACTAGAAGGTGGCTATGTAGCTTTTATTCATGACATTTGAATCCTTAAGCTCACACAGAAATTTATTTCATAAATATTCTTTAGATATACCTAGCTCTTCTAATTGATTTAATTATATTAGCCTGCTTTCTTACAGTCAAATCCTTAGCTGAATCATAAATGAAATGGAAATATAGTTAACATTTTTCAGATGTACTTAAAAAAGAGGCAGGAAAACTTTGAAAGCAGAATACTAGAAGCTAGTAAAATAGTTCACTTCATTAAAAACCATCCATCTTCTACGTTACACAATTTTTTTTACATATTAAAAATTTTTTACCCATATTTAATATTGCCCAGAGGAAAATAGCTTGTTATAATTTTTTCTGCTAAACATTATTAAAACCAGGAAGAAATCATTACTTCCAAAATATACTTTGTTTGGCTAGTTCTAGACAGGAATTACTAGTTTCTTCAAAACCAAAATAATGAAAACCAGAATGACAATATTACCCAAATGATGTCTTTGCCATTTCCTGAAGACACGCTGTATTCTTTTCCTCATGCTGAGGGATTATGGAAAATGATATGCTTTCACCCGTGACCATGGACTGACTAAGCGTGGACTGGCATAAATCAAATCCCTTAATGTTTTAGAGCTAAGGAAAATTTCAACCAAATCCAGTGTGTTATGATGAAGGATATTAAAAGCAGGGAGAAAGGAAACTTGGAATTGCTCAACATAACCTAGTTAAGAGTTTCATATGGTCAACTGAAATAGGTAAGAAAACCCAAAGATTTCTCTTATAGCCAAGTCTAGGGAAAACACAGCAGGGCCTGGAGAAGGCATGAGATAATTGCTTATCAGATTCACAGTGTGCGGTGTCTATAACACAGACAGAGGGAGAGCTTTGGAGGGGCTTCTAGCTTAGTTCTTAATGGGAGAATGGCAAAGCACCTGAGAGGAGCCACAACTGCGTCGACTGAGAAGGCAGGCTGAAGGACCACTGGTCTTCGGACATTTCATGACCGTGCAAACGAAACTCTCATCACTTAGCATTTACTGATGCTGCTTTACCGTCCCCGGACCTTCCTGAATGAAGAGGGCGAGACAGGCTGGAGCTCAAAGGGACTAGCTGGCTCCGCTTGGATGGAAGGTTTCCACGGCTGTGAAGTCATGCGGGTCATACAGAGGGTTCTGTAGACCTTCTATGCCTGGATAACGGTAAAAGGAGAACGGGGTCTACCTGGAATGCTGCGGCATCGTTGGGGAATAGGAAGGATAAATTAGGGATCTCTGGAGTTCCTTCCATTCATCCTAACTCCGAGGAAAGAAATAAGCATTCAAGGAAGAGAAGATCAACAGCCCAAGAAGCAGAAAAAGAATCTAGATCCGCAATTTAGTCTAGATTTAGGAAGAGTGTTGGTCCTGCTGCCACGATTTGGCTGAACACAAAAGGAAGTCAGAGGCAAAGGAGGCCTGGATGAGGGGCTTGATGGTCATCTGGGGGACAGAAATGGAAGAACTAAGGTTCTGTTTCTTCAGTGCATCCCCAGTTTAAACCGCTACCCCAGAGGGCAAATTGAAGATATATCACTAGATGGTTGATATCAGTATCTATTAGGACAAAAATGTAAGGCTTGTGACCTCAGAGTGTGCCAGACTTGTGGATCTGTTGTTTATTTAAAATTATCAAAATCTAAAAAAAAAAAATTAGCTGTGAAAATTAAGATGTTTGCCTCCCCCAAATAATTAGTAGTCACCTCACCCTCAAGAAGATCATATGAGCAGTTGGATGTGGTGGCGC
Source organism: Arvicola amphibius (assembly GCF_903992535.2). Taxonomy (NCBI): domain Eukaryota; kingdom Metazoa; phylum Chordata; class Mammalia; order Rodentia; family Cricetidae; genus Arvicola; species Arvicola amphibius. The sequence continues at coordinate 89,951,997 of NC_052057.2, forward strand.
ACACCTTTAATCCTAGCACTCAGGAAGCAGAGGCAGGATAATGTCTGTGAGTTCAAGGTCAGCCTGATCTACATAGTGAGTTTCAGGACGGTCAGGACTATGTAAAGAGACACTGTCTCATAATACATGAGTTGAGCTCAACAAGTAAACTAAAGAAAACACACACACACACACACACACAAACACACACACACGCATGCACACATGCACATACACACATGCACTTTGCCTCTGGCTGGAGGATCATCACATGTCCATGAATCAGCATTCTTATGTATTGTCTGCAAATGAAAAATTCCTGCTCCTTTCCATCTTAAATGGAAAGGTCCGACTCCTTTTACACGTCTGCATCTTCCACAGCAAGGGATTTAATACTGGGGACTGGGGACCTCTGATAACACTAAGAAGTGAAGTAGACATGTTGAACTTCATATTCTATAAATGGTGCGTGTATTGAATCCCAGAGTTTAATGACGAATTATGCAACTTGATTGGTCCAGGCAGATAACCTTGAGCCCACTGATTGGTCTTCGATTGGACATTCACATTTTGTAACACGATGCAAGGAGGGTGCCTCATCACTGTGAACACTGCGTGTCACCCTCTGCGTGTCACCCTCATCTCACAAAGAAGAAACGAAAGAAGACAATCCTCCAGAATATGGGCACACCCCATAAACAAACCAGCTTAGGTTCTTCAGGAATGCCAGTCACATTACTAAAGACAGACCACACACACATACACACACACGCGCGCGCGCGCACACACACACACACACACACACACACACACACACACAGAGGAAATGAGCAGAATCCTCCAGAATATGGGCACACCCCATAAACAAACCAGCTTAGGTTCTTCAGGAATGCCAGTCACATTACTAACGACAGACCACACACACACACACACACACTCACACCCACACCCAAACACACAGAGGAAGTGATCATCTATCAATGGAAATGAAGACAGTGACATTAGATACAATGTGTAGTTCTTGATTACATCCTAGATTTTTTTTAAAGGAAAATCAACGACAAAGAATCTTCTGAGGCAGAATTTGAATATCCATTTCAGGCTCTTGGAGCTGATGCCGCTGAAGATGGATAGGATAATGTCCTCATTACTACCAGGAGGGGGTGACAGAGTATTTCAAAGCTTTATGATGACTGTAACTTGGTTTTCTGATGGCTCGGAAATGAGCGCATTTATGGGGAGAGAGAAACGAGGTGACATGCTAACACTTGCAACACTTAAAGGGTAGGATGCTGGCAATCTTTCAACTGTGAACTTTCCCGAAGTTAAAACAAATGTAGAAAAGCAGGAAGAAGAAGGTTAAAAGACAGAAACCGGCCTGACGCTGTCCCAGGGGCTGCAGGGATTGTCTGTTCACAATACAGACATATGGAGGATAAGGTTAGGCCAAAGGCTTCGAAACAGCCCAAGAAGATTTTTCTTTAGAATCTGCCAAACAAAGTTTTGTAGAAATATGAACACCTCATCCTTCTAAAAAGCAGAGCAATTGGCTAGACTTTCCTCCAGGAGTGGACTAGTGCAATTAACAATACAAGCCAGAGAAAGCCATTCTAAGAAGTTAAAAAAATTGGATTTTTTTAAGGTGGATAGAAATTTCACATACACAAACAACTAACAGAAAATAATCAGGAATAAATGTCAAGTGTTTTTAGCATCAGGCTTCCTCATTGGCTAGGCACTACTAAAATGCAGGCACCTATTCAACTTCTGGCTGCATGAGCCCTATAGTTGTTCAAGGTACAAAGCAGCAGACCTCAAGGCCAAGGCTGCCATTTCTTATTGTCACCCATCCCGCACAGCCAAGAACTGTGTGACTCTGTATTGCACAGGTCAGGAAGTCAGGGCTTTGTTTCTCTGGACCCTTGGCCAAATATGCTTCTAGGCCTATCTTGGTCTCTAAAAGTTACTTCAGGAGAAAATAAAAAGTTCCTGTAGATCAGAGCAAGTCAGTAACAAAAAGACGTAGCCGTGTTGGGTTTCGTAAGACAGCATCCGCGAGACAGGAAGTAAGGGTTGTCCTAAACATGGTCCCATTATGTGCTCCATATAGTCAGCCTTTTCATCATTAGGCAGAGATGCCATGCTCTCTAGGATTTTGTGGCAGTCACAAATGGCTTTAACATATTATAGCTACTAAGTAACAAACATCAGACTAGCTTAGTCATCTTCTGTTATTACATTAACTGCAAGAATACATTCATATCTACTTCCCTCCACCAACAGATACTTTATTAAAAATCAAACGTCATGGGAAGTATGAGTACTTCTTAGTCAAGCTGTCAGAACCACAGCTTTGTGAATGAATCAGAGAAGGCAACATTTCATTTCCTCAAGCTTCCAAAAGCAGGAGCTCACACAGAATTATTCTGATGGCTGGAAGGAACGCCTTGGCTTTGGGGAACACCTTAGCGACTGTAGCACACCTACGGCACAGAAATCAATTCTGTGTCTTCCTAGAATACAAGAGATGGAAGGACAGTGGGCAAGAGAAAAACATACACACACGTGCACACACACACACAGAGTAGACAATAGAGTGGAAATGAGAGAGAAGAGAGATTGAAGAAGAGATGGAGAGGGAACGGGGAGGACGGGGAGGGAAAACAGGAATAGAAGAAGGGAGACTTGGGAGGAGGGAAAATGTAGGCTGAGTTCAGAAGCTCTGGGGTCATGCTGGGAAGGCTACAGGTCAAGTGTATTGATCTACAAGTACCAACTGTCAACAGTCTTGTCTTGTCACTGAAATCCTAACATTATAAAATGTCTGGTCAGCCAGGACTCACTACCCCTCAGTAAAGAACAAACACCGCGCAAATCTGGCTCAAGGACCCCAGTGGTCATTTGTGACTTTAGTTCTCTCTTGTGAGAAATGGGAAAGTCTATCTTTGAGGGACTGACCAGGGCAAACTGGTGACACACCAGTTTATTTCCAGACTCTTCCCGGTGGGTTAGCATGTGAATGGCCTGTCTGGGGCACAGATCATGTCCTCCATCAGATGGTCCCTGGAGAAACCGCCAGTAAGGGAAATGCCATGGATGCTGCCAACAGAACTGCGGGCCCCTCCCAGCTTCAAGCCCCGTACAAGGTTAAGCCACAGGCCCAGAACCTGGGCCTGCAGGGACTCAAGGAGAGGTGGGATAGGAAAATGGTATTATATATGGTATTCCCCAAATTTGATTGGTTCTTAGAAACATCAAAGGCAGAGACGTTAGTCAAGAAGTCTGATAAGACATAAGTGAAAAGGACAAGGGAAAACCTCTCAGTCTCAAAACCTGAATTCCAGTGACGCCTAGGGGGCAGGCCACAGGCGTGGGTGACGTGGTTGGAAGCGTAGTGGCCGCTCCTGCACTATCCTCAGCCTAAGGGGTCAAGGCTGGTCCTTCAGGCTGTGGTCTGCCTGGCCCACGGGCCCTGGCTAGCAGCACTTAGAGGGTTAAGAGCACACGTAGTGGGTAGGAGACATCTTTCGGAAGTCCTTGTGGGGCTCCAGCTTTCCTGCTCCTGGAAGCAAGGACCATTTCAGCCAGAGAGGGCCACTTCCTGTCCCACGGGGACTCCCGGGAGAAACTGTTCCTCTCTTCCGGCAGATGAGGTGGGACGTCAGTGACACATCCTCGCTGTCATCTCCTTCTGGAAAGCAAGGCAAGAAGGGCTGTTAGGGGGCGATAAACAGAGCAATGACAGAAATACATGCAGCTTTCCCCTGGAACCTTTAAACAGAAGGTGGCAAGCCCGAGCCATGTTCCATTTGGCCTGGTGGGCTTGAGTGTTCTCTCTCCCTCCTTCTATCCCTCCTCTTTTTCCTTCCTTCCCTTTCTCTCTTGAATTAAGGCACTGTTTAAAATATTGTACTCTCTTGTCAAAAATCCAAGTGACTTGCTTTATCTGAAGAAAAAAACAAATCAAGACGTGGAGCCCCTGAGCACTTGGAATTGAAGCACAGCCTTCCTCTCTGGACAGAGCATGGCCTCCAGCGTCTCTCCCCACCCCGTCCAGTTGTCCTTCCGGGGAGAGCCAAGAACAACTTGCCAACTGGTATGATAGCGGGTTTGGGTTGCCATTTTTAGAATAGAAAGCATCTTTCATTGGATTAAGTTTCAATCACAGTTGGAACAACGAAGAATATAATCATGTACAAGTCGAAAACAGCAAGGAATGAGAAATGAAAGAATGCCGGAATGTGGCCTGCAGTCTACCTAGGCACATTACTTGCCTGGCTCTTCTGGGAACTTGGGATCACAAATGGGCCATCCTTTCTCCTCCTCGAGACTCTGCATAGGCTGGCCTACTTCAATCTCATTCTGTTTCTCTCCTCTTTACCTAGATGCCAGCCATTCCTCTTTCCAGTTCAGACATGGTGACATCCATTGGTTGAAAGACCTCATACCCACCTTTGGAGGTGGCCACACCTTTCACCTGTGCACACTTGACTGTTGTATAGGGTGTGCTGACTTTGAGTGGGCGGTAGTTTCAATGATAATGGCTTCCCTAGGGTAATATGCTTGAACACTTTGTCCCACTTGCTGGAACTATTTGGGAAGGATCAAGGGCTGTGGCCCTGTTGGAGAGGTGGTCCCACTATAATGAGAATCATTAAATGTCAGGAAGAAAGAGCACTTATTACATCTCCACACAGCCTTTCACCTGGCTTTGTATCCCCAATCTTTCTCACAATGCTGGCACAAGGGAGTTCTTTCTTCATCTTCAAGACCAGTGTGGGCTGCAGGACCGAAAAGGAGCCTTGAGCTCGTCAGCATTTGGGGAAGACAAGACTAAGCCATTTTAATTAGATGGGTAAATTCCGAGTTCCACTTGCTGCAGGATGGAATCAGCTGCTACATCTCCTGAATGCTGGCCTGGGTCATCCCAGACAACAAAAGAGCAAACACCATAGTCAAAGGAGTTAGCGAGGGGGTGGCCTGGTGTTCAGAACGCTGTTTGAAAACCATACAGACTGTGTGGGTTAAAGAAATAATACACAGAGTTATCCAGGTCCTTTCACGAGCAAGCTCATACTGCATGACAGCCAGCATATGAATCCATATGCAGAACTCCTAATGATCATCTCCTTGTGCTTACTAATTGAACCACGTACCAGGAGACGGAGTTCATGTTCTCAAGGCCTCCAGTCTCCGAGGGAGGAAGAAATGTGGTGGAGCCCAGGCTGAAACAACATCACTGTACGTATTTATTTACCGAGAGAGACACAAAGCATGTTGGAACCGGGTTCAGGCATGTTGAAATCTCACTTTGCCCCCTTGGTATCCACCCACCTGAATTCTAAGAGCATCTTGTCTTAAGAGCAATGTCTGTTGGCGGGGACATCGTCTCTCACTCCAGAACAACACATAACCCTCTCGTCTCCCTTTCACAGCCACAGCACCCTTTCCCGCCAGTGAACTGGTCTATCATTGACTTTGTTTCTGCCTCCTGGATCAAATCCAAGATCCTAGAGAATCCGAGTGAGCAGGGCTGTGGCTGCCATTTGCTCTTGAGTGCCTGGGAATCCGGCTTCAACAAAGGCTTGCTCAATCAAGCAATGCATAGGTCCCCAGTCTCTCCACCTGTAAGATGTAGTGGGATAGTGGGTAGATCAAGGGACGTGTAAATGGATTAATAGATGCACAGACTCAATACATAGTAATTTCCTTCTCTGATCGCTTTCTACAGAGATGGGGTTCAGAAGCACAAACACGACAGCAGCCACTCCTTGCTGGCAGGAAGCGGCCCGGGGAAAGAGTTTTCTGTTAAAAATATCCTAATGTGGATCTGAAATTTAAAGGCAGGGGAGGCTGCCCAGTGGCAGTGGAGAGGCGAGATTGGCCCAGGGAGCTGGATGTGTACAGAAAGCTCATGACCATAGCAGGGTGTGGACTGCAAGAATACAGACACACAAAGAGAGCCAGGCACCTGCAGCAAGGAAAGGAAATAACCTGAGAGAAGCGCCCTTCCCACCCCCAAATCTACTGTTCCCTTCCCAAGTTTCCAGCGGCTCTTGAAACTGGGCACGGTGAATAACAACTGTAATCCCAACACGTGGGAGGCAGAAGCAGGAGGATTACGAGTTTGAGGTTAGCCTGGGGTATAAACACGCGAGGAAATGGAAAACAAAACCAAAGGTGCATGTATTTCGAATTATTATTTAACAACAGATGGTGCGTTTGAGAGTGAGAGTAATTCCAAGGATAAACCGGACTGCCGTTTTGTAACTAACCCTATACTTATTGCCAAGGGATCAGCGCTCCAGGAAAGAGAGGAAGGAACTTCCGATGAGTGCCCACGAAGGGCTCAGTGCTTCGCGGTGGCCTTGTCATGTGTACGCAGACATCGGAGAGGGAACCGCAACTGTTGTTTGAGAGGAATCCTACTCTTGGAGCCGAACTGGTTCGGTCCAGGTGAACTGCAGCTTAACCAGGGGCAGGTGTTTCAGGTGTTTCTAAAAGGCTAAGGCCTCTCTTGCTCATACTCGCTGCTCTGCGGGGACACCCTGCAACCCTGGCTGTGGCCTCGAGAGACGCATGCGCACTGTGCTGACAAGGCCAGAGCGTTAGAAAGATGGACGGCTTACAAAGCCACACGGAAAGGGGCAGGTGTGGGATTCAAACTGAAGCCAGGACTTTCCACACGACAAGGGGATTTAGTTTAAAACCTCTGAACCAGTAATAAATATGCATTGGAGTGATAACTTGGAAGTTAATTGACTCATATATTAATTGTAGATGGCGGCAAGTTATTTCTGAAATTTTCACCTGACCCCATCCCACCACCCTTGGAGCTGTAATCCTGCAGTTTCCTTAGGCCAAACCAGGCTTTTGTGCCCCTTCCTGTCCTCTTCTCCCACATTCCCCCAGAGCTTCCCATAATCCCATAGCTCCTTTGGATCATCATGGCTTTTGTGACACCATTCCCCAACCCTTTCCTGTGGATGAGATCCCTCCTTCTACAGCTCGGGTGTTCGTTCTCGCCTTCTCTGAAAGCCCTGGTACCAGGCACCGAGTCTCTCCTCCGCTGAGCCCCATTGGGTGTGGTGAACTGACCCACTGAATGGCTCCATCCTGGCTAGTTTCCTCCCTGAGTCCTGGGGACGCCCACCAGGACGGGCTGTAGTGACATTGTCCTTTTCTCTCATCCGTGGGAACGTGTCAAAATGCTAGCAGTACTTTTTCCTCAGCTAGACTGGTAACAGTTTGAATTAGTAGCTGTCGTAGGGGAAAAAAAGCATTAACGCAATTATGCTTCTCGGAGTATGGACGCTTAAAACACGGAAGAGTTTCTGGAAAAAGTAGAGGGAGGGTGTACACGTTCAGAGAACATACGGTCTTCTCCGAGACCTTTGACTCAGGCTGTGGAGTTAGTACTGGGTCTTTTTCTCACCACAGTGTGAGTGCCAGCATGCAGAAGAAAAGCTTCTGAGATGCTCTTAAATCCCTCCATGGAAACCACGATTGTGACCACAGTTGATGAGTTGGAAGACACTGTTCTTGGATCTGCAAGACGGCTCAGCAGGTAAAAGTTCTTGCTACCACACTTAAAATGTGAGTTTGAGACTCGCACTGGTGGAAGGAGAGAACCGACTCTTTCAAATTGTTCTCAGATTTACATAAGCCTAGCGCTCATATTTAATTCTCAAAGTACAGACTTCAAGGCTGTATTCTACTACTTTGCCACTTGGTGGCACCATCGAACCGTTTAAAGAAACTCTCTCCAGGCACGAACTCAGGTTTTCCTTCACCAGCTAATTGGCAGGGTAAAGACATTCCTTCATTCCTTCCTCAAGGGGAGCGGGCTCAGATATCCACTTAGGGAACTCTTTTAAGGAGACGTCCCCATTGCTGGTCTTGCGGAATGTCACTGTATATAGCAGGCCGTCCAAACCTGCAGCACGCTTAGGGCCGTTTCTTCAGGGGAGATTTTTCTGGCAAGTCTCTGGCAAGACACTCTATTTGGTTTGTTTAGGAAGAAAATCACAGCTTTTGGAGGTTTGTGTGTTTGTTTATTGGCTCGGCTATTCCACTCCTGGGCACGCGGATACAAGCACATTCCTGTTCATTGCTGCTCTATTCACAAGAGCAAGGAAATGGACCCAGCCTAGATGCGCATTAACAGCTGAAGGGACATTGAAAATGTGGTGCATATATACAAATGGAATTTTATTCGGCTGTAAAGAAAAATGGCATTGAGGAAATCTGTAGAAAAACTGGTGGATTTGGGAATTAAGCAAGATGTCAGAAAGAGAAAAACCGCATGTTTTTTTTTCTTATACACAGTTTTTAGCCTGTAGTGTGTGTGTGTGTGTGTGTGTGTGTGTGCATGTGTGTGTTAGATAAAGTCTAACAGGCTAGAAAAGATACCAGAAAAGGCAAAAATAGGTGATGAGAAAGGTCAAGCAAGGTGGGCAAAAGGACACTTAGGAAAGTCACCGGGGAGAGGAGTTAGAACGACCATCAGGAGTCGCAGGGAGGATGGGGGATGGGAGAGCGAGGCCGCTACTGTTTTGTAATAATGCTAATTTAGAATATTAAAATCTATTTTCCCCCTTTTTTGTTTGTTTGTTTTTGAGACAGGATTTCTCTGTGTAACAATTCTGGAATTCTCGATAGAGCAGGCTGGGCTCAAACAGCGATCCGCTTGCCTCAGCCTCCCGAGCGCTGAGATTTAAGGCGTGCGCCACCACTGCCCAGCTATAAATCTTGTTTTAAATGTACTTTCTGGTAGAAACAAAGCCAGGTTTGGATTCGTCGCTCCTATCAGCCCCATTCTCCACAGCCAACAGCTTCCACACTGGACCCACAGAGGCTGGTCCTGGTGAGGCTCACAGGCTGAATCCAACACCATACAAACAGCCAGGCCACCCAGCTCTCCCGGGTCTCCTTGGTGCCTTGGAGTTTCTCACAGGCCGCTCCATTCCTCTATGCCTGGCAAATGCTCAAACAGTTTACATAAGGACCCCAAAGCATTACTGGCTGGGTCCCCATCGCCTGGCTCTCTGCTAGCTTTGGAACTCATTACACAGTTAGCCTTAATCTGAGTTGTGTATTGTGTATCTCTTAGTGGACACTGCTAAGTGATGAAGGATGTTTTCTCAAGTCATATGCAGTATATGTGATTTGAGGCTGTTACAAATATAATTTAGATCCAACATAAGTTTATATAGCTAGGCAAATGAAATTATGTATGCTTTTATGTTTTCAGTTTCTGATATTTTTGTTCTTGGCATAGTCTCTTGATTTTTAGGTACTTTTAATACTCATATTATTTCTTGCTTTAAACAAAAAGAGCTCTAGTAACTTAAAAAGCAATAAAAGGGGAGAGAGAACAAGACACCCAATGGAAGTCACATTTAACTTTAGAAATGAAGCTTCAGTGATTTTTGCCTGGTTTTTGTAGAGAAGGTGGGGGTGGGGAAAACAGCCTAAGCTTTGTATAAGTTACACAATTCCTTGTCTGATGTCAACTTTTAAAACGGAAAGTGGCCACTGTTTGCTAGTAGTGTGAGCCGCTTTTGGCCCCGACGGATCACATTTCTATGACTGAAATATCATCACATTATCAGTTATCACCATCATTGCACTGAGTCAGGGTCTCCCTAAGTGGCTCAGATCGGTCTGGGAATTGTCTGGACACCGTGAGTCCCAAGCTAGCAGACATCTCACCTGGAAACGGAGGTTACATGAAAGGGGTACCCCATCCTGTCACCCCTCCTTCCCTACCTCCTGTCTGGGAATCAGAGAGCCTGGCTTCTGCTGTGAACCCCTCCACCTTCAAAAAGCATAAGAAGGAGCTCCCTCCTGTTGTGTGGGTTGTTTTTCTTTAGACACCCCCTACTATGTTTTCTGTCTCTGGTGCTCCTCAACGTTCGTTGGAGCCCTGCCGTGCCACTGGCATTCCGTCTGTCTGTCTGTGGGGTTATAGTCCGAGGGGTTATAACTCTCCCAATCCTTAGTCCTCAGCCACGTGTCTTTTCAGACCATCGACCTCATCCAAAACTTCACCTAGATTAGACTGCCTCCAAACTGAAGCCACTTGCCCAACTTCACACAGCTTCAGAGTGGCTTTCAGTCCAGACAGAGGTGACTGAAATACAAGCAAGCTAACCTTATACTGTTCCCATTATTCCACTGGGGGGCAAGGAGGGGCAGGGAGATGCACCTCATGACTTCGGTGGTAAAATGCTTGAGGGACACAAGAGCCACAGCAACTTGAACCCATGTTTTCTTTAATCCACACGTTCTTCTAACTGTGAGGGACAAGGAGGATGAGGGAGGAAGAAATATTAACAACTGAGGCATAGAAAGAGCAGAGAGCAGAAAGGAAGGCAGTTGCGTACACTTGGGACGCGAACACTTGGGATGTGAACTGGGAAGTTGGCCTTTGAGCAGATGGCTCCGCCCCAACTCCCAGTCATTAAAAACTCCATGGCTTGGAACAGGGTAGCGTTAGAAGCCTACAACACAACGGTAGACTTGATTCAAAGGGGCACACAGACACTTCTGTCTCTGGCTCTCTCACACACTCTTGAAGTCACAGAAATGACACACGGAAGGTAAAAGGGACGTGGCTCCCTATGTCCCTTCTCCCGTGACAGATCTCTGTCCGCACATTTTAAACCTGATCGGTGATGATGGCCGCTGAAAATATCTGACCAAAAAAAAGGAAAGGCGTGGGGTGTGGTCTTCCCATCTGCTGTTTCCAAGCAACACTGCTTGCATCCATCCCCAGCCCCAGTGCCTATGCAGGTGTGGCCCCTTCTTCCCTCCACAGTCTCAGAGATCTGGGAAAGGACTTGAGGTGTGCAGAAGCACAGTATAAACACCCCCACTGGTGAACTGCTGTGTCACAGCTGAACTGCTGTAGGTGACACAGACCACATAACTGCTGGACGCTGGGAGCAGACACTTTTAATCCTAGCACCTTCACTTAATCCCAGCAGAGGCAGGGGAATATGGTGTAGGAGGTCCTTCTGTCAATGTGTTGCTTTCACTGGTTAATAAAGAAACTGCTTTGGGCCCTTGATAGGGCAGCACTTAGGTAGGCGGGGAAGACAGAACTGAATGCTGGGAGGAAGAAAGGCAGAGAAAGAGACACATATGATGGAGCCGCCAGAATCAAACATGCCGAATCTTTCTGGTAAGCCACTGCCACGTGTCAATACACAGATTATTAGAAATGGGCTAAATTTGCAAGGTGTAAGAGTTAGCCAATAAGATGTTAGAGCTAATAAGCGAAGCAGTGATTTAATGAACACAGTTTCTGTGTGGTTATTTTGGGTGTAAGCTAGCCCAGCGGCTGGGACGAACACGCAGGCTCTCTCCCTTGCAACAGGAATCTCTGTGACTTCAAGGCCAGGCTGGTTTACACAGTGAGCTGAGGGCCAATTACAGAAACCCATAACCTGGAAGAGTTCCATTCTGATGGCAAATGGGCACTCTGGGTAGAGGGTAGGGTGTAAAGATGGCCTTTCAGTTCACACGGTCCATTTCTTTTTTATGACAGGGTTTCTTTGTGTAGCCCTGACTGTCTTGGAACTAACTCTGTAGACCAGGCTGGCCTTGAACTCACAGAGATCCACCTGACTCTGCCTCCTGAGTGCCTCGATTAAAGGCATGCGCCACCACCGCCCACTGGTCCATTTCTTTGAAATGTAAACGTCTCTACATTGAAAAAACAAAACAAAAAAGCCTCTACATTATGTCCATATTATACCTGTTTATCTCATTCATTAATTGCTATCCCTCCGACTCCCAAAAGCATAGGGATTAGAAACATTGGCCATCTTGAAAACCCCATATCTGCCATGGGTATTCCCTCCCCTCCCTTATTGCCCATTGCTGCCCAGAGCTCGCTCCTAAGACTGACCTACTTTCTCCCTAAAGATGGTTCCTGGTCACACCCACTCATCCATACTAGTATTAGCTGGAGGGAGACCATTCCTGTCTGCAAACAAGGGTAAGGGTGCATCTGACTATGTGAGAGCCATGGGGACATTGGTGTTACAGCACTGCAGAGAACAGGCAGATGTGATTTTGGATGCTATAAAATCAGACTAGACTTTCCCTTAGCCCCAAAGACTCAGAAGATCTTGCTCTGCCATGCTACCATGCAGCCATTGCAGTGTGCATCCAAGGGTAAGAAGCTATGCCCTCTCCTCAGTCCCTGCTGGTTTTCTCAGCGGCACTGGCAAGGGAGACACTGTGGAGGCCCACTACTCAGACATGAGTAGCCCGCTCATCCCTTCTCTCCTTCCTGTGTGATGTACTAGCGACGTTGCACCCTGTCTACAAGAACCTCAGTATCTACATTCCTCGCATCATGGCAGCCCGGCACATGCGTGGTCTCCGCACTTGTTCCTTTAGTAGTGAGATGCCCAGAACACTCCAGTTCATCCTGCCAAGCCCTGCTTAGAGTCTTTGAAGCTTCTAAGTCTAGGCCACCTGGATGGGAGACAGAGCAAGTCTCAAAAGAAAAAGAGATCCCACGGTGAAAGAGGAGGAAGGGTCTCAGGGTTGCTAAGCAGGCTGCCGGAAAGCTGGCAAGAGGTAAACAGTGCGCCGGTCAAATGTCGGCTGCTGGCTAGAGTGACGTACACAGAGAAAGAAAGAAGTTAAAAGTGAACAACCCAAACATAAAACACCCTACACAATTCCCCAGCCAGCTCCTGCCCAGCCTGGAGGCAGGCAGAGGCTTGGCGGCGGGACCACAGCTGTCCAAATGAGGCTAGCTTCCACTTCCTGTGGTGAGGATTTCTTTTCTCACTTTTCAGAACCCAAGTAGCTGCGAGGACCAGGGAAAATAACATTGGTTTTTGGGCAAATGCCCTCGGCAGTTCCAGAAGCCAAGTTTTTCCCACCTCACTTCTGGGAACACATGGGTAAGTCCATGGGACTTGCTTGTCCACCATGCAGGGTGAGGTGTGCCCGGCTGTTTTCATGATACCGAGTGAAGGCTGAAACACTGTAACCTGCCAGGGTGAATGTCTGTCATTTCCTTCTCCGAGCTCAGAGATCTTCCTTCTGGCCCTCAAGCAGGCAGACTTTCTGGCTGGAAGCTTCTGTTTAATTGCAGTCCAAATGATCAGCAGGTAATCCCAGATTATGGGGCCTAAACATTTGCACACAACTATTTTTATAATGCAACTATGCCCATGGAACAAGAACTCGGAGGGGGAGAAAAAAAAAGAACTCTAGTAGGAAGCTGACACCAGTCACTCTAACATATGTACATCTACACACGCACACACACATACATATGCATTCACACACGCACACATAAACATAAACACATACACATACATGCACACACACATGCACATACATACACACACGCACACACAAAAATATACACGCGCACAAACATACATAAAGCACACACATACACATGCACACACATATACACATGCACATAAATAAGCGCACATGCACATACATGCACACACAAACATACACACAAACACATATACACACAAACATACACACACGCATACACATAGACACACATCACTTGGCAGACAGCGACGGGTGATGGGTAAAGCAGCCTAAGGAAGACGGGGTGATGAAAAAGGACACGCCTAGCCAGCCAGCGTCTTGTGTCCTCATGAGGCGCATCTGCCTTTTCCTACGTGCCAGACACCCAGACACCGTCTGCGCTGTACAGCGTCATGCAGGATGTCACGGTGTGTGGTCTTCATCCCACTCTGCAGAGGGAGCCGAGGGTCAGCATTTTGGCATAGTCCCATACACAGTCATTGGGACAGCAAGTCTGAAACTTCTCCATCTGTCCCTCTCACGGGTCCATCAGCTGTATCCCCAGGCCTCACGCCTTCCTGAGTCAGTGGCCACCGCACCTCTGCACTAGCCACAGGGTGGGGCCACTCCCAGGAAGCCCAAAGTCAGGTCTGCTCCTCTCCCTGGCGAGCATCCCAAAGTCTGAGATTGCTGAATAAATCAGAACAGTCAGACTACAGAAATTAAAAAATAAATAAAACCCCAATCCAAAATGCTCACAAGGATAGATGAGATGCAGCCAGTGTGTCAGAATTAAAAATGTCCCTTCTAGTGACTTGTAGGGATGTGGGTGGTGACGGAGCCAAACAAAGTCAAAATAGCAATGCAGCAGGCGAGAGCTCCCTGAGCGGAAAGGACAATATTTATTTGATTAATTCTGTTCCTAGCCACCCACATTACTGACACAGAGGGTGTTTCTTTTACACAAAGGTAGGTGTGAGCACGGACACATACATGCAGGCCCTCAAACAGAAGTATGGACAGATAAACACACATACCCGCCACCCACCAAGAAGAGGTACTCATAGCCGATGCAAGAACCAAACTGCTTTTCTTTGTCCAAGCCCTACGGGCACATTAAAAAGAAGTGACTTTATGTAAACACAGTCGGCGCTTGGTTTACACAGATTCACAGAAAGGAAGAGCTGCAGAATTTTGAAGCGCTCTCACGGAACCACAGGGTTATGTATGAGAACATGGCTGGGTGACTCCTGCCAGGAGACTTGACGGCTACACCAGAGGAAGGGGTCTTAGAATCCCGCAGGGGAAGGGAAGCCCTTGAGCGCCAAGCCGGTGGAGGATGACCTTGGTTAGGTCAGGACTGTGGAGAATCAGGAGATTAGCCTGCGGCTATTGTTGAGGGATTATCTAGACTAGGTCAGCTGAAGCAGGAGAACCCACCTGAATTGTGGGCAACACCATTTCACACACTGGCGTCCTGGGCTGAAGAAAAAGGAGAAAGCCAGCTGAGCAGGAGAATCCATCACCCCCTGCTTCCCGACTGGGGGTGACTGCAATGTGCCCAGCTGCCCCAAACTCTCAACCCCATCCCACTATATGGTGCTCTGCACCCTTGAACCTTCCTTTCCTTCAGTCGCTTTTGTTAGGTGTTTCGTCACAGCGACAGGACAGTAACTAAGACGCTGAGTCATGACGTCATCACGCTCTGGCGTATGGCGTCATCACGCTCTGTTCTCACGACCCTCCCCCCTACCCCGTCCTCCACCCCTCAGACCCCTGAAACACCAGCGTGCTTTGCGGCAGCATTCTTTCTAACATTGTGACTTTCTCTGCAGATTAGCCCGCCCGGCTCTTCCACTGACTGAGACAATACTAATCCCTAACCAGGACAAGGCAGTGCTAGCCACGATCTTTGCTCTGAGCAATGCTACCTGAGACCCAGCCTAGCACATAAGCTACCCACTGCGGCTTTTACCTGTGGCCTTCTCCCAATTCCCATTTCCACTTGCTCGGTTTCCTCACAGTTCCCTAGGGGTCAGTGTTGTCTGGTGTTTATTTCTCCAGGCATTGCAAGAAGCCATCTTGACTGTCCTGGAGCTGTGGCAACTGGAGAATAACAATACAGTGGACGCAAGGTCTATCTACGTAGCAGTAATGGAGCCACTGACCCCCTCACCTGGGATCCTAGCTCGTATTGCCTCTCCCAGCTGCAAGAGAGGTTCGGAGATGCTAAACTACAACACAGGCAGCACTTCTAATTAAAAGCAGGACTCTACGGTAGCTTCCATGAAGTTGCCATCCACGATGGTGTGGTACTTTGGAGCAACTCAACTGTTGGGCTGTCACGGATGCTCCTGTAAGAGACCACACTCGCCTGTGCTCTGTAAGAAAGTTCAATAAACTCATTGGTCTTCGCAAGCTGGACTTGAAACAGTGCTTTCGATTGTCACTGGATCCATTCTGGGACGACCACAAGTCGTCCACAAGTTCTGGTGTCTGCCACAAGTCTAGCTTCCTCCTGCCACACACTGCATTCACCCCCACAGATGCTCAAAGGCCCCCATATTTTAAGGGGTGAAACAGATTTCTACACGGCTCAGCGTTCACCTATGGGCCTCCCAGATCCCAGAAGCCAGACCTGGGCTTCTGTCATTGGCTTTCCATCAGCAACCAGAAAGACACCGGAAGCAGAATTCCATCCCCTAGGGGGCAGCTGCAGGCACCAGGGTTTTCATGAATGGGATCAACTTTAGTCAACGTCAAGAAACCCTGATCAGTCACTGTGGAAACTTTCTGAACTTTCGGGGCACCGGTGCCTGGAGGAAGAATTTACTTCACTTGGAAAAACAGAGTCTTAGAGAAGCCATCAGCCCCCTTGAAGGCAATACAGGATGGAGCCTGCTAGTATGTCATAAGACCTGTGCCCTGTGGCTGACGAAACGTGGGGGAGGGGCCTCTGCCTTGGTGAGCTCCTAATTTGTGAAGTTGGCAGTTTCTCAGCAGGCCCATGCCTTTGGCTGCTGCAGTGCTGTTTACACTGAGTAAAGAGGCCCGAAGCAAACTGAAAAAATTTCATTTTATTAAAATACGATCATCAGCTACTTCTCAATTTGCAGCGGGGTTATTTCCAAAAGAGCTTATCCTAACCTATAAACACGGTGAAAAGAACCTCACGCACCCGACCTACTGAACATCTGGGTTAGCAACACTGTGGATTACAGAGGATGTGATCTGTGCCCTGTTGCTCATGTGCGTACAAGCACACACACACTTGCGCAGAGCGGAGGCTCCCATTGCCTAGCATCAAAGGAGAATAACTATACCATTAGCCTGCAAGAAGACCAAAGCTCAAAATTCAGAGTATGGTTTCTAGCATACAGTCACACAAATTCCAAGTTGAATCACTATATGTTAGGGACTCCCTGTATGCTGGTTTGACGAGTAGCAAATGCAATGTTTCAATCTCCCACAAGGGGCTTTTTGCATGTGTTTATATGTGTGGTGTGTTGGCATGCATGTGCTCATGTTTTGCGTGTCTGTGAAGGCCTGAGGTCTCCTCATTCGTTCCCCTCATTATATATTGAGATAGGATCTCTTGCTGAAGCTGGAGCCTGCCGTCTTAACTAGAGAGGATGGATAGCCAGCGGCTAGGGGGAACCCGTTTCCACCTCTGTCTCCTGTGTGCTGGGATTACAGCCGTCTCACCCAGCCTGCCTTTCTGTGGGCACTGGATCTGAACTGCCGTCTTCACACTTCAGCAGCAAATGCTTTATCCCCTGAACAAAGGCTCCATCCTGGAGCCTTTGGAGCCAATCACCATTTGGTCTGACATTTGGGCACTGACTCTCCTCTCTGTGGGTGGCTGTTGAGCTATTCTATAAAGAAGCTGAGCTGGGACAGGGCAGTGACTTGTCTGAGGTTACACGGCTAGGACTTGGCAGAGCAGGAATGTAAACCCAGATCATCCGGAGCTTGTGGACGGACAAGCCTTGGAAACCCGTTTTCAGGGACCGGAAAAATATGTGATCCAAATCCAGCTCATGTCTGCTTTCATATGGCCTACAATATAAAAACATGTTTCAAATAATGAAAAAATTAAAGGACTATTTCACAATGTGTGATTATTATATGGAATTCAATTTTTTTTTTCGAAACAGAGTTTCTCTGCGGCTTTAGAGCCTGTCCTGGAGCTAGCTCTTGTAGACCAGGCTGGTCTCGAACTCACAGAGATCCGCCTGCCTCTGCCTCCCGAGTGCTGGGATTAAAGGCGTGCAATTCAAATTTTTAAAGGATTTATTTTTTAGACGTTTAAGTGGTTTGTCTGCATTCAACACTGCAAATGCAACACTGTGTGTGTGTGTGTGTGTGTGTGTGTGTGTGGTGTGTGTGTGTTGTGTGCATGGAGGCCGGAAGTGGGTTGGGGATCCCCTGGAACTGGAGTTCCACAGTGGTGAGTTACCATGTGGGTACTGGAGCTGAACCCCAGTCCTCTCAAAGAGCAGCCAGTGCTGTCAACAGCTGAGCCATCTCTCCAGCCCTTGGAATTCATGGAACCCAGCCATTCCTAGGTATCTGTGTGTGGTCTAAGACTGTATCCATGCCTCAGTAGCAGAGTGGAATGGAGACAGAGACCATGAGACCCGCGAAGCCACAGCATGTCACCATGAAGACCATTACAGAAGATGCCCAAACTCTTTACCAGGTCATCACCATCCCCAGGGAGACTCTGCGGTTTTAAAGTCCATAGGGTTATAAGTAGGTACCCAACTTGTCTTTTCAAAATTAGCTTGGCAATAGATATCCAACTAGTTCTCTTGTCTGCAGAGATCAGTGGTATCATCCCTGTAGGAACACACACCAGAAGCAGGAATGACCTAGACCTGTGTTTGTGGCATGCAGGCATTCGTGGCTCCGAGAGTGTGGGACAGGCCCTATTCTCAGGCTCACCATTAGTGAACTATGAAAGTGAAATTAATTTTTCATGAAGGAAATGTGTTTTAAAGTGTTAAACAATTTTTACTTGTGGCTTTGTTCATTTTAAATTTTGTGATATTACAAGGCTAGAGGACTTGTTGATAACAAGGGCAGTGCACGGTTCTGAGGTCACTGTTTTACTCCACACAGAAGAGAGGAAGCTGGCAGCATTAAATGCTTCAGTCCAAGGGAGAAAGAAAAGACATTCCTGATTTCCTCTCCACACATTTTTTTCTGCCCCCCCCCCCAAACAGCACTAAGAATATAAATCATGGATTTTCTGCTTTTGTTTTTAAAGACAGGGTCTTTCTATGTAGGCCAGGCTGACCTTAAATGCTTGATCCTCCTGTCTCTGTCTCCTAAGCACTGGAATTTTAAGAGTGTGCTACCTTGGGTCCTGAGAGGCCAGGGAGAGTTCAGTCAGTACAGTGCCTGCTGGGAAAGTGTGAAGACCCGAGTTCACATCCCCAGCATCCAGGTAAAAATCTGGGTACGGTAGATTTGGAAGGACTGCGAATGGACCAGTGTAATCTTGGAGATCACTGGGCCAGCCATCCCCGCTGAATCAGTGAGCTCCAGGTTCAGTGAGAAATCCTGCCCCAAAGCTAAGGCGGAGGGACAGAGGCTGGGGCTGGAGACATGGCCAGTGTCGACAGCACAGGCTGCTCCTCCAGTCCCAGGATCTACACGGTGATTCACAACATCTATAGCTCCGGATCCAGGGGACTTGATGCCCACTTCTGTCCTCTGCAGGGCCCAGACACACAGCCGGTGCACAGCCACACATGCAGGCAAAACACTCACAGGCATAAAATGATTACAAAAGTAAAATGGAAAGAGGGAAGGAAGACACCCGATATTAATGTGCTGCTCCCATATGCACAAACTCATGGTTATACACACCCAGATGAATATACAAAACACACACGCACACAGGTACACACACACACACACACAGAAACCTATTGATTTTGAAACAAGGTATAAAGATGGGTATGATGATGGCTGTACAACAGTGAGCATGAGCAATAAGTCTAATTGATTACACTGAAATATACATTTGAAAATATTAAGATGCTAAATGTTACCTGATGCATGTTTTACCATCAAACAATTAAGATAGATATTAATTTTAAAAAGTAACAATTCTCAAGTTTCTAAAAAACGTTTTTTAATACAAAGTTTCATTAGAAGAACCAAACAACAATACCCAGAGAAGGATTTGAAACTTTGTTGCTAAAAGGTGAGCATGCTATGTGCATGAATATGGCGTGTGTAGTGTATATGTGTGTGTATGTCTATGCACATTCTCAAGAAAATACTCACGTTCCACCAATTCAATCCCCTCTCTCACTGTTTCCTGTTTTAGGAATGCAATGCAACAAGCACCCTTGCAGCAGCAGCAGCAGCAGCAAAGAAACAACAATAATTAACTCCAATATCTCACATCGGTGTCACCAGAAGAAATATCTGCAGCCCTGAGCACCTATGAGGAGCCCTTGGCTGCACACGTGCAAAGGCTGCCTTAACCTGGAGGGGCAGAGTAGGCCTAAGGAAAGTCAAGACCACAGCAGAAACCCAAGGTTAACATGGAACCGAGACACAGGCAGGTGTGCCAATCTGTGAAAGTTTTCCTTTTTAGTCTTGAGGCTGTAACATTAAAGCCAAGTATGGATCTGGCCAAACATTGTTCTCTAATCCTATTTGCTAATGTTTTCCCAAGATGAATAAGATAAAATCCCTCAGCATGTGCTTTGAGTTGTTTGGTAATTTCCACCTGCTCCTTGGGGCAGACGCGGTGCACGGGGCTCCTGAAGGCTCTACTGTCTGGAAAACACACAGCAACAACAGCTGCTTATGGCCTGGGCCTGGCGGCGATGGGGTCAGCTCTCTACGTGCCAACCAGCAACAACACTGGGCTTCTTAAGTGAAGCGGATGACAGAGGAACAGCGCGCTCCTTGTCCTCTGTGTCTGCAGCAATAAGTCACTGCAGATCAGCACTGGGACTCTGGCATGCGACAGGGCGGTGTGCAGCAGGTGCCAACTCTATCAAACAGCCATTGTGGTGGCTGCTTCATCTCAACCCTGTATCCTCGGCCATCACAAACCTTACATGCACGCACGTGCGCGCGTGCACACACACACACACACACACACACACGTGCGGACATTTGATCATCTTCTTAGAAGTTATGGGTTTTCAAGGTAAGAGAAATCTCTAAAATTAACATTGTGAGTACAGATGCCAGGTAAGTATGGCCAAGTTGTAACAAGACAGAACTTGTTTTGTAAACCACAGGCTCTTCTTTTGAGTTAAGTGTGCAAACTGTCATTCCTAGGAGGGAGTTCAATCTGAGATTTGAAAATTGGATGACTACCTTCATGGGTGGCTGCCATCTAAAATTCCGGAGCACTGACATAAAATGTTGCAGTCTCAATTTCCTTCGGTTTGGAAACAATGTGTCTGTCAGGACTCCTCTAGAGGGAGTTGCGCTGGAAACAGTATACAGCAAGGCAGTAACAACTGTGTCATCGTGGTGCCGGAACCAGAGGAAATTTAGGACTCCCCCCCCCCCACCCCCCCCCCCACCCCCGCACACACAACACAGTCTAGGTGATTTATAAAAGATTTTAGCAACATGTACCATTTCTCTACATTAAACACTAAAGAATGTGGCAGCTCTAACAGAAGAGGAGGTGAGGACCCTAAACTGGACTAAGGTTTCACACAGGGTGAAGTGAGCCGTGGTTTGGCTCAGCCTTTCCATATCCTATAAGATAGCTTGAAGGAGAAGGCCCTCTATAAGCTTTTATGTGTCAGGACTTGGTCCCCAGTTGGTGGAACTATTTGGGAAGCAGTAGGTGGCCTTGTTGGAAGAGGTGTGTCACTGGGACTGTGAGGTGTAGAAAACCTCATTCTCTTCCTTGCCTCATAGTTGTGGATCAGGATGGGATTTCTTAGCTGTTCCTTTGCTCCACCTAACTCTAACCTTTTGAAAGTGTAATTCAAATTAAATCCTTTCATTTATAAGTTGTCTTGGTCACAGTGTTTTAAATTTATCACATCAATAGAAAATTGACTAAGACATGCTACCATTTAAAAAACATATTAATTTCGTTTACAGTTTCAGGCATGTCTCTAATAATCAGACCATGTTTACCGCTGCCTCCCAAGTCTCTCTCTTATGTTCATATTGTTTTTGTTGGTGACTGACTGGGAATAACCAGGGCCATCTGTGCAACCATGGGTTTGGAGCTGTCCTTCGAGTGTGGTGGGTTCATAAGAAAAGACCGTGATTCCCCCCTCCCAGACTATAACAATAGTTAATAGTTCAGAGGTTAAGGGTAGGACCCAGCGAGCCCTTCCTTGACTGTTAATGGGGCTCTCTTGTGGCCCGAGTGTAGTTCGCTACAGCTCTGAGGTAAAGATGACAACGGTTGTAGGAAGTCTAGAGAACGGCCATTCAACCTGGTTTTTTGGCTCTTACATATTTCCTCCTGTCCTGTTATTTTACCAGGAGGTAAGGTAGGACCATTCACCTGTTCGCACAGTAGAAGGTTTACGCTGAGGATGAAGTCCGGTCCAGAGTGCTCTATTATTGATAAGACTTGTATGCCGTAGGGAGGAACCTAGAGTAGGTGAGGTCCCAGGAGCTTCGAGGCCTGAGGATGGATGGACCACTAGGGTGTGAGGATAACTGCTGTTCACATAAGGAGACAGAAACACCAACTGGGCCTAGACTAGGTATTGGGCATAGGGTTGATTCTGAGGAAAGAGACAGAGAAAAGGAAAGTAAACCCAAGTTTGAAAACAAGAGGGATGGGACCAGACATCTCGCCTTTTAAAAAAAGAAGAGGCCCTCCTCAGGCTCACATACCTGGCTGACCTCAGCTTTACTAAATTTGGGAATAGTTGCTATTAGTTCTACAGTGAGAGGCAGGTACTACCTGCATTACAAGGACCTAGGAGCTTCTGAAAATCTAGAGTCATGACCAGCGATATAGCTCAGTTGGTAGAATGCTTGCCTAGCATGCATGAAGTCGTGGGTTCAGTCCCCAGCATGTTATCACTTGGGCATGGTAGCACAAGGCTGTAATCCCAGCACTTGGAAGGTGGAGGCAGGAAGATTAGAAGTTCAAGCTCTTTCGTGGTGGTGTTAAGGGGAGATGTTTCAGTGGGCAGAGTGTTAGATATGTAAGTAGAATATAAACTGAGCACGGCAGTGAGGGTACCAGGACACAGGCAGGCCCGAGGACTCACTGGCCAGTCTGTCTAGGCAAAATGGTAAGCTCCAGCTTTAGTGAAGGACCCTGTCCCAAGAAACAAGTCAGACAGTGACAGAGGAAGGTGCTGGACGTTCAAACACAAGCGCAGCTGCACACGTGTGTGCACACCCTCCTCCCCTGTACTCACACACAACATGATCCTCAGCTACCTAGGGAGTTGGAAGCCAACTACACAGGCTACATGAGATCCTGCCTCAAAAGCAAAAGCAAAAGCAAAACCAAAACCACCCGGGAAGGTGGCATCATGAGCCCCATCTCTGGCCTACTGAGTTAGAACTTTTAACAGCAGCTCCATGCACTTATCTAATCCGCT